>NC_079335.1:10919623-11228623 GCF_029582105.1 Oenanthe melanoleuca
TGTGGCCTAAAACTTGCAACTAACCAGACACAGATAACACAAACTGTTAGAAACACAGCAGACTTGCTGAGACTGGAAGGTGACATTTTTTGCTGATACAAGGACACAGTGCTTCACACCAATTTCAATTCACCAATTTCAATTCACCTGTCTTTGGCACAGTATAACTTCACAGCCAAGAGCTTCACAGCAATCAAAAAGATCCAGGATTTCATACAAGAATTAAGAATGGACAGATTTATAGGAGCAAACCCTAAAGAAAAAGGAAAAAAAAAGAAAAGCAAGACCTGCAAACCTTCTTGCCCTCAGGAACAAATGAATTTTCCATCCATGGAAGCCTGGAGAAAATTTCTCAAAGGTTAATTTTCAAATCACCACTAGCTGTGAAACTTCTTGTCTGCTCTTTTGAAGCAGCTGGTGCTGTCTGCTGCCAGCTGCAGAAGACTGGCCTTCATCAACCTTGGGTCAGACCTGCTCTGGCGATTCTCCTTGTCCTATATATATCAAAGTGGAAAAAAGAGTCTGCTGTCACACAAGAAACCACAGACAAATATGCTTTAAAATACAAGGTTATCCTTTTCTCCTTCCTTGGTGAAGGCTTGGAAAAAGAGCTGCTGATATCTGGGATTTTCAAACATCCCAAATGTTTAGAAGGTAATGAATGACACTGAGAAGCCTTATAAAAAAAAGTTCTATTAATCTTGTACATAACAGCACAACAAGGGGATACTTAATAAAAAAATATGAGTGCAGTGAACAGAATCTGAAATTGCCTTAAAATCTCATCTCCACTTCAATGATTAATCAATTTCAACAGCCGCTTATTGCTTAATACACAGCATATCAACAGAGATTATTGCTGAAACAACAATTCCTCTTAGTCAATCCTAGCAGGGGCTGAAATTCTCCAGAGCAAAACAAATTATTCACACTGACGGGCCAATGATTGTCTGTAGAGAAGGACAGGTAGTAGAATATTTTCCAAAGACAAGCACAACACAAAAGTTGGACCACTAAATGTGTCAAATGTGTTATCCTTTTCAACTTTACAAAACACCAATGCAGTAGTTTATAAATGCACTGGTACTTGCTAATTCTTCTGAAACAGAATAATTTTATTAAACAAGCAACAGAACAGATATTATTTCCCTAGATATGAGAAATGTGGCTCTAAGGCTCATAAATACACTTCTGAAATCTCTAGCTGAAAACCTTGCCTCATTACCCACAGCTACTTTCTTTACAGGACCCTTTCATTCTGAATATGCAATTTAAATACCAGATCTGCATCATTTGGTGGAAATTGGGATAGTTCCTCTGATTTCAATAGAGCTATGACAACCTATATTGACTATAAATCCAGCCAGAAGAGCAGAAAAAAAAAAAGGTGGGACACAACCACTCTTTTAAGCATTCAGAACAAAATTTGAGGATCACTTCTTATTAGAAATAGAAAAAAGGCAGAAGGAAGGATCTGGATACAAAGCTGATTTTTCACAGTCAAGACCTTGTTTTATACAGTGGCAAATGGACAGCCCAAGGTCTGTATGTACCCATCTGCCTCAGCCTTTCCTGGGTGGAGCATTTTACAGAAGGATGCCAGGGTCCTTCAATGTGGAGCTCTGTCTTACATGCCCAGTCCAGGAATAAAGTGGATGAGTCAGAGTGCAGATAGAGACTGAGCAAATCAGAAGAAACTTCATTACAGAAAATGTCAGCAGCAATTTTTGTCCATACCACAGAAATTAGGCTCCTTGACAAATGTTTGTTGAGACAAATTTATTTTCATTTATTCTCATCACTGTCTTTTTCTACCTTCTGTACTAAACACTGATTCTTCTCTGCAACTTTCACAACATCTGCTTCTGGCACCTCCCATACCACCTTCCTGGTAAGAGAAATTTTGCTATGAGAGCCCTTGAAGGATTTAATAATTCTGGAGCTGTTTACTCAAGGAAAGACTTTTAAGTACCATAAAAATTGTCTATGGTCTTTAGAGAGAAAGGTCTAGCAATCCCTTACTGTATCTCAAAGGGAAACACTTTTCCTCCAAGAAAAGCTATAAATATGATCTCCCTTTTTGTTATGAGAAGATCCTTGTAGATCCTTCTGTGAGTGTCCCTAGCTGTGAGTTTGTAGTCTATAAAGAATGGGGCAGAGCACAGGTGTGTGTAAATGCAGCCAGTGCAGCCTCCTGACACTTAAGGGGAATTCAGTCTCCTCAATTGGGTTTGCTTCTTTTGAGGACACTCTAAAACACAGGCTTCTTTGTGGTGTCATTGCTATTTTTATCTGTGCTTATTGTTATCAAAAAAAGTGAGATTCAAAAAATGCCATGGAGAAAAATGTCTGTAGCATCTTCATTGTGGACTCAAAACCCTGCAGGATAATTAGTCAAAGGGCTTTAGCCAAGGGTCTCTCAAAAGGCTGGAAGCAGATCACTGCATGACCCAGGAAGAAGGTTCCTCCTCTCAGAATCTGAAAGTGTGACTGGTACCTTCTGCAGCAGTGTGAGGCTCTGGAACCAGAAAGCCACAGCTACACCAGACAACTGATGAGATGGGTGAAGGTCCTTTAGGGATAGTGGAGCCCCCTAAAGCAGCACCAGCTGTACCTCACATCAAAACCTCCTTTGCTAAGAGGAAAAGAAGGGTGGTTGTAACAGGAGATTCCCTTCTAAGGGGACCAGAGGATCCAATACACAGACTGGAGCCCACTCACAGAGAAGTCTTCTGTCTCCCAGGGGCATGGATAAGGGACATGCTGGAAAACTCTCCAGACTAGTAAGGCTCTCTGATTGCCATCTGCTATTGGTTGCTCAAACTGGCAGCAATGACACAATAAAGCAAAGTCTAAGGGCAATCAAAAGAGACTTCAGGGCCCTGGGATGATTAGTAGAGGGATCAGGAGCACAGGTAGTGATTTTCTCAATTCTTCTGGTAACAAAAACAATGTTTATAGAAATAGCCAGATCCATCAAGTCAATGTGTGGCTCCAGGATTGGTGACAGTGGAAAAATTTTGGGGTTGTTGACCATGAGAGGATCTACTCAACACCTAGTCTACTGACACCTGATGGGATTTTCCTTTTCAGAGGGGAAAAAGGTCTAGTACAGGGGCTGAGCTCATTGATAGAGCTTTAAATTGGCTTTGAGGAGGGAAAGGGAAAAGAGCAGGCTTGCTATGATGAGTGCTGGGGTGGTGTGCCAGAATTTAAGGAAATGAGCACTAATGGGATCCCTCCACTTTTAAGAGGTCTTGGCTACAAAGTGCCACACCTGAAATGTTTCTACACTGTGCAAGGAATAAAAAAGAGGACCCTGAGGTTTTGTCCCAGTCCCAGCAATTTGACACCATTGGCATAAGTGAAAACAGGAGAAGTCCTGTGACTGGGAATGCCCTGAACTTGTGTCAGGGGAGGTTTGGGTTGAATATCGGAAAAAGTTTCTTCACCCAGAGGTTGGTTGGGCACCCAGGGAAGTGGTGACAGCACCAAGCCTGACAGTTCAAGAAGCTCTTGGACAATGAATGCTCTCAGGTACAGGGTGTGTGTGACTCTTGGTGATCCTGTGCTGGGCCAGGAGCTGGACTCAGTGGTCTTTGTGGGTATGTTCAGTGCTTCTGTGATCATGGGTCATCAGTCTGTGTAAGGTCCATGGTGAATACTGCCCCCACATCATGCAGATAATCCTACACACATACATGTGCTCAGCACACATTTATAAAATCCAAAAATCTGTTCACATACCTCCTTCCCCCACCTCTGTCCTTCAAAAACGTTCAATAAAACTTAAAAAATGATCCTGTGAACTGACTTGCTGAAGAAGACCTCACATAACTAAAATAGGACCAACATAGAGCCCACATTCTCCCAAATGAGGCAGCCTTGTCTTGATTAAAAATCAAGATAAGACTCTGCAAATGCAATGCTTACCTTGGCAAGTAATGGGAAATACAGGAGTCCCTTCAAATTCAAACATCACTGGTAAAGACTCTGGATTTCCAGGGAAATATGACCCAATGGGACCAAAGACAACAGTACCAGCTCATGTTTAATCATGGCTGCAAGCAGAGCAAGGAGTGACACGTGCCCTTCTTCAGCCTCCCTGTGAGTGTTCACAGAGTGATGTATTGCACTGAGAACCCATCTGAGTCATCATTCCCAGCACTACAGTGACTGATATTCCTGGATTGCTTTCTCCTGACACATTTTGGGTTGAATAACATTAAGTACACCCGTGGATCATCATGCTCAGTGCTGTAGCTGTTCCTGATATTCTTGCTTTGAAGTAACATTGTAGGAAGCCAGCAGGAACATTTTGTCCCAGGAGGATGAGGGTTTACTTTGCCTTTTCTTTTATTCAAATCCTTTCCTGCAGCTCAGAGGAGCTATACAAATGAAAAAGAATAAGGAGCAGTTACTAAATTCTATTGAAATCATTGCTAGCATTTCCTAACAGCAGCCCTGGATTAATCTTTTCTTTTCAAACACAGGGGATTATACCAGTCCTTACTAGGCTGGAGTAAATTTTCATCATAGGAGCTTTTATGGTGCTGTGATTTAGATTTATGACCAAAACAATGCTAGTAACAGACCAGTGTTTTACCTGTTGCTGAACAGGGCTTCTCTGTTTCTCATTCTCCCCTCCCTTGGTGAACAGATTTGGGCTGCACAATAGGTTGGGAGGTGACATAACCAGGCAGATTCCATGAGGTTTAGGGAGGTTACTTATGTTTTGCTCAGAAGGTTTCTAGGCATTTTGTATCATTTGTTTTGTTTGCTTTCTTCCACTTCTTTTTAAATTAGTTTGTTTTTTGCTTGTTCATTTGGGGTTCGTTTTTTTTATCTTTACCCACAAGTTTTCTTGGTTTTCCTTTTCTCTCTTATCCTTCCTGGTGGGACTTTGGTTTGGAAGCAGGGACTAAACAGCTCTGTGGTGCTTAACTGCCTGTCAGGGTTAACCCACAACAAGGTTTGTAATTAAAAATTCCTTGTTTCACAGCATACAACATCTGCCATGGGGTAATGCCTCTGACCAGTGGGGCACACTGTCACTGGCCCTCAGCAGCTGTGCAAATGAATGTGGAAGGGGCACAGCAGTGGTGTCCTTCTCTCCAGGTGGGTTCCATCCCATAGCCCATGCTTTCCCTAATTGCTACTGCAAGTTAGAGGGGGAGGCTGAGCCCTGGGCTCCAGCCCTTGTGCAGCACAGCCAAAGAAAGCCCCAGGACTGTGGTTTCAGGCTCAGAGCAGTTGATATTCATGCCCAGAGCTGAGGAAAGCTGAGACAAATTCTACACTGCTGGAAGCTCTCTTGAGTTTTCTGATTTTGTCACCAGTGAACCAGTATTTTCCCAAACTCCAGCTCCCAGCATGCTGTGACTAAATAAGAATTTTTTTTCTTTTAAAAAGAGAAGTTTTCTAGACCTCAGGGTCAGGCAGGAAAGACAGAAAACACAGGCTCAAAAAAAAATACAAAAAACCCAAAGTAAATAAAGATCAGCCTTTCATTTCTTGAATGAATATTAAGATGTGGGATTATCAATGTTGGAAAACACCAAAGCAGCTGAGAACAGTCACATAGAAATTGTGGCCTCTCCCCCAAAAAAGGTGCTGGGCTCAATAGCCCAACTGCACCTATACCACTGCCTGCAGCACAGGCAACAAACAGAAGCTGGGAGGCATTGTGCAGCAGGAAAAGTGACACAGTGCCATCATGGAAACCTGTTGGGATGACTCACAACTGGAGTGCTGCAATGGATGGCTACAACCTCCTCAGATGGGACAGGCAAGGAAGGAGAGTGATGGGTTAGCCCTGCATGTCAGGGACTGTTTTGGCTGTCTGGAGTTTGATGGTGATGATCACAAGGCAGATACCACAGTGGGATTCTGCCATAGACCACCTAACCAGAATGAAGGGGCAGAGGAAATACTCTATAAGCAGCTGGGAGAAGCCTCACAGTCTCTGGCCCTTGTTCTCATGGGAGATTTCAGCTTGTCAGAGGTCTGCTGGAAATACAACATAGGAGGGAGCAAACCTCCAGGAGGTTCCTGGGGTCTGTGGAATAGAACTTCCTGACACAGCTGGCAAGGGAGGCCACTCTGGATATGCCCCTCTGGACTTGCTGTTTGTGAAGACAGAAGGACTGGGGGGTGATGAAATTGTTGGACTCTGTCTTGAGCAAAGACACCATGAAATGATTGAATTTTCAGTTCTTGGAGAAGTAAGAAGGGGTGTCAGCAGAACTGCAGATTGCAGTGGACATATAGGGAAAAAAACCTTCACCACAAGGGTTTTCAAGCACTGGAACAGACTGCTCTAAGGACTCTAGAATGCTCTAGAAGCATTTAAAGATGTGTAGATGTGTGCAGGTGTACATGTGGCTCCAGGGGACATGGCTTAGTGGTGGACTTGGCAGTGCTGAGTTAATGTCAGGACTTGAAGATCTTAAAAGTGTTTTGTAACTTAAACAACTCTGTGATTAACAACCTGATATGCAAAAGGTCAGTCTTGTGATGTTGTTGGAGGAGAAGTGAGGGGAACAGATTCACAGCTCCCAAATGCTTTGAGCTGGGAATAAAGTTGGACATTTTGCTCCTTACTCCCATGCTGTGCCTTTGCTGGAGGACAGTGGTAGCATTGATCATCTGGCATTATGTATAATGCAGAGCAAATATCTCCCAGTCACTCCCTCAGACATAATGAGGAGAGTAATTCACACTTCCCCTTGCAGATCTGTGAAAGTGTCTAATGTCACTGTGACCAAAGGCAGCAATGCAAATTCTTTGCAAAGCACATGGAACAAGGAAGGTCCCTAAGCAGAGGAAATAATAAATTATAATAAATTTATGGTACAAGTGACTTGCACACGCATATACAGTGAGTATATAAGATATAAAAATTTACCAGCTGGGATTTCCATCATCTGGAACAGAGCAAGAGACTGTCACTAGTTCCTTGCACTTGCTTAAGGTGAACTATTTATAGACCAACTTATATTGATGTTCATGGATCACTTTCTGCATTTGATTGTTTCAGAGTAAAGTGGAGTAACTGAAACACATATATATAATATATATGTATGTATATTAATTAGAAATACTACAGATCCATACAATTGTGAGAGCTGAGTCCCTGCTCTTCCCCACCCACCACATCCAAGGGTCACAGCTCCAAATGAACCAACAGCAATTTCTTGTGTGAGAGCTGCTGGTTATAGAATTTGGATCTGCTGAAGTTTGGAAAAGAAACAAAAACCTACACAACAAACACCTACTCCTAAACCTCTAATGAGTCAATCAAATCTGATGCTGCAGATTTGAAGATGAAATTTAATTGACCAGTAGAGTCCGAGACCTTGACATTGTAAATGAAGGTAAACAACAACATATTAAAAACTCATCACTGTAATTAACCTTGTTTTTAATAAAGTCTAAAGTCCCACAGAAAATTTTGGGTTATTTATGCCGTTGATTTCATTAGTGTTGCATGGCAAAAATAAAAAGATGGTCTTGCAAGCTTGTATGAGAACTTTGAGGACAGAGTGACACTGCACTGAGTACAGCTTGACAGTGTTTTTACACAGTTGTTTTTACTCTTCCAGATCACAGGATATTCTGAGATGAAAAGGACCCACAGAGGTCATCAAGTCCAACTCTGAAGTGACTAGGCCACACAGGGGTTCCACTTGCTGCACATTCTTCAAAAGAGAAATTTGGGGTTAATATTCCTATACAATACTTCCAATTGTTGTTGTTGGGTTGCTGTTATAAGACAATATTCTGCACTAATTTTGGTATTTCTGCCCTTATGTTGTGAAATAACTTCTCTTATGTTTGCTTTCCAGCATTTAAATCAGACAAAAAAGGTTGCAGGGTTCAAATTGGAAGGAAATAAGTGAATTGTAGTTAGAGTTTATAAGAAGCTGCAGTGGTTTCCCTGCCTATAGGGGAGTGCTTGTTCTGTTTGAGCATACAGTTCTGTTTGATTGTTTCAAAGTTTTTTAGTCAAAGACTTTTGTTTAGTTTCCTGCTCAGATACCCAGAGTCCACTTGCTCCCTGGTTATTTGGTGGGAGAAAAATTCAGGGCTGGAGGCAGAAAGTCTTATATATCAAGTAGTACAGGGCAGGTGGAATAAATACAGCATGGACTGCTTTAACCTTTAAGATGTCTCTGACATATGTAGATGTTTAAGTAGAAAGACAGCAAAGAGAGAGGTGCAAAGAGAAATGGAAAAGGAGAGAAATGCCTGAAAAACATCAATTTGTCTTTGACTAAAGATTTGCCTGTGGCCTCTGCCTTTCCAAGTTCTCCCAGATTTGGAAACTTTTTCCCACAAGCAAAAATTTCAGTTTTCCCACACACGTGACCATGCTGTGTCTTGGGGTCTGGCCCATGCACAGCCCTGGGAATGCCCTACAGGTGTCTTGTGTCTGCCCTCTCTCCTTTCCCATCAAGTGGCACAGATTTAGCCATTTCACAGAAATATTCATGGCTATTACCACAGTAGTATGGCACAGGCTACCCTTTACAATCAGCACTGAGGGCAAATGGAGGACAAATTAGTGCCACATTTATGGTAAAGAATAACAGGAGGCTTGGGACCCTGTTTGATCCAATTCTGCTTTATGGAGACAACAGATACTTTGTAGGATAAATCATCATGCAATTATTTGCAGAATAAAATTATTCATCCTGTGTATTAGAGCTATAATGCAGAAAGCAAGGCTGACACTGGAATGAAAAATATAACCCTTCTTTTTAAACAAGTTAGAAAGTTATTATCTATTGTGCAACTCCCTATAAAGACCACTGTTTCTATTACAGCTGCTCACTGACTTTGAATTTCTGAATCAAGGCATGCATGCAAGTGGAAGGATCTTATTCATGAAATTTAATTGTATTTCTCTCAGAAGGTGTTAAGCAAACCATATGAAATAGATGTGCTTCAGTCTGTATGTCTCAGGGAAAGTAATTCTAGATTCCTCTAAGGAAGTTAAATGATGCATTTCTAGGAAAAGAAAAAAACATCATATATTTTTTGTTACATAGTAATTCTGTCCATGACTTTAATGTTATCCAAAAAAATCCAAGCATGCAGGATTACATCAGTTTGTGTTTTGGAGTGTTTTCACACAAGGGATTTGCTGTATGGGTCATTCAGGGCTGGAGGTCAGCTCATTCTTAGCTGGGACACACTGTCACTGTCCATGCCAGCCACCAGCCTCCCTCCCCTCCAGGCAGGTCCCCTCTGCTGCTGTTAAATGGGAGTGCAGCCATGGAGAGAAATGTGCCTTGCAGCAGCTCAGGGCCAGGAGGGCATTGCACACTGGCCATGAAGACACCCAGGATTTGTGAGCAGCATCTGCTAAACAAAGATTGATGTCTCAGACAGATAAAGCACAGCAGGGTGGGAAAGGCCAGTGCTGGGTGTCAAGCTGACACCAGTGGTTGCACCAATTCCTTATTCAAAGTACTTCCAGCTGTATGTCCTGGGCTGGTTAAAGCAGGGTTCAGGTGCTGGATTTCATTCTCCATTCAGATGGAAGGACAGAAAGTCTGCAGGTTTGTGTCTCCCTTACTTCACTTAGACCAGGTTGCTTTCCCTCCCTCCTTATAAGCACACATGCTCACACCTTTACCCCAGTGTCAGGTCACAGTCAGACATTCTGTGAGTATCCATGGAGTGATGTTTGTAAGCACTGTATTTTGTAATTTCTTTGAATTCAGGTGCAAACAGGGTAAGCTGACTCAATAGCATACAAAGCATCTTTCTTATCATTCTCTAAAACTGGAATTTAAGCCTACCTGAAAACAAAGTTTGAAAATGGAGGAGTCCAGTCCATTCTGTGTTTATTTTTCATTTTCCTGTATGTGCAAACTCCTAGCAGACCAGAATTCAGAGTCCCTGAATGTAAGGTTTGTTCTGTGCATTTGACCTGATTAAAACCTTAAAACCTAAGAAAAGATGATATTTTGAAAAACAGTCAATATGTGCCTCCTTGTCTTGCCAGAAAAATAAAGGTCATGCTGTTGTCCTTACCTTTACATCTCTATTACTATGTCAGCTGGGTCAAAACAGAAGCCTCCCCTAAAGTCCTATACAGGATTTTTAGATATCCATACCCAAGATAAGTAAATGCTGAGCATCCTCTTTTACTAACAGCACCTCATAATCCAATAAAATTATCCCAAAGAGCTGCATTATTACTGGAAAACAAACCAAACTCAGACTTTCAGCAATCCTTTATACTGGAAATGACCTCTTAGATTTCCACTGTGCACTCGATCTGCTTTGAGTGGGAGGTGAAGCTGGAGGATCTGCAGAGATCTCTTCCAAGCTAAATTATTTTAAGAGTCCAGGAAAAGCATTTCAGGTAATAAAAGGGTGCTCTTAGAAGGATGCTGTACCATTTTTGAACATATCACACACATGTGAACTGTCTTTTGCTGACCTATCTTCCTTCCTCTCCGTGCAGCTGGAGTCGAGATCAGACACAGCCACACCAGCTCACACTCTGGCAAGTGTTGGCTGTGAGAGCCATTCCAGAGCAATCATTGGGCCACTCCCAGTACCACACAGTGTAAAGGCAGCTTTAGGATTCCTCTGTGCACATTTCAAGTTCATACCCTTCTTCTAATGCTCTTCACAGATAGCAACAAATTCTCTAGCTGGTTCTGTTATAGGGTCTGGAGAGTCTAAATTCTTCTGATTAGAAGTAAGGATCACTTCATCTCTCAAGCATTTCTGCCTTACTGACTCCCCTCCCTTCCCAAAATTCAAAATCCTTTTAACCCTCTGTAAATTGCATTGGCAGCGTGGGTGCAAGAGGTTCTGTTGCCATGTGAAGATAAAAATAAGTCCCACCCACTCTTATCTTCCCTAAGGTAAATCATGCATGTGTAATAGCAAGATATGTGATTGCTTTCCCTTGATTTTTACTAGGAATGAGCAGCCAAAATATTAGAGGTCTTACATATAAGTACAAGAAGCAACCTCTTTAGCTTTGGACTGGCTCCAACTTTATTAGGTAAATTCCATTCTTGCAAGTGAAAAAACAGAGTCAGAAATGGGATTGATAAGTATTCATTCCACAGATCTCTGGCCATTTTGTAACTTTTTCAGCTTCATAAAATAAAATTTAACTGAAAAACCAGTTTCCTTTTAAATCTTTTGCTTTCAGCACAGTTAACAAGGCCTCATTTTCCCACCAAAATATAGCAAGATAAACCTACAATCAAAATTATGTCTTCTTGGCTTTCCATTTCTCATGGTCTCTTTCCTTTTTTTTGCTCTGAGAGATACAATTTTAAAAAAATATCATCTTTCTGCATCATTCTCATTTTTGTTTCTTCTCTTTTTGAAATGTGCAATTAAGTTTGCCAAGCTGCAATGAATGTAGTTTAATTGAAGGCGTCAGAAAGAAGATGGAAAATTGAAACCTTTTATTTTAAGAATCTCAGGGTCTGTGGGAACCTCCTTCATAGTTCTGAACTCATGGAATTTTGCAGAGATTGAGAAATAAACAGGCTTTGTACATGAGTATCTAGATTTAAAAGAAATCACCTTGTTAAGGGCCAAGAAAACCAAGAAGTCTCTTCCAAAGGCAAGAACAAATACACTGATTTCTATGGGTCTTATAGATGATCCTTTCACAAGACTCAAAGTCTGGATCAGAGTTTATTCAAGCTGGGGGAGTTTAGATTTATCACTGAGAAAGACCAGGTGTGATTCTGTGCTGCTTTCAGCTCAGGTAGTGCTCATTTCTTCCCAGGAGCTGTTACACTGTTTTGGATTTGGAAGGAGAATGGTGTTGATAACACACTGATGATTTGGTTTTCTGCTCATCCTAAGTCAAGGACTTTTTTTTTCCTTGTCTCCTGCTCTGCTAATGAGGAGGTACCTGAAAGAAACTGGGAGGGAGCACATCTGTGACAGGGGACAAAAGGGACCAGACTGACCAAAGGGATATTCCACACCCTGAATGCCACTCCCAGCACAAAAACTGGGGGGAGTTACCCAGAAGGGACCAATCTGGGTTTGGGGAGGGGCTCTGGCATCAGTCAATGGTTGACAATTGCTTTGTGGATAACTTTTTCCTTTTTATTATAAATATTATTTACCGTTGTTATTGCATTGTACTGTATTTTCAATTTTTAAACTGTTTTTTATCTCAACATGTAAGTTCAATTCTCCTCCCCATTCCCCCAGGGCAGGGGGAAGAGGGAGGGGTTGAGTGAGAGTCTGTGTTGTTCTTCATCTCCATCTGGGCTTAAAACCACAACAGATTCAAGGTAAACTGGACCCTTAGATTTTCCCTTCAACTCTTTCCCAACCACTAATTAACTTCCCTTTTAGGTGAAGCAGTGTTTGTGGGGGTTAGTTGCTCTTGATTAATGCTACATACCAAGTGCTAGAAGTTCCTAAGTTTAGAAAAAACAGACTAGAGTCTTACTTCCAAACTAATGCTTTCTTTTCAGATTTGGGGTCTTAACACCACAAATATAAAAAAAAAACCCAGTGATTGAAGCAGCTCCAAACTTGTTCCATGTGTGGATAAATTTAAGAAGTAAAGATAGATTTGTTATGGAAAATTCAGCTTGTAGCTCTTGATTTGAGAAGTTAGTGGAGAATTAACTTTTTCTTATCATCCTTTAAGTCATGTTTTGTGCCATGGGGCTGAAGGGTGGTATGAGGATGCCTCTCCCCTCAGTCTCCAGCAGCATTTTGCTTCCATAGGCACAGTGCCTTTGGAGCCAGAAGAGCACAGCTATCATTGAGAGTAAGGCTGCAGAGCACGCTTTATTATGTACTGTAAGTACTGGATTGTTTATATTCAGGGAGAGCAAAAGGGCACTGAGTGTGTCTGACACCTGTCTAGGCATGTAAGTAACTAAGTAAAACTTTTTTATTCTCTTTTTTCCAAATGTTTGTCCATGCAATCACTATATTGCTATCGCTATTGCTATTGCTATTACTATTACTATTACTATTACTATTACTATTACTATTACTATTACTATTACTATCGCTATTACTATTGCTATTACTATTACTATTACTGTTGTTATTGTTCATTTTCCTCTGTGGAACCTACCAAACTGAGAAAAGCCCCTATTGCAATCTTAAATGTACCTCTATTTTTTATTTAGCTTTGCCACCCCCTCCCTTTTTTTAGCACATCCATATTTTTGGGGATGTTTGGAACTCTGACACCTTCTCTGCACCAAGCCATCCCTTTTCTGCCTGCTCCCCATGCAGCTCTCTCAGTTCACTTGTGTCATTCCACATGTGGAAGGGTCTCCATGGCAAAGGGCAGCAGCATCCACTGTGTCAGGGCAGAGGCAGGGCTTGTCTCCAGGGCTGAGCTGAGCCTTTTCCTCCCTGCCCACAGTCCTTCAGCTCTTGCTCCAGCCCAGTGTGGAATTTGGGCAGAACTCTGGGGCAGGCTCTGGTATCTCAGCTTCTTCCTTCCTGAGCTGTCACACTGAGAGCAGCCCTCAAGCAGGCACTCTCCTGTTAAATACAGTGAAGATTTTGGCAAGAGGCTGGGAGCCTGCAGAGACTCAATTTCCATCCTAAGGACATATTTTATCAATTAATGTCTAAAAGCTTTAAGCATTTCTCACTTCTGGCAAGACAGTGCTGAAGTAGCCAATATTTCCATCAGTTTCATCAGAGCTTTTGCTAATAGATGAAGCCCAAATACTATTCAAATACACTTCCAGGAGATTTTCTTGGGAGTTTTTGGAATATGTTTAATGCAAATGAAAATAAATGGTACCTGAATGAGTAGTCAGAATCAATGGTTGGCTATAAGTAACAATGAACAAACAAAATAGACTTTAAGAATGTGCAATGTCAATCATTTTGACATTAAAGCAAATTTTATATCACTCAGTGACACCAGATGATAGCATGATTACAAGGGGAGAGAATTGCAATGCCTATTTCTTTCTGGATAAAAATAGGCATCTTAAATCTCTTAAGATTTGCCAGTGCAGAGACTGTCTGGTGTAAATGTACACATTGTGTCAACTACAATTGAGTTAAAGCAGCTGTAAATGCTGGGAGCAAGCTCTGTGCTAATCCTCAAAAAAATTAAAAACTCTCCAGAAACCTTTCAGAACTGGATATAGCTGGTTTTGTGCCCGAGTGCTGTGCAATTTTTAACTTTCAACACATCAAAAAATTTGCAATGAAACACAGGTGGTAAAAAATATGCAGTCATCCTCTGAAGTAAGATGTTTCTATTACATTTCTATCCCTGGCATATCAGCCATAAATCTAATGAATTACAGAAAAATGCTAATCTCCTCAGCTATTAAGAATAAACAATCTTTTCATTGCACATTCTTTCCAGTTACCTGGTACAACTTTTCAGAAGTCATGTCAGTGTCACAGAACTCTTCATAATTCTTGAATTTTTCTGATCCACATAAAAACAAATTAAAACATACTTCAGAGAGATACAGACAGAAAAATGACAAAGGAGAATAAATTACTCCTTTCCTGCATCTGAGGGAATCCCTTCCATTACAGCACAGCACAGTTTCTCCTCTTGAAACAAAGCTGGGGCTGTGTTCTCACAATCCACAGATCTCTGTTGATCTACATATGGCAAAGGAATCACAAAACAAATATATTAAATTGGTCAGGAATTAAAAAAAATTCAAATGCCTTAAAATAATTCACTCAGAAACAGAAATAAGTAACAGAAATTTAAACGTTTGGAAGGGTATTTCTTCAATTTTCTGCTAAACTGTCTCATTTTATAGTAAGTCTGTGAGCATTCAGCTTCTTGTAACTTAATCATCTGGGGCAGACGTGAACCTCAAGACATACCAACATAAATTAAATGTACAGCATTATTCAGTGCTCAGCCCCCATGGATGTATAATGGCAGAATGTGTCAGCTAGATACATTCCAGATATACAGTAAAAGCCTATAATTTTTAATTTAAGGCAGTTTATTTACAAGACAACTAAATGAATGCACACTCTACCTTGTCAGATTTTCTTTTACAAGGGGACCCTCTTCAGCAGAAAGCTTCTGACTGGTAACAGTTCAGAAAACTTCTCAGGGAATATAATATTATAAAGTCTTGTTGTACTTGGACTATGCTACTCAAATATTCAGCCAGAATTAGAGTTTCTCCCCTTCCCAATAACACAACAGAAAGGTCAGTATCCATCACTAGTTTATGCAGCAGAACTTGGTGACTCTGCCATCCTCATCCAGTGACATGGAGAAGATCCTGGTTTAGCCCAGGACAAATACTGACAGCGCACAGTATCAGGAGACCCTGGCTTGGGTCCCACTCTATTCCCAGTACCAAAAAACTTGCATGAACAAACAAGGATAAACACCTGTGGAACCTTTGTGATTCACAGGTTTTCAGATGCGAGCACACCTAAAAATCTCCTACTTGGCAGAGTAGGAAACACTGTTTCAATACAATAAGCAAGGCATATGACCAATTCGTGAACCAATTAGCAAATTTTATATTGCTGGAATATAGAAAAAACTTCAGCTGTAGGATCAGCTCAGGAGAGCTGAGATGCTGAATG
Source organism: Oenanthe melanoleuca (assembly GCF_029582105.1). Classification (NCBI taxonomy): domain Eukaryota; kingdom Metazoa; phylum Chordata; class Aves; order Passeriformes; family Muscicapidae; genus Oenanthe; species Oenanthe melanoleuca. The sequence continues at coordinate 10,935,197 of NC_079335.1, forward strand.
ATCACAAATTTCATCAGTACTGAGAGTAGTTTTCTATCCAAGATGTTTTTGTCCACCAGGGTTTTATTCAGAGAAGAAATAAAACTGAGATAAGCAGTATTTCATCACTTTGTTTGTCAGCCTTGAGTCCATTACCACAGCAAATTGGAAGATGGAATGTCAAATAACACTAACAATAAGTAGTGAAAAATGAGAGTGGAATTGAAGACAAATAATGTATGATTGCTGAAGATTTTTTTATGTATAACAATCAGTCACTTAGATATGCCTCATTCCCTCTGTGGCTGTTATAGGGGCTGTAGCTGTCAACCCTACCCTGGTTCTGCTACACTCACTCCCAAACTCTATTCCTGGATTAAGTAGGAATTAGGAATGTGTCTGAGGGTAGTAGAAAGACAATACAGAGCCTTTGGATAGTGGAAGAAAAGCACATACTGAAAGTACAGAGGTCTGTACTAGCCAAAGTGCATCTGATGTTGCAGAAGGAGAGAGACTCCACAGTTAAAAACATCCACTGACATGCCTCAGCAAGAATAGTGAATTTACCATGAGAAATCACAGATGAAGATTCAGCTGCAAGTACACATCTCCTTCCAGGTTAGGAGGATGTGCTGATCTATAAAATTACAGTATTTTGCCAAGGACCTTCAGAGTTTAAGAAGTGTGGTCCAGTAAAGCAAAGGCAGCAGTAAAATCTCTTAAGTTACAATACAAGAGAGGAACATGAAAAAAAATATATCAGCACACTTCAAGGCACCAAGGTCACCAGAACCAGATGGCAATTAGACAACAAATTAGAGGAACTAATATAAGGTGTAGGACAAAGGGTGAGGGTGCTTTTGTAAAAGTAACCTCTACAGAATTACATATTACTCACTCAGAGCAAAGGAGGGAGAGGACAGCATAGGGACTTTACTGAATGACTGGAAAGCTAATATAAAGAAAAAAGAAGAATGATTTTCCTCCTCTGATGTTAAATGTCATTTTGAGGTAAAAAAACCCTACCCAGATGGGACAGGATTCATCCAAACAGTGATTTTGTTGAAATAATAAACTCCTGAGAAAGAGCTCATGGGAGAACAGAACTACACAGAGGGGAAGAAAAGTGAAAAGCCTGAGGATGTGGCTGAAGAGAAAAACAAAAGGGATTACAGTGCTTGCAAATGAAATGAACTAAATCAGAGATTAAATTTGGGATTTGAGAGTACTAATAAAGGAATAAGAACCAAAACCTCATGAAGGAGGTCATTAAAGGTTTAATGCACAAATGCAAAAAGTTTAACAAAATAGAAAAAGAAGGCCAGGAACACCTATACAAAGAGAAATGGCAACAGAATGTCTGTAACCACAGCTGTGAAATCACAGAGGCATGGACATAAAGCAGTCATGGATATGAAGTGTTTGCAAGATTTGTGAATGATTTATAACACAGTCCTCTGTGGTGGAGGCCATCCCACTGACTTGAAGGTGGGCAGCATATCACCAATAATCTGCTTTTCTCTGATTTTTATACTGAGGAGAAGATGGTGTTGTCATATCAACACCTGCAATTAAGACATTTCCTTAACTTCACAAACCTGAGAAGTTTTCATTCCATCCAGAATCTTCTCTTCTGATTACTAATGGATGAACAATCTGCAGACCACAGGAAATAACTCTTGTTATTAACTAGAAGTTAATTCCTCTAGTCTATTCTCATTTTTCACAATGGAGCATTCCTGTCTCATGGGAGTCAGAGGAGGCTCCTGGGAGCAGAGAGGTCCTGGGAGCCCAGATCAGGGCTCTGCTGAGAGTTACCCATCTCCTGAGCTGCCAGGAGGTTGAATCCAAAGGGGCTTTGGAGGAGAAGGGAGTGAACCACAAGCCAGGTGAATTTCCTCAGCTGAAGGTGTCCCAGATACCTCATCCTGGGGAAGATAAATGGATTAGACACCACCTGTATTAGCACAATACATCCCATGCCTTCAGACACCAGCAGGCAAGGGGGAATGTGGCCACCACCAACAGAGCATAGACACAAGAATGGGCAGCTGAAGTCACCCTGTGGGCTGCAAAGGACAGCATAGAGGATTTCTTTTTTCTCTGATTGAAAGTGTTCAAAATTAAAGGAGAAGGAGGACAAAGAGGGTTGCACAAGCAGCATAATGGCAGCTAATGGACTGTTCAGTCTAAAATGTTAAGGTATCTTTATTGAGACACTGAGAGCTCACTGGTAGCCACTACTCTGGGCAGTTGTCATGAGCTGAACCAATGGCCCTGAGGGACTGATTTTAACTACCAGATGAAGAGGTAAAGTAGGGGATGTTGCAGAGACACAACATCCCTACATGTACCCCTGTGGGTGTAGGGTGTGCTGTCATTGCAGAATAGAAATATGAAAAATGAAAAATGAGATCCCTGTAATATCTTCTTCCCTGTTCTTGAAGTGCACAGCTGGCTTGCAACTGGAAAACGTTCCTTGTAACCTTGGTTGCCCAGGCTGGTCCAGGCTGAAAACACAAAGAGTTTACTTTAGAGCCCAGTTAGTTTCCTTTGTCTTTTCAACAAAAACAGGGAAGATGCTGCTCCAAAACTGCAGGATGCTCGTTTCTGTGTCTGACAACCTGGGGTAGAGGAAACATCCCTCAGTTTGTTTTCCAGTAAAATCTTAGCAAGTTAAAAAATGCTGACTTTTGCACTAAATTTCTCAGTCAATAACCTCAGCTAAATACTCTGCCAAGAAAAAATGCTGTGCTGAAAAAGAGAAAGAAGCACATAGGATTCAGGGTGCATAGGAAGTAGCTAAAATGTGTGTATATCTACAAGAAGAGATAATTTTTATGTTCACGCTGTCTCGTGAATGCCTCCAACAACTCAATTTTCCTGCAATATCACAGACTCTGGATATATTTTAGGTTTCCAGAAACAAATTTCTTCTTCAAAGACCTTAAAATACAAGTATTTGACACAGTGGATTATGACTCAAGCTCAGAGCTGAGTGAATGGCAAAGTCCACAAATGCAGTATATGTGCATACATCCCAAAACCAAACACTCTGCAAAAAACATCCACTTCTTCTACTTAATATTTTTAGATCATTGTACCAAACTATAACCTCAGTACCAGACCATGATCCTGCACTGGACCCTCCAACATCTTTAAAAAAAAAAAAAAAAACAAACCAAAAAAAAACAAGAGCTGGAACAGTTCTGTGTATAAGCACAAGATGAACTACATGAAAGAAATATAACATTTTGTTGGATTAATCTGAACTAAACTGGTGTTAGCAATTTAAGCCTTCACCTTAGAGATAAGCAAGAATCTTCATCATGGCTCTTGCTAAATTGTACCTTTTTGCTGGTTACTCATTGCTTCACCATTGTGGAAAAACCTGCAGAAATATTACAAAATATTCAGGCACAGCAGCACTGAAATACATGGTATCTGCTTCCATAATACATGTCAAATTTTTTTCCCTATCAATGCCCCACTGATTTGCAGTGCATTTATAGAGACCTTTCACCTCACCCCTGAGTCAAGCCTCTGACCCTTTTGGTTTGTTTCCATAAGTAGCAAAGTCTTCTTTTCCCATTGTCAGAATGTGGCATTCTGGCATGCAGTGAAACATTTTGCAGCCTCTCTCGGTCATAATTCATCAGTTTGTTTTACACAGCTGATTTACCTCTTAATTGTTTTCATTTCTGTGGAACAGAAAGTTTTAAAACATCAACTATCTATTTTAGTCCATTGATCTTAGTGCTGTTATTTTGCTTGCAAATGTAATCAAGCAAAAATCATTTGTAACTAAGCAACCCTGTCTTTCAGGTTTGTGATCTATTCCTCAATCTTTCAAAATGATGTTTCAGTTAGAGTTCCCCAAGCTTAGATGCTATAAATAAAGAATTTTTATCTTCTTTCAGCACGAGAACTCAAACATATCTCACAGTCTCCCAGCTACATGTTAGTACAGCTTTTCCTCTCTGTAAAATGAGAGGTCAGTTATCCTGCTGTTTGTCTTGCCTTGGTGATCTGCTGCAGATGTAGTCAAGTTGTGACTGGTCTGACAATTTGAAAGTGAACTTCAGAAGTATTTCTGTCTTTTTTTGCATAGTCCATTCACAAAAATCACCATGGGGTTCTTTTTTAAAATTTTCAGTCACACAGACCTTCCTATCAGGCTTCATAAATGTCAAGCTTATTCATAAATTCTTATACAGAAATAATTTCAAATCCATACTACTTTTCACTCCATCTCCCAGTTATTGGCATAAAGCTAATCAAAGATCTGCTTTCCACATCTCTTGATATTTTGATTAATTTTATTCTCAAGACATTTTTGCATTATCTTGAGTTCTCATTATGTTATTAATTTAACATCCTCATGTAGCATCCTTTTTCTCCAGAAACCTGGCTGCTTTTCTGGTATTGAGGATTGAAACTTTATGATTCCTCTGTCTCCTTGGTAAGAGAATCAGTTTTCCAAAGCAAAAAACCCACCCCTCTTACCAAGTGAGCTGGTCATTTGCAGAATGCTTTCTCTTTACTTTGGTTTCCCTTTTTCAGAAGTTTCTTGATCTCTCTTGGTTTTAACCCATTTCCCAATGTCTGTACTCATCATCACCAACAGATCCACTGCCTCCCAGAGCCAGAAGCCTTTCCACCTCTTGATTCCCATTTCCTCTCAGCATTCTGGAAAGTGCACAGCCCTTTTACTTGTTTCTTGAAACTATTTTCCCACGGTTTTTGGCAGAGGATTGCTAACAGGACTATCTTTTCTCTTTAGCCTGCTGGAGATCTCCATTTAGACACTCTCAGGTGTGTTGCAGACTGGGCTGCCAGCCAGCCACAGGTATGTCACCTCATAACTGTGCAGTTCAGACAGCCTGCTGTGTCCAGCAACAGCTTCTGCTGTGTGCACACTGGAGGCATGAAAATAGCAGGGCTACCTCAAATTACATTCTATTACTTTTCCTCTTTGCCAGCTTGGACTGAAGGAGCTATAAAGGAGAATTTTACATGACATAACTTTATTGGCTTTGATGGAAATTTCTTTAGATTTTTTCTGGAGCCACAGGAAAATAATAAATCCCTTCAGGAAATGATTCAGGCATATAAATTCCTGTCCTTAGGAGAGCAGTTCTTAGAGGCATCCCCTTTCCAATGGTATTACAGACCAAAGGGAAGTGCCTCCATATCACAGCAGTCACACAAAGTGCCAGGCATCTGGAGATCTGGGTATCTCTGTTTCACAGTCACTGTCACCTGCCCTGAGCCATGTTGCATGCTTGGCTGACATATTGGCACTGGAGCCTGTGTTGACCAGTGTCAATATCCTTATTGGAGTTCTGTCATTTCAAAACTGATGCATCCTCCATTTCCTCATTCAGCAGCTCTTTAGTAGTTTAGTCATAGCATGTGATATCTGCATTTGTTCTTCCAATTTTTTCTTCTAGTTTGGCCACTGACTTGTACCATGGATAGAGAAAAATCTCTGCTGGCTTCAGGCAGGAAAAAGAAACCAATGAAACAAACCCAATTATAGACACAGTCACTGCTCCATCTCAAGCCATTGTATACAGAATAATATGTGGGTCATTTAAAGCAAAGTATAAATGCTGTCATATTGTATTTTCTAAATAATACAAGCATCCCAGTTAGTCATTTGCCATTTGGCAGGAGGTGACTGTGCCCTCCAAAAAACAGACCATGACCTCTGTCTCCAAGGTCTCACACAAACTCACAGATGTCCCAAAGCATCCTCTGCCAGGATCTAATAATGTAAAGAACAAGATGAAGGCATTAAAAAACCCCACATGCCTACAAAGAGGAACCATTTTAATTAGTTACCCTCTCCCAGAAGAAGTGCCTGAGACTAAAATTATAATTTTTATAAAGAACTTAACATATAAACAGAACCAACTAAAGCAAAGTATGTAATCCTATGGTGCATATCTCTCTTATCCCTGAGGACTCATAAGTGAACATGAATAAGAATAAGAATAAGAATAAGAATAAGAATAAGAATAAGAATAAGAATAAGAATAAGAATATAAGAATAAGTGATTGGATCTGTAGGATTACCAAGAATCCACAGCTTTCAATAATTGACACCATTCCTCAAACAAAAAAAGACCAGGCCACTTATCCTTGGTTCCACTGGCTTTACCTGAAATTGCAGATACTGAAGCTTACTGAAGAAATCAAGTATAGTGGGTTCAACACCTACTTTCAGTCATCACATTTGACAGACCCACAAATCTGTGTAATAACATTTTGGCCATAAAATACACTGCACTATTTTAACACTCAACATGTTTATGCTTGAAGCTGCCTCTTGAATTCCCAGGGAGGCATTAGAGGAAAATTAAAAAGCACAGCCAAAAAATATAACTACAGTCAGCCCCCACTCATAAAGTTTAATTGGAAAGCAGATATTAAGTATGTATCTTTATTACATTTTGAAACAATGAATAATATATATGTTGTTGGCTAAAGACTGAGCTCTGAAGAGTGAGTATATTGTTTTATTATTCAAACACAAGTGAAAGTGCACTGTATTTTCAATTCATATGGGCATCACTTTCTGTGAAATAAATAAATACATCCACCAGCCTCAGATGGTCATTTACATACTCAAGCACCTCTAATCACAATCCTAAAAACAAGGGGGGAAAGAACAGTAGCCAAAGCTGTTGCCAGGACAACTTATCCCTGGATTTAGCATTATCATGAAGGGAAAACCTACAAGGAATTTAATTAACCAATACCTCAAACTTGCAGCCTGCCAAGCACTGCCTGCACCCTTTTTATCCCAGTCCCTTGGGAATGACTGCACTACAGGTGGCTGCACCCAATCCCCAGAGGAGCAGAGTGGGATGTGTCCACAGGATTCCCTGTGAGCCAGCATGAGCCAGCCCCTGCCCTGGCCCACAGGAGGGGACATGAGCCAGCAGCCATGCCAGACTGGATGTCAGCCTGGAGCCAAGCCCCTGCTAATGCATCCTAGAATCTAAGAATTACAGGATTGTCTGAGCTGGAAAAGATCCTTGGGATTATCAAGTCCAATGGTTCACTCAGCACTTCCAAGTCAACCACTGAACCATGTCCTTAAGTGCTATATCTACGTGTCTTTAAAATAATTCCAGAGATATTGACTCCACCACTTCCCTGGGAAGTATGTTCCAAAGTCTGGCAATCATTTTAGGAAAATGGAATTTTTCCTAATATCCAGTCTAAACCCAATCTCCTTTTCTGTTAAAGAATATATTAACCCAAGTTTTATATTCCAGTGATGTGAGCATGCTGCCCTGGGTGAGCTGGGTGAGCTTGCATCTGTCACTCTCTGTAGTGTAGATTTAATCTCAGACACAGAATCATTTAGGTTGTGATGAACCTTTAAGTTTATTTAGTTTCTCTTTGCCCTGTAATGGACAGTGACACTTTTCACTAGACCAGGTTGGTCAAAGCCTCTTCCAGCCTAGCCTTGAACACCACCTGGGATGGGGCAGCCACAGGTTCCCTGACCTGTTCCACTGCCATGGTAAGTGAGTTTAAGCAGAAACCATTCTGTCAGATACATTTGGTTCATGGATTTGGTTGGATGGCATAGATGTGGCGATATAGACAGGACATCCATGCTGCAGCTACTCCCTACTCCTTCAGACTTCTCTTACATCCTGCATTTTGATGGGAGATGACAGAATTTCTCTCAATTTGTGAACAACCTTGCAATCCTCCTCAAGAACTGGACTGCCTGATGTCTGCTGTAGCTTTGAGCAATCTGCTCCAGTTGACCCTACCTGAGTTAGCACTTGGCTGATCATTGGGATCATGGTTTTGTCACCACCAGGGCTGATGCTTCAAAGCAGTTGTTCTTTTCTTTTTCCTCTCTGCTTAAAAATAATAACTTATAATTGTTTGTTAATTGGAAATCAATGCAATTATTAAAGTTTTAAACTGCAGTAGACAGAAGTGAAGTTTTTTATGTTAATGTTTAAAAGGGGGATTTAATAAGTCAAGTATTAAAGCAGCATCCAAGAAAGTTTTCAATTTCAATAATACCATCAAGCAATAAATCAGTAAGTGGAAGAGAAACAGCAGAGGTTTGCATGACTCATGCAAGAAAAGAATAAAAGAAACATCATCAGGCTTTCAACACTTAACTTTCATTCCTTTCTAAGCTTTGTCATACAGTCATGTTTACATTATATATTTTTGTAGTCTCTCATTCTTCACTTTCCTTTCAAGAGAAGTAAGTTCAAGAGATGAAAGTGTGAAACAGATACTCTGTATTACTTTGTCGTGTCAAAATAACAGTACTGGCACATCATCACTTCAAGTACTGTCTCATGATCAAAACGGAATTTTTACAGGCCTGTGTGTGATTAATGTTCTAATCTTTGTCTTTGTCATGCTGTAACTGGCAAAGATAAAGACTCAAATATTTTAACATTTTGCGTCAGGAAAGCTTTGGTCAAAAATTTTTAATCATTATTCTTTTTCCGAACATAGAAGCCAAGGATACTCAAGTGGATACTGATATCAAAGCTTATGTAATACAGGTGTTATAAATACATCTTCCACAAAACTGCCATTCAATACTCAGGCAGTGTATAGTGAAAGATAAAGTATTTGATTATTAAAAAAAGGTTTTAAGCCCCTTCAGATTATGCTGAAGCCCATGTTTCCAAAGCCCTTTTTCTCCTGATGATGGTGGCATTGAAGCATTTTCATGCTTGGTCATCATAAGTAAAAGACATGCTCTGCCTTCCTCCAGCAAGGTAAAAACTTCCCTATCACTTTCAGGGAGAGGAGCACAGTGCCTCAATAGTGAGTTAAATTATCCTTGACTCCAAAAACGAAAAATTCAAGCAACATCAAGAGTACACAGGTCCATACCTCCCATATCTTTGATACCCATATTAATGGGTAAATGCAAGTGCAGCTGTCAGGTGTTTGCATCCTCACACATTATTGCAAGTGACCTTCCAAGTGTCCCCTCCAGAGAACACAGTCACAGTATTCATGTGCCATGATGTATATGTTTACAGCTTTGTTGAAGCTCCACAGAGTTCTGGTGATTGATTGTGTGGTGCACAGAGTAGGGATACACAGAGAGATTGACCCTATGTTTTTTTCAAAAGTTGCATGTGATGCCCTTCTCTGCTTAGGACACAGGACACTGTCATGCAGCCTTGGCTCATATCCTCAGTATTCTTATGCAGCTGTTTAAGTCTACAGGTCCTACTGGTCTCTGATAAGGAATCCCAGAGTAAGGATCATCAGGGATATTCATAATAATAAAGAAAGGTAAAATCAAGTGGGTATTGTAAAAGTTTTCACAATCAAAAGTATGGGAATGAATGCAAACAAAAGTCTTTGAGACTCCCAGAGGACCACATGGAAGGTGTGAAAACACTCTGTGTCCATGAGGGAGATGGAGAAAGTGTGGATTTCATCTGAGAGAAAGAGGTAAAAGTATGTACAGTTCCTATATTAGGACACTCAGTAATAAGGGGAAACATACAAGCCCAGGCAAGTGGAAGGAAACATCCAGGCTGTATTTGCACAGGTCCCTGCTGGTGAGATTGGCTCAGAGTGGATCCATCAGGATGTGTAAGGTGCCCTGTGCCAGTTCCTTCCTGCTCACAGAGCTGAGGAATGCTTACAGGCAGAGGAATATATGTTAATGTGTCTGAATATATTAAGAGGTTTCAGATGCAAGATGATTAAGACTCAGTCTTAATACCTCTACATGGAGATAATTATAGCTTTGACCTTTATTACCTTTACCCTCACCTCAAAATCTCCTTTCATGTCATCTTTATGAGACCATCTTTTCTTGCATTCTTTGCCACATCTTGCTGTGTTGCAAATGTTCCACTTGAGAAGGGAATTGCTGGTTATACCTAGGAGGTAAAAATACAAAAGAATCCTGACCCCATGATCACAGTCATTAGACAGGAATCACATGGCATGAGTGGAAAAAGAGGCAACACCTGGGTCTTTATGTATGTTTTCCTGCTTGGATACAAAGTGAGGGAAAAAGCCAAACGTGGAAGTCCTGCATAAAAGCAGGAGCAGTTTTTAAGTTTAAACCTTGTGGCTATCAAGAAGCTGGCTGCTGAGAGCTGCTGGCAGACAGGAGGGAGAGACACAGCAAAAAGGCAGATGCAGCTGGCAGACAAAATCTTGCAGAAAATTTAGCCTTAATTTGGTACCTTTGCTTGCAAACATAGACTTAAGTGGAATGAGTAAAGCAGTCATGCTGGCTGGCAGATGAGCATGAATGTCAGAGTGAAGGGGAGGAATGCAGGAGATATAACAAGCCTTTATGTGGCTCTTAAAGACCAGGTCAACTCCTCTGCAGGAATAATCAACACTGTGCAAACTGAGTTACATCATAGTCTGGTATGGTCAAATAACTTATATTTATATAACTCTGCCTTGAGTCCAAAGTATCAATTATCTGCACACAAGACAGGTAAACTTCAGCCTGACAAAAGGTAGGAACAGAGCAAGGGGAGGAAGTAATCAGCTGTTACAGGAGACAGCACTGTGGACAAAAAAGTGGACAAAGGCAGGAGGGAAAATCATCATTCTTAGAAGGAAGGCATTCTGTAATTTTTCCAGCATACATAGCTCAGAGCACTCATGATAGCATATTCAGTTACTAGCCCAACTTGTTTTGCACAAGTCTGGTAACTAAATATTTATTACTCAGATCAACTTCACCACAAATTTACATTGAGTTCAGTGGAATAATCCCTGATTTATAGCATCTTAAATGAGATTAAGAGCAGACTTTTGTTTTTCAGTGTCTCAAGTGCAGCATCAGGCAAGACAAAGCTGTGACTCATATCTGAGATTCACACTTCCAGGAGTTTATGTGGGGTTTTTTTGGATTGTCATCCTCTATTGTCAACAAGTCTCTTATGAAAGGTGAAAAAAGCCAAGAAAGGAGAATACAGAGAAAAGTCTTGATACATCTGGATGCATTGGCCTTTATTCTGCCCACCTAGATTTATTTAGCATCTCAAAAACTGGTCTAAAAGCATCACACATTTTGTAGAAAGGCAGAGTAGTAAAGAGAGTGAGATTTGTTGTACCCAATTTTGTACAGAATTAGCCTGTCAGATTTTCCCATCAAGTACCAAGTGCTTAGCAGGGGTGGATAGGAGCACCCTTTCTGCCCTGTCTGTAGCTCAAACCAATGTTTGAACTGGGGCAGCCCCTGTGGTGACCAACCATTTTCACTCACAGCCCTGCCTGCAGAGCCCTGTGAAACTCAGAAACTCTGCAATCAATTTCCACATGCCATTTGTAGCATGGCCCCTCTGGGATATGAGGTAACAGCTTTTGGCTAAGGAAACACAAATTCCTCAGGTGAAATAACTTCACAGAGCCTCAGCAAGGCTCCAAGGTTTTGAGGACTGAGAGTATGACCTTTCTGCCTTGTACTGTTTTGGGAAATCAATACTTGCATGCTTGTTCTCTTCTCAAAATAAACATTGCAGAGTTTTCCTTTTTCTTTGTTGTGATTTTTTTTCACCCATGCCTGGTGTCTGTACTCACAAGCCCATCTGCAGTAGTAGCTCTCAGACTGGGGAGCACAAGGCAGGGACCTCAGTAGTTACAGACTCAGGGGTTGAACATCCATGCTAACAAATTTTCAGACTTTGTTCCCTCCCTATCAATAACTTCTGTACTGTTTAACCTACTTCAACTAATTTCATCAGGTTTAACTAATTTAACTAATTTTGCTGGGGACATAGTACCTTCTGAGGACACTGAAGAGTCAAGAGCCTCCTTCCCTCAGTTCCTGTCATTGGCAAGACCAGATCAAAAGCTGATTTCCTCCAGCTCCCTGTGTCTCTGTGGTGCAGGTGGTAGGTGGGATGGATGGTTACTGGGCACCTGCATCCCTCCTACACAGGGCAGAGAGCACAGCACACTGGGGACAGCAGCTCAGGGAAGCCAGAGCTTAGTCCTCATTTCCCTCAGCTCTCTGAAAAAACCCACCTTCTGCATAAATCATGCACTCTTCAGAATAAAGAGATTTTTCTTTATGCATGTTTGGATAATGCCTAACAGCACAATAAAGCCCTGGTCACCTCAAAAGCCTCTATGTGCCTCTATAATATAAATATATAATCATAAAGAATGAGTTGTCAGAGAAAGAGGTCATGGATCAGCAGAGTAAATCAAACTTTAACAGCCTATCATGGCCAGACTGCCTAGCAACAAAACAATTCATCATTAAAATTTTTTTTTCTACTTTATTATAAATTTAGATTTAAAAGAAATGTTGAAAACCCTAGGTCAAATTTTACTCTGTTACTTTGGTGCAAATCAAGAGCAATTTACTATAAATTGAAGGAAAAATAATTACCTTTATATATTGTGAAAAATGCTTTAAGTCTAGGGAACACATACTACACTTTTAAATGTTTAGTGCTATAGAAATATGGCTATTTTCCTAAACAAATTATTGATTTTGATTTTTTTGTTGTTATTTACACTTCTTTTGCCACAGCAATTTGAAACATATATAAAGCAAAATTCTTGGATCTCAGGTGATTTGAATGAGTGATTATATCAGAAAGTGAAAACCAAATCAACAAAATCTTACTGTTGAAATTAACATTAAACTACTCAAAGAAATAAATAGATATTCCAAATTAAATCTTTTTAGACTTTAGGAAATGTCTTAACTGATAAGAATCCCTTTCCCTTCATATTTTTTTTTTCTTCCTTTTTCGTACACAGTAAGGGATCCATCTCATTTGTATTCCAAATGGCACCAATTGAACTGTTGGCCTTGAGTCTAGCTTGGTCCATCCAGGCATCTCTCATTTGCTGCACAGTCTTTGAAAAGTAGCAGAGCAGATAACTTAAATTACTTTATTAAGTCTTAGTAAATCTCAAGCAGGTTAAATGCTCAATTTCAGAAATCTGGTCACCCCATAAGACTGTCCTTTGTCAGGAGAGACACTATTGAATTTAGTCTTTTGAAACAATCAGAGGATCATGCCAGCTATGCATCTTTCAGCCTCCTTTCCTTTTTCCAGTATCACAGGATGATTTATGAAGCACCCACCTCTTTCTTAGTAGAACTTCATATATGGTTCTTGCAGACCTCAGAAAGTTTAATGACTTTCACATCCCAACCCTGTCTCTTATAGCTTTAGGTGCTGCTGCATCTTAGCTGGCAATCTCAGGTGTGGTATTCGTGTATTTCTGTAGATTTTTTAGGAGGATTTAATATCAGTTTTTTACTACACCTTCTGAATGATTATCTGTAGGATATGGCTTGGTCATCTGGAAGTGCTCAACTGTCCTCTTTCCCTCTCTTTCCTCCTCTATTGCAAAAATAACAATAAAATAAAACAGGTTTGTCAAATGCTAATGATTTTCATAGTACTAGCTCAGCCAAGAGGCATGAGATGGCAAGTTTCATCTCATCTTCGATGATGCTATATAGGCAGCTTGATCAGAATAGAAATTGTATTTGTCTTTTCAATTCTGATTTCAAAGACCTGGTAAGTTCCTGAGTAATGTCAGAAAACAGACATCTGATTAGACTGATAGATTTTATAATGTGAGGCTGTTCCAAAATCTGATAGGTTGGGTGACATTAGTGCTTTAAATGCCAGATTTTTAATTGTAAACAGAAGGTTATCTGCATAGATTAATAATTTGTGGGTGTCTGGCTTGTCCTTTTATTTGCTTTTTGCATCCAGTAGTGTTTGTCAATGTTTCTAGTTATAAGACAAGTAATTGTATTTCTCTGTATCCTGTTAGCAGCAGGGGTTTTACTATCACAACAGATGGGGATGTGTACAGATCTTTGATTAACATCCCAGATTTATTTTACAAACCCTATATTTATTGAGCCTGTCACACAGATAGTTGAGAGAAACCTACTTTTTTTTTCTTTTCCTAATATTGTGTCATTGAGAATCCCCAGAAGTCAGTATTACAGAAGACCTATACTGGTTCATATACTAAGATATTTTAAAGGATCTGAATTACTTAGGAACTTGAAGCTATTGAGGTTTAATGAAACTTTCCAAAATTACTCATGCTTCAACCTGCTTGAAAAATCTGTAAGAGCTGATGAAAGAATTTAAGTCCAAAGTTACCAAAGACTACTGTGAGTTTTGAAAAATACCCAAATATAACTGAAAATCACTCAAATTAAGCAGCCAGAAACATAAAGTAAACAAAGCAGTGAACCATGGGCACATGGAGGCCAACTTAGATGGTGTTTAGGTATCTATCTCTGGAAAACTTGATCAAAATCTAAAGCACCAAGACTTGTCCTGGGACTTATATTTCACCAAGACAGAAAATCAGTACCTTCCTCTATCTTGCACAGCACCCCAATAGCAGAAACAGAAAGTTTTAGTACTGTTAACACACCCCATCAATCTGTAGGAGCCCTTGCAAAATCCACAGGGGCTGCCTACCCTCCCTCTTGATCTCAGTAAGAAATCCAGTAACTTCAGCCACTTTCACTGAAAAACCAGAATAGAGAAAGGGTTATAGGAAGAAGTTTTTAGAATGGTATCCCAAAGTGTTTATTTGGATTATTCCCTTTCTGAATCACATCTTCATCCTGAAGTCATTCAAATCCACATCTCCCTCCTCTTGTGAGTGTGTCCAACCAACAGATTTTCCATTGGCTGTGAAGGGAAGAGGGAAGAGACATCCTAACCCATATTCATGGGAAGGTGAGCAAAGAAAGGGATGAAAGAATGGGGACCAGGGTGCAGATCATGGATCTGCTGAGCACACACAATCATCACTCTCTCTACTACTCTGATAGTTCTCCTTGAAATGTCATCAAATAAATGCAGCATATCTTTTATTTTCTTTAATTCTTCTTTTCCAGACTACCCAGATCAACACTGAAATTAACAACAGGGAAAGAAAGTTGTCACAGGATTCTGAGTACAGAAGTCATAGGAAAGGAAGAAAAGAAGTAAAATAACTTGGGGATATTTCAAAGCAGAGGGTAAGATTGTTGAATCTATACCACTGAGCTTATTTTGGATAAGTGAATAGAATTAGTGCAATGATACTTTTCCCTTAAGGGGTAATATCTGTGGCTGATTTATCTCTAAATATTTATGGCAACCAGAACCATCCCAATTACTAAAGCAGATCTACATGTGAAAGCTTTGAATCAGAGTACTTGCAAAATTGCTCTTCTTGAAAAAACGAGAAGAAAAATATATTCCCATTTTGCAGCACATTAAAGGAGATTCTCTTTGAACTTCATGATTTAGGAAAAAATCAAACTCCTCTACATATTTATACCTACATAAATATAATCAAACAAAAGAGAGTTACCTTTTCCATCAGCTTAGATCCTGAAGCTCTGTTAAAAGTTATTCATGGCCACCATCAATAGAGTCAGATATAATCACCACTCTGCCAGTTTGACCCTATAAAATCCTTATCTTTCCTTACCAGGTATAACCCATAGACAATTGTTACACATACAGATAATCAGAAAGAAAGATATCTGGGAAGAATGAAGTCTGGGCATAAATATGGCCTTAATCTTCTGGAGAGATATTGTCAGGGTCTCACAAATGGCACCAGAAATCAATATGTGGCCACATGATCCAAGCCCAAAACCTTTCTATTCAGGAGAGCCCACAGACATCTCTCTAAAGCAGATGCCTGCTGAGAAGTGAGCTCCATTGGTGTCACCAGCCAGTGGGAGGAATGCTTGATTCAGTTGCTAAATACAGGCACCTGCCTTCCAGCTCTTCTCCCAAAGTGTACAGCTCTTCCTTAAATAATCTGCCACAGCTGCCAGTCCTCTACAGTTGTGACAGCTCTGTGTTAGTGGGACACTCTGTAACCTTGCAAATGACAGAGGTGACTGAGTTTAAAAAGCTGGATCCCATTCTAGTGCTCCACTGCCTGTAATGGAAGCTCAGGCACAGGCAGCACATGTTGACTCCTGCACATCAACCTGAAAATCAAACCTGATTTCCTTTCTTGACAAAGTAACCCACCTAGCTGATCAAGGGAAGCCAGCTGATGTTATCTTTATGGATTTCAGTGGAGCTTCCCATACTGTCACTCATAGGATCCCCTGGACAAAATGTCCAGCACACAACTGGTTAAACACATCCTGAGATGGGTGAGCAGCTGGCTCATGGGCTGGGCACAAAGGGTGGTGGTGGGTGGGGTGACATCAGACTGGGGACCTGTCCCTGTTGGGGCTCCACAGGGCTCCATCCTTGGTCCTGTGCTCTCCAGTATCTTCATTAATGACCTGGAGATGGGACTGGAGGGGATGCTGAGCAAATTCACAGATTATACAAAACTGGGGGAGCTGTTGACACCCTGGAGGGCAGGGAGGCCCTGCAGAGACACCTCACAAATCAGAGGGCTGGGCAATAACCAACCAAGTGAGGTTCAAAGAGGGAAAGTTCTGGATCCCGCCCCTGGGATGGGGCAGTCCTGGATCTACAGAGAGGCTGGGAATGGGAGGATGGGAAGCAGAGCCTGGGGCCCTGGTCAGGGGTGAGCTGAGCATGAGCCAGCAGTGCCCTGGCAGCCAGGAGGGCCAGCCCTGCCTTGGGGACATCAGGGACAGCATCAGTAGCCAGCAAGGGAGGGATTGTCCTGCTCTGCTCTGGGCTGGGCTGCTCACCTGCAGCCCTGTGTGCAGTTTGGGGTGGCACAGTGTCAGAAAGACATGAAGCTGTCAGAGAGTGTCCAAAGGACAGCAACAAAGATGGTGAAGAGCCTTGAGGAGTGGCTGAGGTCACTTCACTTGTTCTGCTCAGCCTGGAGGAGACTGAGGGGACACATCACAGTCTCCAACTTCCTCATGAGGGCAAGAGGAAGGGCAGACACTGACCAGACACTGACATCTCACTGACCAGTGACAGGACCTGAGGCAATGGGCTGAAATTGTGTCAGAGGATGTTTAGGCTGGGTATCAGGAGAAGGTTCTTCACCCAGAGTGTGCTTGAGCACTGGAACAGATTCCCCAGTGCAGCAGTCACATCACCAAGCCTGACAGAGTTCCAGAAGCTTTTGGACAATGCTCACAGGCACATGGTGTGAGTCTTGGGGATGGTCCTGTGCAAGGTCAGGAGTTGTACTCACTGGTCCTTGGGGGTTCCTTACAACTCAGCATGCTCAGAGATTCTTTTACTCTGTGATCAACATTTAGGTGCTCTTAACTGTGTCCCCAGTTCTGCTTTATACCCCAAGAACAGGGAAAGCCTTAGACCCTATGTGGCAGAAGTACTGTGTAGAAGCTCTCTCACTGGGCACCCGAATTTACATGACTTCATTGATGGAGTTTGCCCTCACCTGAATAGCCCAGCTTAGAAATGATTGCTGTTATCCTGTCTGGAATTAATGACTATTAACATCTTTACTGGGGTTTTGTGGCTCTGTACAGCCATTTATCCTGCCTTAACAGGTCAAGTCCCCTGGTCCCAGGCCAGTGCTTTGGCTCTGTGAAGCATTGTCCTGTAAGGTTATATTAAACTTATCAATAACACAGTGGTAGCTAAGACAATTTCAAGAGAGATACACCAATCTACCCAGTGATCCAGAGCTGGAGTTCATGGCTGTCCTGCACCACTCAGTGGTCCTATTTTGTTTTCTTTACAGAATACTTTAACCTGGGTGTACACCCCTTTTAGAGCTGCTGACTCCAGCTTCCTTGAGTTCATTCCCTCTCGTCTCCTCTGCTGTTGTTTTCACTGCTTGCATTTCTTTTCGAGGTACTTCTTTTCTTCAGCAAACCTGAAGGGAAGCAGAAGCTCTGAAGCACATTAGCTTTGGCTCATTTAAGTTTTTTCACCTCTGCTCCTTCCCCTCCTTGGCTGCTCTGTGCCAAGGGAAGGAGAAGGAGAGGAGTGGGAGGAAGAACTGTTAGCATACACTGAGCACAGCTGTACTGACCTGCTCCAAAGCACTGTGTTATTCTGGCTGAGCAGGCTGGAGCCAAGATGGATGTATTGTTGCATGGCATGGACAGTTAAGAATCTCATCTAACTTCTGAAAAAGCCTGATTCTGTTTGATTTCCACAGCAGCTGTTGTGTGAGCTGCAGAATAATTCAAGCTCAGACAAGATACTGAATCAGAGTAACACTGCTACCTATCTTATTTCTTTACCAAGTAAGGTGAACACAGAGTGAATTGAAATCCAGATCCTGCAAAAAGCAAGATATTTTGAAAATTATTCTCCTTCTAGTCCTTCTGGAAAACTTTGAAGCTGAAAGATCATGAAAAGCTATAAGTTTATAACAATTTTGCACAATGAAATGGGAAATAAAAGGCTGATCAAAAACTGATTAGCAGGAAAAACTCAAAAATCCCATTTTGGTCTTCATTGCAAAATGTTTGTTTGTTAGCAAAGAAATAGAATAAGAGGGAGTGTAAGTCATTAAGAGCATGGTTCAGATAATTACACAGAGGTGTCCAGAGACTCTGTGTAAATTTAGATGCCACTGGCCTTTGGGTGCTGCCTCTGATATAACTCATGGCTTATCCCTGTGTCCTGTGCAGATTTCTAGGATTTGTTCAGGGAACAGCACAACCAGCTTTGGTGTGATGGAACTCAGGAGGTAACCTATACCAATTATATATTCTCAGATCCTGGTTACTTCAAAAGTCACATTTTAGGAACAACAGAAAGCACAAAAGAAGATAAGGGAGTCTAAAAGCTAGAAAAATCTCTCACTTTTCTGCATTTAGGCATAACCCATTAATCATATTTCAAAAAATATCCGAAGATGATCTAAACTGAGTTTGAGATCTCAGTCCAGTGGAGTGTAGTGTTACTTTCTTCAGAGACAAGGCCAGCTAGCAGAAGTCCAAGTAGTAGACTGCTTTCACCAATGCACTTTATCCTAACTCAGGGAGGAAATCTTAACTACCATTGTCTTCAGGCTGCACAGAAAACACCAGCAAAATCACATCATGGTGCCAGCAGGGAAGAATTATGCCACATTAAAATGGACAGAGATTTTTGGCTGAGTACTGAAGAGAACTTGGGTGCTCATAATTTCAGGTTTCTCTCCATCAAGACTGCAATTCAATGTGTTTTAATGACTTGCAATTGGTGTGGCAGTTCCAGACTATATTAAGCTAAAACTTTATAGAAATATTGTCACATACCTGAAAGCTCACAGCTCCTTTGCTTCCATAACACAGGCCCATATTGACCAGGTTTTTTACAGCCCCCAAGTCTTCTTTTGCCCTGAGTGTATCCATGTCAAATGCAGAAAAGCTCATTAATATTAGATCACAATACTGATGATGACCATTTATCAGATATTAGAGCCAGAGCTATAGTACTCTTGTTTGAACAGAATGATATATTACTCCAAAACTAGACTTCTTTGGTTTACTAAAGTAAGGGTGACATTATGTGCATTTATTTGTTTATATGTGACTGCTGAAAAATCTCTGGTTGTGTTGGTGATTAATCATTTGATAATACAAAATTAATTTTGACCTACACATGGTATTAAAAATTTTGGTGTTTGAACTGTATGAAAGATTAAAATGCAAATCTTAGTTTAGAACAGTAAATTAACATTTAGATAAAGAGGGAACTGCCTTTCAAATGTTTCATTTCAATGATTTGCAGATTGATAAGTATTTAAAACAGATACTCAATAAGTCAGAGGAAAATTAAAGTCTTTTTTCTTCTGTGAAGCTATTTCTCTTTCTGCTTCATGGCCATACTGAAAATAAAAAAATCAAAAAGGTTTATCTATTTCTTTTATTCCTGTTATGCCAAAGGAACATAGAAATAGAATTGCAGAGGAGAATCATCACACATTCTTGTAATTCTCCACAGATGCATATATTCTAGCATGGGGGCAGCTAAAAGAAAAATTTTCTCTAAAAATAATCTTAATATGTGCATTTTTGGGTGGGTATATTTTGCTGCCTTAAGCTCTTGGAGAGTTTATGTTTACATTAATCTGTTATTTCCATATCAAGAAATATTTCCATGTCAAGAGGCTCAAGCAAATACTGAAAAGCATTAGAATACCAAATTCAAATTTTTTTTCTATTCTATCTTTATGAAGCCATAATATCCTCTTGCTCAGGAAAAAAAACAGCTAAGAAAGCTCACACACAATTTACCTGGTAGTACAGGCCATGGGAATACTAAAAAATTTACAATCAGATTTATGTGATTTAAAAATATCATTAAGATCAAAGCTGTCAATTGCACCCTTTAATATCTCAGCATCTTCCAGGGTGCCCAATCCTGAAAGAGCACTCTTTAAGGGTCAACTCTTCTTCTAATTAATTCCAAAAAAGCCCCAGTGCTTCAGAGGGACAGGCTCTGTCTCTGCAAACAAGGGCCTCTGCTGTTCAGCTGTGATTTGAGCTGCATCTTTGGCTTCTTACCCCCACCCAAGGGAAAAGACTGCACTTCTCTGTCCTGAGAAAACACCTCACAGTCCCTGCTGAGTCCTCTGACATGTTCCTGGACCCAAGTACCACATTTCAAATCCACCTTTCTTTTTAGAAATCAGTCCTTCGTTGAGCACAGGGTTGGAGTACATGACCTTCTGAGGTCTCTCACAATCAAAATTTCTCCATGATTTTATGATTTTTCAGGGATGCTTGCATTTATCTCCCAAAACATATCCTTTTGCCAGCTAATTGAAAACTTTGAAAATGTTACTGAAAACAAGACAAAAGCATGACAGTGTAGATCCCTTACTTGTGTATTTTCATAGCATGCACATTTGAATTTCTTTAGGATGTTAGCAATTACAGATTTCCTATAGTGCAGTACTTTTGGGGGATACAATTATTACAACCATGTAATGATTTTTATACATTTAAATTGCCCAAACATACCATCTCTCAGAATGAGCACCATAATTCTAGAATTTCTGTATTTTAGAACAGAGAAACATTTGTGTCAAGGTAGCAAAATCCTAAGAGATTTATCTCAAAGATGAGCATCAAGAACTGTCGGATGCCTATATCACTACATACTGTGTAATATATATTGCTTAATACACAGGTATCTGCAGGTCTTTCTCATGTGATAAGGGACCTGATAGGTCTTGATGCTTCTGAGAAAGATGAAACTGGATCTGTAGAGTAGCTGGAGGCTACTGGAAACTAAAACCCCTTGAACAGTATTCCAGACCTTCTGTCCATGCAAACAACTCCCCTTCGTGGGGGTCTCAGGTCCAGATGCTCAAGAGTAGCCAAGTCCTACAGGTGAGATGGGCAGATATAGCACAGAGTCTGTGGGACCTGTAGCCTCTGGCAAGTGAAATTCCTTCCTTTATCTCACAGAACCACAGAATCACAGAGAATCACAGAATGAACCAGGTTGGAAAAGACCTGTAAGATCACCAAGTTCAACCTATGACCTGACACCTCCTCATCAACTATACCATAGCACTGAGTGCCACATCCAGTCCTTTTCAAACAGGTCTCCAATGATGGGTAATTTCTGATGTTAGGAAAGTGATTTGAGCCATTGGTTGGTGCCTCTGGAGTGACTTTGTTCACTCTATGAAGCACATGTTGGTGTGAACACCTGTGGGACTCCACCAAGCAGACTCCCCACACATCCACTGACCCCAGCAAGAGCTCAGACAGCATGCACACAAAACAAAACCAAACCCTTCAGGTACCCAAACACAGATGTCTTAATGTACATTGAATCCCACACATGATGTAATTTCCCTCAGTGGGAGAGTGTCTGTCATCTTCCCAAAGGGTCACAGCTGTCCTTAAAAAGTAGCTCAATGAGCATCCTAGTGTTCCTTGTAGGAACTGTAATCATGTTCATAAATTGAAGAATTGGTTATAATTTCAGCTTGCTCCAGAACCCTTTCAAGCCCGTGAGAGTCCTGTGAACTTCAGTTCAAGAATCAAGAGCTACAAGGTCACTTCATTTCAGAGGCCTGTGGATGGGTATTAGAAGGCATAATTAGTTGCAATTGAAGAATAATGAGTATGGGAGGGAGAAAGAATCTTGCCTAAAAACTTGTGAGAGCTCTTAGTCTTTCATAAGGATGTGTGTAAAAGCTTCACAACTCTTCTGATCTGAGATGATAGAAAAATGGAGGAAGCTGTTTCTCATTATTTCTTTCTCTCATGTGCTTAACAATAATTACATCCTTTAGTCTAACCTTGCTCTATTCATGCTTGT
Organism: Oenanthe melanoleuca; assembly: GCF_029582105.1. Taxonomy (NCBI): domain Eukaryota; kingdom Metazoa; phylum Chordata; class Aves; order Passeriformes; family Muscicapidae; genus Oenanthe; species Oenanthe melanoleuca. Next base: position 10,957,369 of record NC_079335.1, read on the forward strand.
CAAACTCTTCTAGAAATAACAAAGATAATCACTGTTCAGCATTAATTTTATAATGGCTGTATCTTAAAAATAATATAAAACATAAGACACTTCCTGCCCTCTTTTATTTTATGCCTATGGTTAAAATGAGTTTCACTAATACTATAACTGATGGCCATGCATAAAGTAAAAGTAGAAATTATTGGTACAATAATCTTAAAATTCAGTTTTCATTTCTATACCATAAATAAGACAATTCTTTTCTTTCCTCTCCCATACTCTGCTCTGTAACTCTATTCCATCAGCTGCAGAGACTAAAAAAAGTAACTATGGTCCCTTTTTAAAACCTTGTCATTTTCATTTGTTCATCCAAGGAATCCCTAAAGCTAGACCACCACTAAAGTTGATTGAAAATCTAACTGTAGCTCAAGCTCTGCTCATGGTAATGAGACCTGAGACAAAAGGAAATCCAGTCCTGAGGCAAAAGGAAAAAACTTTCACCCATACAATTCAAACCTGTGTTTTACATTAGTGGTTTACACAAAATGTAAGGATTCTTATATCTCCATTATTATCTCAACCTTAAACCAACCTGTAGCATGGTCAAAAATTACTGTTAAAGGTGAAATTAAAAGCTGACAGTCAAGCCCTGAAGTTATGAGTTTTAATATTCTCTCTCATGTAAAATCAGAACAATTTTTATTTTCTTCTATGTACAGTCCATTATAGATTTTAAAATATTTTCATGCTCATTTGTTTTATATTAACTGTAACCCTAATTTTAACTCTGCTCTCTGCTTAATTTTCAGCCTTACCATCAAATTGGAGAAAAATTTGGAGCCACTTGGTTTATATACTTGTTTTATTTCTCTAGTCTAAAAGCAGTATCACAAAATTTGTACCACTTCCTCACTTTCTGATCGCTAATATTAACCTTAACCTTAGCTCTGGATTTGATAGGAATTAAAATGATAGCTATGATTCACTGGTGATGTAGCTTGCCCCTGGCTGGATGCCAGGCACTCACTAGAGCCTCTCCAACACTCCCTTCTACAGCTGCACAGGAGAGAAAATATAACAGAGTTCATGGGTTGAGATAAGCACCAGGAGAGAATCACTCAGCAAATACTGTCATGGGCAAAACAGACTTGAGTTAAATGCATTAATTTAATTTATTACAAACAAAATCAGAGCAAGATAATGGGAAGTAAAATAACACACCTTCCCCCCAACCCCTGCCTCCTTCCCAGAAGGAGGCAGGGAATGGAGTTATGGTCAGTTCATCACCCATAGCTTCTCCCACTGCTCAGGGAGAGGAGTCCTTCCCCTGCTCCACCACGGGGTCCATCCCACGGGAAACAGCTCTCCATGAACTGCTGCAATGTCAGTCCATCTCACAAGAAACAGTTCTCTGTGAACTGCTGCAATGTCAGCCCATCTCATGGGCAACAGTCCTCCCCAAACCGCTGCAGTGTGGGTCACTCCTCCATGGGGTGCAGTCCTGCAAGGACAGGCTGCTCCAGGGTGGATCCTGCTCTGCTGTGGGTCTCCTCCAGGGGCTGCAGGTGGATCTCTCCATTCCATGGACCTCCATGGGCTGCAAGTGGATCTCTCCATTCCATGGATCTCCAGGGGCTGCAGGTGGATCTCTCCATTCCATGGACCCCCACGGGCTGCAGGTGGATCTCTCCATTCCATGGACCCCCACGGGCTGCAGGTGGATCTCTCCATTCCATAGATCTCCATGGGCTGCAGGTGGATCTCTCCATTCCATGGATCTCCATGGGCTGCAGGTGGATCTCTCCATTCCATAGATCTCCATGGGCTGCAGGTGGATCTCTCCATTCCATGGACCCCCATGGGCTGCAGGTGGATCTCTCCATGCCATGGACCTCAGGGGCTGCAGGTGGATCTCTCCATTCCATGGACCCCCATGGGCTGCAGGTGGATCTCTCCATGCCATGGACCCCCATGGGCTGCAGGTGGATCTCTGCATTCCATGGATCTCCATGGGCTGCAGGTGGATCTCTCCATTCCATGGACCTCCATGGGCTGCAGGTGGATCTCTCCATTCCATGGACCTCAGGGGCTGCAGGGGCACAGCTGCCCCACCATGGTGTTCAGCATGGCCTTCACCCCAGCCTGCAGAGGAAACTCATCTCTGGTGCTTGCAGCAACTCCTCCCCTCTCCTGCACTGACCTGGGGGTCTCACTTTGCTCTTCCCTGGTCACAATTACAGCTGAGCAATAACATGCCCAGCCTTGACCAGTGGCATGTCCACCTTGGAGCCACCAGGGATTGGTGCTGTCACACATGGAAGCAGTTTCTCACAGAAGCCATCCCTGTAGCCCCCCACTACCAAAACCTGGCCACAAAACCCCAATACAGCTGGCTAAGCTAATTTTGAATTATTTTACTTTGAAGGTCTGAAATCAGTACAAGAACAATCTACTCTGATTTTTTAAAAATTAACACTAACCCGACTATGGCTACTTTGCAATCACGAGACATAACCTGAAAGAAAAATATAAAAAGTGGTTCTTTTGAAAGCACTTTCTGCAATATACAACCATACTTTTAGTATTTACTTCCCTGAATCCCACTACTCTAACCCAAATCCTTCTGTACTTCTCAGGCACAGCTAAAGGAATCAAAAATAAGCCATTATGTTAAAAAGATACAAGCATTAATATTAATTTTCTTTTATAATGTATAACCATATCACAGCATTTCATTAACAACTTGCATTCAACTTAACTGCTGGGTAATACTCAGGAGTACTAATCCTGTAGTATTACTCCAAAATATTATTGGCATTTCCTTCAATCCAGTACTAAACTTTCCTGTTGAAACATTACCCCTTATTAACCCTTAGGCTCTAGTATTTAAAAAGCTGCAGAGTCACCATTAAGTAATTAAACAAAATAAAGGAATATCAGTACCAGTGCTCTTTCCAGTGCACTCACCTTTCTAGGTTACACCTCACTCACCACCACCACACATAAGTTTAAACTCTTTTTTTTTTCCCAAACCTGACTCCAACCAAACCTTCATCCATCTTATGATCTCCAGACTGCACTAAAAGCCTGTTCCTGAAGGGAATAGAAATGCTTGGACATTGCTCTATGTCATCAATCATTCTATAGTGAGGGTTTACTTTTAACACATCAATAGATCCTGATCTGTCTTTCTCTTTTTAAACTGCTGCTATCCTCTCCATTTGGAAACTTTCCTCAGAACCTTGCACAATCCCATCACAACAACCAACATCAGCAGGTTTTATTTTTCATGCTGTGCAAAACATAATGACAAATTTGTCCCTTCTCTCTCCTAATCCTAAATTTCCAAGTTTTGAAGCATCAAGGACCACCAGAGACTGAGAAAGGGAAATAGGCAATTAGCTCCAGCTGTCCCCAGAACTCATTTTGTCATGCTATCAAAATACCAACTATTCTGGAGCTCCGCACTCCACATCCTTCCCTTCAATGCACTGCCAGCATAACTTTTATTCTTTCCATTTATAAAATTCCTCAGACTCTCAGGTCTCCTCCGTAGTCTCTCCAAGAAATAAGTGTGATCCTTTTCCTTTCTTCTTCTAATATTTAAATATTTTTGCTTTTTCTCCTTCAGAAGCTGTAACTGTAACACTAAAAATAAACCTCTCTCTTTGAGAAAATAAAATCTATGGACTTCAGGAAATAAAAACAGGTGATAGGTGATTTAAAGATAGGTGATTCTTATGAATATCAGCATTTACTACATTACTTGTCATTAGACTGTGTCTAAAATTTTTTACTCTTTTATAAATTCAGTGTACTCCAAAATGGTGTGCTGGGTACAGGACACAAGGAGGAGTGTCTGGAGAGAGTTGAGATGTGTGTCACCTGCTGCTTTGATCACAGAACCAGTTGAAGAAAAAGAGGCAGAGGTTGGGATGACTTCTAATGATTTTAGGGCAGATTGGTTGTTGCAGAATGTCATGTAATAGGCTTGGGGTTAGAGACTGGGATTTGGAAAAGAAGAAGAACTGAATATTAGGAAAAAAATACTTTATGGGTCACTCCTTCAAATTTTCACTGGATACCTCCTATCACCTCCAGATAGCAGTTAGCAGCCAAGGCTCAGTAGATTTTAGGAGAATGGTATAAAGGCAAACAAATTTACTCAAGTGTCCATATACCAGAAACTCCATATTTAAGACATCAAATGGGGGCATGTGACTAGATACATATAAAACTGGAAAAGAGTTAGAGAGGTAAATAGTAACAACCATGAAGTATTGCACAGAAACTGTCATATATACCAAATATGTTTGAAAGTATTGAAGGAATTAAGGTGACTAAACCCAAGCTGTCTTCCCATTCCTACTTTTTTTTTTGTTACTCCCTTTCCTTTGACTGGAATGGACTATGGAGTGGGGGGTTTTGTGTTTGACAGTCACTGTGAAAGGGGCTGGAATTTTTTGATCATCAAGAGACACAAATATTAATGTCATGATTCAGTCAGGAGTATTGGTAAAAGTGACAGATGCTTAGGATTTATTCTGCATTTGCTTGGAAGAGGCTGATTATATCTATAAAGGATTTTTACAAAGACTGCCAGCTTTGGGAAAGCTTCCAAACTAATCCAGTGTAGGTAGATATGCTCCAAAAATTCAGTGACTGGACAAGCTCTTGAATGCTGCTGTGCTTGAAAGCTTGAAGAGATTTACTTTGGAAGCATTGCAAACTGCTTAGAAATTCTGACATCATGTTTAGCAGAGGGGAAATCAAGGAAAAAAAGTTTAATAGACTCACAAACTGAATCTTTGTCACCCTTCTTTGCATGGCATGAACATACAAGAAAGGTTTCCATGGTCTCAGCAATGAGGTGTGTTATTAGACAGTGTATAACTTTCAAGATTGTAAATGTATTCCTGTAGGAAGAAACTATCTGTTTCCCCAGACTTGCTGGCAGGATTAGACTGACTTTAGCACCATATTTGTATTTAAAAAATCCACTGCAAAATATTCAGGAAGAATGTTCCACAGACAGCACTGTATAGGAGATTTTTTTTAAACATATGGCAGAAAGCATATTAGCATGAATAACTTCTATGACATTTCCCCTCCTCCCATCCTTGAAATTGCTGTGAGGCAAATACAAAGTGTAAGTGAAAATCTAGAGGAGAAGAAAGAAGTAGGAGTTGCAAATCAGGGCTGGAATTCTAAATCCAAGTGTTTCTGAGAACCAGGTTTGCTTCTTAAAATGAATGATTACTTTTCAGTTGCTCTTGCAATAAATATTCTTGAAATTCAGAATTTTTTAAGTCAGGTTATGAACCAATGAAGAGATTTTTGTGTGTATTTGCACATCTGTGTTATTATCCTACTAACAAAATTATTGTGACTGGGTTTTTTAACTTTCCTATCTCTGTCACAGAACTACTTTGGAAGGATATATAATTGCAAACTGCCTCAGACACTCATACACAAAATTAGAATAACAATTCATCCTTTCTGTTATCTGTAGAAGTTGTGAGCAATTTGAGGAGGAAAATGGGTCTATTAATGCTGGAGGCTACCCCAGATGTTTGTGTCCACTGCTAACAGTAAAAAGCTCCAGACCTTGTAATCTTGGAACATCTGAGCACAGAGTGTAAGAAGAGTAAGAAAACATTTTTATTCTCTCCTCCAGATTTGTGATCCTCCTGGGAGGCCCAATAAGGCTATAAACATAATTATCAAAAGTGATTTCATTAAAAAAAGGCAAAAGCAGATTTCCTGTCCCTCCTCAGTGTCTAGTGGCAGCAATGTGATGATCCTAATCTCCACATACATTATTACATCCCTGCACTGATCTGCATGAACATCTATTGCAGAAAGTATAATGTAAGGAGCACCAAAATCTTGATAACTGAGCTCCAGAAAAAGAGCAATCAGAATCCCAAGAGATTTCATCAGCTTTGTTTCTTTGTCTGATTGAGACCTCAGCTGCCCCAGTCAGTTCTTTTGCTGTCCTGCCTCACTGTCTTCGCCCTTCTTCGCCTGAGATGAGAACTCTGTGTGATGCCCCAAATCCATTCTGACTGCATGTACTCCTGCAGTTTGGAGATTAGAGCAGTCTAAATGGGAGTGATCAGCTCAAATTTTGTGTCAGATCGATGATAAGTTGTGATTTCATAGAAAAAGTGGCAGGATGATTTTTTAGACAAAAGGCAAACAGCCAATCACATGCCAGGTAAGTTGCACAAGGTTTCAAGCCCTCACTAATAAATGTGCTATGAATGAAAACCTCCTACTTTGTGAAACTTTCAGGAAAACAAACTATAAGAATCCATGAGTATAGTGTACTTTTTCAACATTATCACATTCATGGAGGTAAATGAAACAACTGAAGCTGTTGTTTAACCCCTCTGTTCAGTTTTTCAGTCGTGCTTTTGGCATGTTGTTCTATTAGAGTTTACCAACTCAGAGAGCCACTGAGATTTATAATTTGGGCTTTTATAACCAGAACAAAGTGGATCTCAATGAAGATGGCAGTGGAGAAAATAAGCAGATCCTAATAGTAATTTCAGATGGCAAAACATTCAAGCAGAATTCAGCTTTAAAAAGTTGATGGTCTTCTAGGCTGATGTCTTAATACAACAAGAAGACACTCAAGTTATCACCTCACCGAGGCCCAGAGAAAACACTTTAGGGTATCATCATGTAGACTGAGCCAATCCAGGTAAGCAAGAGAGAATGCTGCAGACATAGCAGAGTCTTCTTGATCCCTTGTGCAAGCTCCTAGGTGCCATGGTGAGAAGCTGGAACAAATTTCAGGATGTGTTATCCCTGCTCAGACACAATCCAGGGGCAGGCACTGCCATGCAGGTGGTGAGTGGAGAAATACAGCCAAAAAATTGCAGAAGGCTGGATTTTCCAGTTTAAAATTATTTTGTAGCACTTCAGCATACCAGGCTCCTCCCCTGCATTGGTGTGTGGATCCAGACTTGCCATTAAATTCAACATTAAGAAATTTGTGGGACTTTGCATTTCTTACCATGCTGACTCTTATTGAGCTATTTATCTTTAGTTTCTGTTGTACTGACAGCACCAATAGTATATTTTTCATAAATACTGTTATTAGTTATTTAGGTTTCAAGAAACTTTATGCAGCAGTTCTCCATCATGGCATTAAATTGAAGTTCCTTGATAGTCTGTAGTACAAAAGTCAAAATAAAATTGTGTCTAAAATGCTAATTCCTATGAAATGTTTTTACAGTCGGGGCTTTATAAGAAGAGTGTGTCTGTTCAGCAGTGATTCCAGATAGATTTCAATTTTAAAGAGAATTTCCTTACAAAACAATTGTATTCCACTGTTAAAAGGAATATGAAATTTTAAAAACAGAATAAGAAATGGTTTAGAATGAGGATCAAGAGATGGAATTTCAATTTGAGAGTGGGTATTTTAATAAAGATAAAAAGGGATATGCAGTTTTCCTGCTTTTACTCATTCTCAAACTCTTTTATAAATCATGAAGCTGATGCAAAGTGACAATGTAAGTTTTACCCACAAGACACCAGTTTATTTAGTATACCTAATACCTTACATAAGCAAATCCAGATCACCACATTTCCCAAGCTTTTTACATGAGTAGGTGAATTGTGGTTTTATTGCAACCTTCCCTCAAAGAGATTAGACTTCACAGGTCTTGGACTAATTTTAGCTGAGGGCAAATCAAGAGGACATCAACAACCAACATAAACAAATTAATAAGCCTTAACTAGCCTCGAGCAGCTTGGTTTTGGGTTTGGTTTTCTGAGCAGTAATGATAGCAAGGTGGCAGAGGTTGTTTACACCCAGTGTTGGAGGATTCCCCTTGAATGCAAGCTCAGACTGGCCTGTGACAGACTGATCTGTCTACAGAGCACTGCACTCTTTTTTCTCTTTTTTAGATAAATTTAACCAAAACCAAATGGATTCCTCCCAGTATTCACAAGCAGCTCTCACCCTAAAGTTATTATGTCTCTATCCAAAATTTTATCATCTGTGCCAGTCTGTGTAATGAGATTGACAAGAAAAGCACCTATCAAAAGCATAATTTTAGTGAATTAATAGCAGCAAGTACTCTTTTGATCTCATAATATATTTTCCATAATGACTTTCATGTTCATCTGCAGAGCTCAAAGAAGGCCTGGACACACCTACTTATTTTGTAAATGTGTGTGACATAAAGTGCACAGCCCTGGGTGCTACTTCTAGAAAGGATTTGGAAAAGGGAGCCTGACCCAAATCCTCACTAACTCCTGTGCTAGAAGACTTCCAGGACTTCTAGTGAGTCCTTCAAAGAGCTCTTGACTTGTCTGTTCTGACTGTGGCTCTGAAGATACCATGGCTCACATCTCCCAGGGAAGACCCTTCCTGGATGGCATTCTGCATTTTTCTTCCACCTTTATCTATAAAGAGCAAATTCTGCAGATCAACAAACACCTTTTGCCAGTCACACAACTCCATTTATTCCACCCACACACCATTACACATTTTCCAAATTTCAGGTCTCATTTCCATGTTTGATTTTTTTCTATTTTTGATTTTTTTCTTTTTTTTTTTTTTTTTTTTTTCCCCAGGATAACTGTGACCATCTGATATGTATGTAAATCACAGCTGCTGAATCTCCTTCCATAATAATGACATCTGTGAGTCACTAAAATTCACTGTGGAAATGGTAAGTCCTCAGCTGAGGTGTCGTTCCTGGAATATTCCTCACAATAGGAAATACTTGCTCCTGGAATATTCCTCATGAGGGGGAAAAAAAGGTATCTTCTTTGTCTTGAAAATGCAGATTCAGGAAATTTCAGTTGATCAAAGTTCAGCTATTGAAAATTGCATTTTGGAATCTAAATTCTCCTGAAGTAAGACTATACTCACACTGAGACTGAGATAATTTGTCATTACTACCCTTCATCTGATGGGAAGATTTCTTAAATATTTTAAAGAGCTCCACAACAGATGGGTAATATCGCTGCACGATCAAAAATGTAGTGTTAAAAAGCAATATTTTTGCATTTTTATATAAGATTGGTGCATCTAATATTGTCAAATTAAATGTCATATCTGGTGGATAAAAATATTTCTCCTCATTAGAAGTAACTCTTAAAGATAAAAACAGTTAGGATTCTCCTGACATGTATATAAATGATGTTTTCCATTTTATTAGAAATGTGAGCTTTCTGAACAAGGTCTAAACAAATAAAATGGTTTAATGCTTGCATGGTAATACTAATATAATCAAAATCAAGTCTACCAAAAACCAAGTCATCAGCATTTGAATTTAGCAAAACAGCATTTTCTGATTTTCTGCAAAAAAAATTCTGCAAAAAAATTCTGACAAGTTACAGACACTGCAGCCTATTAAAAGGAATATAGCATAAAGGAATTTAGCAAAAAATTACCTGTTTTTTAAATTTTTCCAGATGTGTTTACTTGTTCTGCATATATTCTTTCCTCCAAATATTTTTCTGATACTGATTTTATACCCTTATATATGGAGAACAGCTCATGTGAACTTCCCAAACCTCACAATTGATCTCCAAATTAGAATAACAATAGTGCTTGAAAAAGAGATGAAGAGCCAATCACAGCCCCCATGTATACACTGTGAAAGAGTAACAATTATCCTTCAATCCCTTCTTAATTTTTTTAATGTCACCAGACCACAAGATATAAAACTCATTCTATCCTGGTATTTATATTACTGCTAAAACTGAACATCTCCTACTTCTTGGAAAAGAACCGATTTTCTACTTTACCTGATTTCTTTGAAAATTGCAGGAGAAAGATCTGGAAGAAAAGGAACTTTTCTAGTGCTTTTAAAATAAGAGGAAGTGTAAAGCTCATTGAAGACAGGACATATCAGAAAACAGATTTTCTTGGTAGTACTAAAAATCATCCAAACTGCCATTTTCAACCAAAAAAATCAACCTTTGCAACTCATTCATGGCCATCTTAAAATGTCTTGGACTTCTTATTCCTTTTCTTTACTGCTCCTGATTGGGATGACAAAGCCAAGAACCTCATTGTTTTCTACAGATGCTGGCACTAAATTTCAGCAGAGTGTAGCCATGTAAACCTCTAATCCCTTGGGCTTCCAGGCATGACACAGCTGCTGCAAGGGGCACTAGACAGGCACTATTGCATAGAAAAACAAAATCTATCTGTTATTTTAAAAACAGCATGTGTAATACCAAAAATGGGCTTAAGATAGAGGGGAAACTTAAGGGGAAAACAAAAAAAAGTAAGTTGGTAATTTGTACCATTGACTGCTTTACTCAGCTCATAGGCAACATTTTTCTCTGCTTTTACAGAAAATGAGGAGAATATCTGTGTTCTCCAGGTGGAATGACCATGAAAACAAGTATGAGCAAGGTTTCCTCTGTGCACCTGTGCACAGGCATGGACACTGACTGCTTAATGTGCATCAGGGATGACAAGACACAGAAAATACAACAACATATTTACTTCTTCACAGGTAAAAATGTTTATGGCTCTTCAATTCTTTCTCTTTGAAAGAAACCAGGGCATCAGTGTGTATCCTGAAGCCAAATGCAGCAAAAGTCTAATATTTGGAATTGTCAGCCTATTCAGCATGACACTGAGCAAAAGTGAGGGAAAACATAGAACAAATTAATTTCTCTGAGAATTTTAGATCCACATGCCACACAAAATAGGGATAAAAAAGAAACTAGTTAGATACATCTAATGTAAAATAGTGAGTGGAAAACTGAAGGGGGTGCTAATTTAATTTCTTCTGAAATAAATATTTGTGTGCTGTGGGGAGATGCAATGCCAGGTCACAAACCACCACCACAACCTCTATAAAAATCAAAACATCCCAGGAGCACTTGTCATGGGTAAAGAAATAGCTAAAAATAACAAAGTCTTTTACATTTATATAAGCATTTCCATCCCAAAAGATTTAGAAACTCTGGACAAATTTAAACATCCACACCAATTTATATGCAAAAACCATCTTCCACTATTGAAACAGATAATTTTCATAAAGAGCAGTATATAAGCCAGAAAGCAAAGCCAGTTACTTAATCTAAATGAATCAACAGAGGAAATCCTATTTCTTTCTTTCTTTTGTCATGGTGTAGAAGGTCTGGCAGAAGAGGAAGGAGTTAGATTCTGGTCTAATTGAAGAACTGAAGTTCTAGCTTTAATTCTTTGTTTATTGTGGTTTCCATCTGAAGAAATCTCATATTCAAAACCCATCTGGACATGGTCCTGAGCAAACTGCTCTAGCTCATGTTGCCTGAGCTGGTGGCTTGGGCCAGTAAATGACCTCCAGATGTTTCTTGCAACCTAAATAATTATGTGTTTTCTTTACAGCTGAAACAAACATTTATTTTGTGTCACATGGAAGCAATCACACAATTTCGTCATAAAATACGTACCTGGCTATTGACTCTTGATCTGAGAGAAGTCCCAAATAAAAGGTTTAAAACTGCTAAGATATTCAGATTAAGTAAAATCAAGTACTCAGCCTTACAGAAAAGAATTTTCTTTGACACACAATATTGGGGTTTTCCTCCATGGAAAACTGTGGAAAAGGCCAGCTTCTGGTCTGACAGTCTGGCCAGCTTGCAATGCAGAGGCTCTAAAATCCTTGGTCTGGATTGCAGAGCATGTCCAACTGCAGCATTTGTTCTTAACCCACACTGCAGACCTGCTGTGCAGGAGACCTCAGCAGCCTTTCCAAGAGCACTCTGTCTCCAGCAGCCATTCAGAACATTTCTGCTGCACAGAAAGACAAAGCTTTCACAAACAGAAGTTTATGATAATAAAGGTAAATGTTCACCCATCATAATCTAAACTTTACAAGCTAATATTTTTGAAGTTATTAGGGAAGCTGGCAAAAAGCTCAGATCAAGTACTCAACACAACAGGAGTATTTTATCAAAACACAATGTTCAGTGGTGAATACGAAGCAGGTGTTTCAGAGACTGAAGTTCCCAATAAAAATATTAACTGATTTTACAGGTGGGGTAGGCAAAGACCAAACTCCAGAAAAATTCTTCAGAGAGCCTGAAACAAGTGCCCAGCTAATTATCCTGGAATAACTCCTGAACACTAACAGGGCATATAGTAAATAAATTCATTTGAAATCCATAGTGAGAAGAAAACAACAGAGAATAAAAATTTAAATCCTGATAAATATATACACACACACATGCACATATACTGTCCTGACATTTAAAGGGCAATGCTTAGCCAGCTGTGTTTCTATTTTCCTTCATGACTCACAAAAATATGATCCAGGCTAATAATAACACATAGATAAATGCCTTCTTTCCATATTGCTGTGCTTTATGAAAAGTTTTTTTGAGATAGCCATGCCAAATCTCCAGGTGTTGGCCAGGTTGGATTGATGTTGGAACAGGGGAAAACTCTCTTCTCCATCATTGCTGAGAAACAAATATCATCCCAGTCTGGCTGAGGATTGAGGTTTACAGAATAACTGAGGCTGTATTTTTCTATAAACAATTGGTTGAACTAAAAAGAAAAACTACATAATTTTACTTAGCTGAGCAATAATTTCAGCCTCTGTAAGGTTCTGTTGCCCCAAACACGAAAAAGCCATATTTAAAAGTGTTATTGAAGTTTTATACAATGGACTAGCACCTGAAATGTTGGTGAATAAGAAGAATTCTTGGTAATGACACTATAGGTGAATTACCTGGGGAAACTTCCAGCAAAGGCATCAGCCTATAGCAGAAGTTAAAATGTGTATTTACAAAGCATATTTGCACAGTCTCAGTATAACGGTCTGCTTAGATAAGAAAGCAAATAGCAGTCCTGAGTTTTAAATCAAACTTTCCCTAAAGTTTGGCTGATAACTATGATACTGTCATTTTTCTATAGATTATTTCACACATGTGACCTTGATATCTCCCTGGATCATCTCCTAATCACTGTGCCACTCAGAATTCAATTATGCTCCAAAGTGTGGTGCAAATCTTGAGGACTACCCTTTTTGCAACAGCATGGGAGCATCCAAGGGAGATGCACCACTGGCTGAGAGGAGAGGCATTTGAGTTCAGTTTTTCTTATATTATCAAAAATTACACAAGGAAGAGCTCAAAGAGAAGGTCTTGTAGTTTCACAGCAGGACTCCCACAAACCCTTGGATAAGATAACAGTGTGAAATGAAGAGCTGAAGCAGTAGAGACCTCATCACAAAGGTAAAGTCTGCCTCCTGACTCTGTGAAACATATAATCTTCTTCTGTTTGTTAAAACAAAAACTGCACAAAAATACATTTCGGAGATCAGATTTTCTGCAGCTCCCTGATGAAAGAAACATGGCAATAAACCTGCTGTGAGATGGTGAATTGCTCAGCCATGTGAAAATGAGCACAGATCCAGGCTGTAATATTTGATGATCAATTTGGTGCTTGTTTATTTTCCTTTTCTTTGCACTATTGTGCTTCTGTGTTATTCCTCGGACAGATCCATATTCTGCAGAACCATAATGCCTGGGGCTTGTAACTGTATGACCTCTCTCAGTACAGTCATAAATCTTGTGTTTAGTTGTCCTTTCTCAGCTTTGAGTTGTCTTCTGTGTCACATAAACTTCACTTTCTCGAACACCTCCTGCAGATTTGGAAGAGCTTGAGATTTTTCTTGGGTTTTTTTTGGCTTCTGGGCACTATGGTGATTTGTGGGTTTCTTGATCTTCCTCCTGCTACAAAGAAACCAGACAGATAACTTCAAAGAGCCAACATCTGTTGCTGGCAGAGGTGAGGTCTTCATGTTCCGATGACTCTCTGTCCCTGCAAAGGGACTTTTCCTTTTGTTTGCAGTAAACTCTGGAATTGTGCCAGCACCAGGGACTGGAGGGCACCTCAAAAACTGTTCATCCACTACACCAGGACTCAGAGGAGGGGTTTTCCTTGAGGAACCTAAGGTTCTAATAATTTTGATGCTGTTCTCTGAAATACCATGGAGCACTCACTGCCTGGCCTCCTTGTCTTGACCACGTCACAAAGCAGCCTGTGCAGAGACACTTTAATATTTGTACTACCAGGCTTGATGTGGGCTGTTCTGGAATTCTTACTCTGCATGACACATCAGTATCTACCACCCCTTCAATTAAACTGCTTGTTTGTTTGTTTTGTTTTTTCATCTAAATCTGACTGTTGGATAACAAACATCATTTGCAGTAATCACACAAACTGGGTGCACGCAGGTTTTAGAAAGTGAAAATTACTGTGAGTGAGGAGCAACGGATTTTTATTTGTGTTTTACTATAATTAATTACTTTGCACAGCTGGGAACCATGTTACAAGTCTTAGGTGTTTGCAAGAATGAATGGCCCTGTGAAATGTAGCTGGCAGCTAAATCCACTCTTGCCATCCATGCTCGTTTTTGGTGCTCTCAGTGCTGGATGGATGTGCCTGCCAAAGGCTCTCATCGGCCCATTAGAGTCTGGAGTGGCTATGCTCTTAAAAAGACATTTTTATTGCTCTCTGCCCTTTGAGTCATAGTAGTTGCAGACACTTGGGAAATGTCTGATACACACAAACAGCTAGGACGAGCCAGATAAACAGTCCTTGCAGAAACCACACATTATCTATATTGATAATTACACACCAGAAGCCGTCTGATGAAATACAATTATTTTTAAGATCCCTTTCTTAGCTCACTGGTGTAGCTCAGGACCCCATGTGGCTGTTTATGTAAAAAACCATTAAATCTCCATTTTGGTTTGTGAAGGAATGATTAAAAGAGAGATGATCGTAAAATAAATTTTCTCCCATTATTTTTCCTTCAGTTGAAATCATTCAGTCTCAATAAGACAGACCTAGAAATAACCTCTGAGGCTTTATCTCACAAAGAAGTGCCAGTATCAGTGGGGTGATTGTGAAGAGTTGAAAAGGCCCCAGTGCCTTCTAAGGGGCTGTATAAGGTTGGCATGGCCAGCGGGTCTGGCAGCCAGTGGGGAGACAGGGACAAGAAACTCTGGGAAGCAGGTGGGGTCTGAGCATCCTACCAGCCACCACAGCTCCCAAGGATGGCTCGAGATGTGGAAGATGTTCACCACTGCTGATTATTTTGGGGACATTTTGGTGTTTTCTGCCACAGTAGGAATCATACCTGGGTTTGATTCTTAGGCCAAGGACAATAAACAATAAACAATAAACAATAAACAATAAACAATAAACAATAAACAATAAACAATAAACAATAAACAATAAACATAAATATGGTACAGTTACCAAGCTCCAGGTATGGAACTGCAGAAGCTGCTGCCATAGAATTTATGTTTACTTGAAAAAACATTGCATTATGTGGCATTCAAATGTAGGCTATATTTTCTTCCATTATGACTGCTTTCTCCTTCTAGGTATCCCACCTAATCAAAGTTTTAAGGGAAGCGTTTAAGACAGAGAGAAAGCAAACATACAAAGGAACTGGAAGTCATTCATCCCTTTCAAAAATATACCTGATTTTAGATGATGATGATTAATAACTGATGTAGGTTTGCTGTTCAAAATAAAATGCAGTTAATTTATCTGGGAGTGAACTGTAATTTAGTCTATTATTTCCTCCCCAGAGACAGCCTGCTGTCTCATGACCAGCTGAAAGGTCTATCAGGTTACAGAAGCAAGGCTTAACCAACAAAGAAAACAACATTAAACCTATGTTTATATTTCAGTTGTCAGAAAACTTCATGCAGACCTTTAAAATTAAAGGCCATCAAAAGGTATAGTGCATGTTCAAATAAAGACACAAATGATAGCTTTTGACAGGCCATATATGCAGTGTGGGAAGATATTTTATGTGCAGTCTGAAGTATGAGTCACTGGGAGAATAAACACATAGGACAGTGAAAAGTAAGTATTATCAAAGCAATTCCACTGTGGAAAATGAAAGTAGTAGGAGCAGTCAGTGTCATGAAGGCTTGAGTGCCTTTGTACATGAGAGGAGAAAGATCAACCAGGGATTACAATACATTTGAATGTACATTAAAGAAATATGCATGATACAAAGTGAAGGTGGACAAATGTCTCTGATGGCTAAAGACTGACTCCAACTTGCTGTCAGTCAAGTGGAAGAAAAGAACCAGTTTCTTCTAGATTTTGATCCAAATTAAATATAAAAAGTCCCTTGGTATGACCATTCTTAAGAATGCCTGGCTGAAGAATAAAGATTAATTTATTTAAAATTAATATTAGTATTTAAAATTAATATTTAAAGAAGACAAACCAAAGGTCAGATGTGATAGGATTTGCTGATCCAGTTCACTGAACTTTCAGGTCATAAAGGCAAGCATATTGTACTATTGAGTGGTACTGTTTTATAGGAAGTTCACCACTGAAATATTATTTCACTGATTTCATGGTATAAGATCTAAATACGTGTATGGACACATTGACCTCAAGAAGTCTTGACAACACTGGTGTCAAGTGCTCCAAGTAATAGAATTTATTAATTTGCCAAAAGCAATTCCATCAAGAAAGAACTTTTTGTTGGCATCACCCTTCAGAATCCTGAAAGCTTTGCTGCTCTGATTTCTCTGCAGGGTGCAAACACCTCTCACTTGCTCATGGCTGTCTATTGATGGGGAACAAGGCATGACGGTTCAACCTGCATTTCAGCCTCATTTGTTTGTTATGTTGAATCCAGAGATCCTAGGAGGGAAAAGGCTCTTATACCTGGAGTCAGTATTGGAAATAAGAGTCAGAAAAAAACTGCCAAATGCTTTGGTCTTGATACCTTCACAAAAATAATTCTTCCTGGGAGAACATTGCTGTTCCATGGAAGAAAACATTACTTGAAAGTAGGGATTAGATTCAGTTCAGCCAAGCTTAGGTGCTCTGCAGGTGTTACCTGAGTTTTTTGTGTTCCTATAATTGTGATCTTGGGGTGCAACTCATCTGCTACAAAAGAAATGTGGGGGTTTTTTTAAGATAAGGTAAATTCCTTCCTGAATTATGAGCATATAAATTTGGAAACATTAGTTTCTACAAATCCATCCCAAGATCTGTTTTTTCCACTAGAATGAAATGGAGAAATACAATTTTCCAGCTAACACAGTGATATTTCAGTCAATACAGACAATAATTTTTTGAGACTTGAGCAACATTGTTTCCTTGCATAAGAACCTAAATGATGGGGCTGCCCAGCCTTTCTCCAGAGCCTTAGTCAGTGAAGCCAGCTAAGGATTTGAGCAGAAGGTGCTGTGTAAGCACTACATGCCATGAACACACTTGTCATGTGCATGCAATAGATTTTTTTTCTCTTTTGAGTAATCATCAGGCATAAACCTGCCCTGAAAATTACAGAGGTTCAGAGAAACACCCCGAGTGCTCTATAGAATTAGTAGTTGTTAAGAGTAAAACTAATCAGATTAGCATAATTTAATTCAGATGAACTCTTATTTAAAAGGTGCCTTTCAGTTTCATCCACAAACAAACCTAAAGCATGGAGCTAATGACACCAAGGTGGCAGGTTTGATCCCCATATGGGTCCCAAGAGTTGGATTTGATGTTCCTTCTGGGTCCCTTCCAACTCAGACTGTGCTGTGATTCTCTGAGCTCATGGAGATGTGTACCACACCCAGACAAACCCAGAGTCTATGGAAAGTGAATATATTGACTGAAGAGGGGTATGAAAACAGGGATGGGCACTTAATCCCTAGTATTTGAACAGAGAGACACCATAATCTGGGAAGGGCTTCTCTGGCACATGGCCCAAGACAGATTAGACCAAAACTTCTGCACAAGCCCTACTCCTCTAGCAAATGGCATTTCATAGATGCTTGTTGCACTGAGCGCCTACTTGAATCCTTATGTGAGTAAAAAACAACCCATTAATATTTTCTATTGCAGGCAAAGAAACATCTGAACAGCATAATGAAATCCAGCAGTCAGAGGATTGGGAGAAAAAATGGAAAAAATAATCCTGGTAAACTAGTGCTGCTGTTAAATATAGTCTGTAGAACTACAAAACAGCTACATGCTAGAAGGAGCAAATACTCCTAAATGGCAGTTTATAGGACTTCTCACAGAAGAAATCCCACTCATGTGGCTCTACAGGTTGTGTTGCCAGCACCCAACCTGCTCTGCCCAACAAAGTCTTTCAGGGCAATTCCTTCAAGTGTTCAGACACAGGTGAGCCTGCATATAAGAGCTGCCCTTTTCTTGGGAGGAGAAGATATCAGAGAAGATAAGGAATGTTGGCAGCTGCTGTGCTGACAGCCTTAGAAAGTCTGATCATTTGGGATGTGAGGGATGGTCAGGCCTGAGCACTGCCTGAGTGTCCTTGGGTACTGCAGCAGTTTGATACACAGTATGTGCTATCTCTGGGGCTCCCAAAACAGGGAAAAGTAGAAAATAATATATGGAGACAGAGAACACCCTGAAGAACATTTACAGCAGGAAAGGCTTGTGCAGTCAAGAGAAGGTTATGGCAAAGGGAATTATAGAAACACAAACACATCTTTTAGCTTATTTCTACCAGCTGCTAATCACTGCACTGGGTCAGCTCCACTTGGACTGACCAGGCTCTGTGGTTCTGCCCCACTCTGCTTTTGCAAGAAAAACTATGTTTCAGCTTAAACAAAACAGGAAAGAGAAGAGTAGAAGAGGAAAACAAAGCCTGTTCTTAACGTTCAATGCATGAAGAGGGAAAAAAAAAAAGGAGAAGAAAAGAAAATATCAAATGAAGAAAAAAAGGAATCAGCTGGGGGAAAGAATCTTTAAAAGACCACTGGAAATATGAATTCTGCCAGAAAGGACCTCAGCAGCAGCTGCTTTATTGCTTATTTTGTTTCTGAAAGGGCTGAAATAGCCTGCCAAGGATGCAGATGAAGATTCACTTGAAGCAGAGGGAAGCCTGGCATTTTTCTGTGAGTGACAGATTAAAGTTATGACAGGAGAGAGCTTTTACTTTCCTCATATGTTCCACATTTCAGTATTACTTGACTGCCCCAGGCTAGTACTTTGCACATAGACACTGATAAATCTGAGCTCCAAAGGCAATAATATTATGTACTATTCAGACATGCAGCACAGATGCAACTGCTTAGCTGACTTTTACCTGTAAAACCTAATTAAAATCAATAGAGGCTTGTAGCTGGAGGTCCATGTTTTATCAGAGCATGAAAATGAGACAAAACTCCCAATAACTGTACTTTGTTTTTCCATTTATCTTTGCAGATATCTTACAGTAACCTGTGAAGAACCCTCACTTCAGGGTATTTCTGCTACACCTGACCAAAGTTTATCTGTCAACCCTGTAGGAATACTGGAAGAGTTAACATTTTCTTCAACTCTAAATCTGCCATGGGATTAATCCTTTGCTCTTTAGTGAAAAGAAGGAAAGTAGTTTTGGCTAACATCACTATTAAACCCTGCAATAAACTTTCTAATGGAATGACTCTGAGACACAGCAGCTTGACTTTCATCCAGAAGTTTTTAGCTTAAAAAAATATTGTCTTTTCCCAGAAAAACCCTAAAGAATGCCCTTTAAGAAATGTGAAGGAAGAAAGAATCTGAAATAGGATCTGTTGGTCTGCTTCTTCACAGCCAACAATTCTGTCAGGGATTTCTCAAGTCGTGAAAGATCCAGGATTCAAATCTGTGATTTGAGATCATGCATCTGGTTGGTACTTCTTTATTTCTCTTTCTTTAAAATACCAAACTGGTCAAATACAGAATTCTTAGGTGATATCTCTGATAGCTATAAAAATAGTCAAGTCAGTTTGAGTCTTTTTACCCAATTCTCCATGTAAAAGGTTTCTAAGCATCCTGGAAGACTTTTAAAACAGAGATATCAACAGTGTTGTCCTGCAATAACCTGCAATGTGAAGATCTTGGAGATCAGGAAGCATATAAGAGAACTTCATTTTCCATTTAGCTTTGTACATTGTAAGTTTCACAACAGCAACACATTAGCTCTTTTTTTACATTCTCAACTGTAGGCAGCCTTCTCCATCACCAAGGAACAGCCAGCTTGTAGAGGCTCCAAGTCCATGTCCCTACAAAATCAGCTTGAGATTTCCTTGCCAATGAAGAGGATTTAACATAAACAGGCTCATGTAGCTCCAGTCCTGCTTCCAGTACTCAGTGTCATAAGCACATGCATCTTGTGGATAAATCTGGAAATCTCCCTCTGCTCATTTAGCTATGGTAGGAAATCCACTCCTCTATTTTGTGAGAACATCACACTGCCAGGTTTATGAACATTGCAACAAATTAAAGGCAAAACAACCCAGTATTGCCTGTGTGCTGTTAAGTGAACAGCACATCCTCCTAATTTTTCCTTCAGCAACTTACTGCCTACCAATGGTACACTTCTCAAGTGGCAATATAAAATTGAAATGAAAGTGTCCTGCTAATAATGCCATCAATATTTTGATTTTTATTTCTTAATATTAAGCACTAAAGTTGTGACCAAATATTTGTTGATTCTTCTTGTTGATTCATTTGTGATGATATATTTTTTATTTCTACATTACAGATGCACAGTTGTTAAGATCTGTACTTTATATGATTTTGAGGCTGGGCTATTGGTTGCACCAGAAGTCCAGGGCTCTGTGTGACTTTAAAGACCAGGATGATTTGATATGAAGCAAAGAGTCGAATGAGTTTCCAATCTCCCAGCCCTGTGTCCAGAATATTCAGTCACTGCTATGCACCCTGCATTTAGACTGTAAGACCACCACATCTACAACACTTAATACACACTGCATTTAGCACTGCTTTAAATTTTGAAAGGGGAAGGGCAAAAAAAGCCCAGACCTGAAGCTTTTACTCTGAGCACAATTTTGGATATACTTCCAAAACTGTGGCAGTGGAGTCACTTTTCTTTAAGGGTGTGCAATCGTACTGACAGATAAAGATCACTTTTGGCTTAGATTCATTATTCTAACAAGGATTTAACCATGTCAAAAAAATAAAAATTATGTGAGTTGAAAATACTTATTAATTTTTTTACCCATTACTGTGGTACCAAATCCTTGAGAGAATAGTGATTTCTGGCAATGCCAATTGTTTGTGTTTTCTGCCTTTTTACAACTGTTTATCTTCCTCTGGTAGTTTTTGAGCTATAATACCATCCCTTTATTTATCAGAATTCTATGCCTGTTTTTGATATGTAGAGATACCCACAGGCTCCCCTAACCTTGTCTCATATTGCTGTGTTGTATGAATTATTCAGAAAGTTTAGCTTTTGAAGTGGTCAGTAATTACATAACTTAATATTGAGATAAAAGACAGAGAAAGAACATGAAGAGACATTACAGAACAGATTTTCTATCCTTCAAGTACAGCCTTGGTATATAAATTTTAGAGACAATGGGTAATTAAACAAATATATTTAATGTACTCTGTAGCATTTTACATTTTCAGAGTTCAAGGTTTCCCCCCTGCTGCCTAAGGAGCACTTAGCTTTTCATTTCCTTATCCCCATGCCTACCTTTCAAACCATTCTTGTGGTTAGTAAATCCTTAAAACACTGGATTACAAGAACTAAGAATGTAAGAAATGTCAATCATACATGTTTAGATCAATACCAGATCTGTCTATGTCACTGCAGAAAGAGGCATTGTTTCAGGAGAGGACGAAAACCTGGCTTCTCTCCATACATTCTTTCAGCACTTAAAATGCTTCTGCATTAGGACAGGAGTTCATCTTCTTCATTTAGTACTTGGTTTGTATGTATAGTACATGAATCTGCATTCTTTTAAATATTCTGGTATGGTTTGCCTGCAATACCTCCTGTGGCAGCAAGTCACAGAAATACTTCTTTTAAAACCCTTTTTAAGTAAATTTCCTGGCAGTTTCAGCAAGTGATCTCTGATCTAGTGTTGCAGGATTTGAAGAGAAGCAGTTCTACATTTTCCTCTGCCTGTGTGATTTTTTTTTTTTTTTAAGAGTTCAGCACTATGCAATCTTTGTTTATGTGTTAGGTTGATGTGGCCAGAAATGTGTATTCTATCACATCTGTTAAAACCGGGAAGGGCAGTGGCCCTTATTTCCATGGCACATACCATCTGCTAATGGGACATCTTTAAAACCAGGTGGGGAAGTCATCTTTATCTTTTCCACAACCCATCCTCCCTCCAGGAAGATATCATCTGCTGCTGGGCCATTCAGTCCCACTGTGTGACTGATAAAATTACATCATCCCATGGGAGATGCTCCAGCCAGGGGGAGGAGCCAAGCCTTCCCTAACTAGATAAAAACTGAGATTTGGAACAGCAAATTATCTGTCTTTCCACTGGATTCCAGAGGAGAAGCTGGACTTTTCCACATCATCCCTGGACTTTTAGAAAAAGGCTGCACCCTTCTACAGGAGCACTGCTTCAGCTGAACCACATCTGCCACTGCAGGAGGATGCAGCCACTATTTAATGGGACTGCTACCAACACCCTGACTGACTGACAGGGTGTCAGGTTGTATTCTGACTCTGTCAGGGTTGGGATTGTTCTTTGCAATATTGTATTTCTATTTTAATTTTTCCAGTAAAGAACTGTTATTCCTAATTCTCATATCTTTGCCTGAGAGCCCCTTAATTTCAGATTTATAATAATTTGGAGGGAGGGGTTTTACATTCTCCATTTCAAAAAGAAGCTTCTGCCTTTATTGGCAGACACCTGTTCTTCAAACCAGGACAGTTTAGATTCTTTTTCTTAGGATATATTGACTTTGTCTACACCAACACTTATCTGTCACCTTTTTGACCACTTTTTGAACACCTGATGTAATCCCTTGTCACTGATGCAGCTTCTGGTAACCCAAAAGATGCTAATGCCATTCTCACATTTCAAGGTATCATGTTTCTCTTTTCAGTCATTGACAAAAATAATGAATAAAACTGGTCTCAACACTTATCCAAAGTAGGAGCCATTGCTGAGTTTTATCCAGCCTGAAAACCACTAAGCCCCCTATTCTGCTCTTCTTGACCTTTAACCAACTTTAAACTCATAATAGGACCTTCCTGCCAAACTTGTAACAAGTTCATAACCTTAATAAAATTTTGCTTCAGAAACTTGTCAAAGGTCTTTTTAAACCCCACATTTCTCAGGTTCATTAGGTGTCCAGTTATGCACCTGCTGAAAACATGACAGAGCAGCAGCGGAATGGTGGGACAAAATTCCCCATTCCAAGAGCATTTCTCATCCAATCCCAGCTATCTGTGCACTCCATAATCTTCTTTCCTTCCAGCTCTCAGAGTTTATTGGTAAGAGAAGTCCCCCCTGTAAATAAGACTCATGTTGGAAATCTTGACATAGCTTTTTGGTCTAAAACTTCATTGTATATTTACCTAAAATAAGTGTAGCTCCTCTGACTGGTCTGCTATGAATACATTAAGTACAGGAACTTCCACAGCATCTTTCATGATGAAGAATTTATTGAACTTCTCTGCCTTATCTCTTCTCGGTCGCCCTCTAACATCACAGTCAGTGAGTAAGCCCACCAAATTTCTAGCTTGCCTCCTTCCTTTAAGTAAAAAATTTATCTCAGATGAAGCATAATTTGCCAGGTGGTCTTCAGACTTTTCTAGCTCTCTTGGTTTCCTGCTTACTTTTGACTTGTCCTGACTTATCACTCAGTTGCACTCACCACTTTTAAAAACCAGCCTTTTCCATGGGACAGCGTCCTTGTATTTCATTGAATTATGGAACCATAGATTGGTTTGGGTTGGAAGGGACATATAGAGACTATTTAGTCCAATCCTCTGCAATGAACAGCAACATCTTCAGCTAGATAAGGTTGCTCAAAACACCATTCAGCCAGCCGTTGAATGTTTCCAGGGCTGCAACATCATCAGAAAACTTGAGGGTTCATTTGATCTCATTGTCTGTGCCAGGGATGAAGACACCACTCATCATTCTCCACCTGGTCACTGAGACATTGTTTTCTTCTCACTGTATGCAGCCATCCAGCCAAATCCTTACCCAAATTCAAGGTCCTGACTTTACTCTTTTCCTGACCCATATCCCAGAGGAATGCAAACTCCACCAGTGTGTGATCACAGTCCAGACAACCTCCAGTCTTATCACTGATTAGTTCATTTGTGCTGATTTGTTTCTTATGAAGCTGTTCAGCACTTTTATGAGATTGCTTTTTTTTCAAATTTGTAGCAGAGAATTTACCTGTGCTTAAAAATTATTTTTGAGGAAGCATCAGATTGCTTGGAGGCTTATTAACTGGTAATTTTGTTTTTGCTATTGTTTTTATGCTAATTGTCTCATTTTTATATAATTCCATAGGTGTGTACCTGACCTTCCTCTCTTCTGTGGTGTGTCTAAACCTATTGTACTCACTCCTACAGACTGATTTTCCCTTCCTATGCCTTAGATTTGGTCCTTCAAAACCAAATTCAGAATGGCAACCTATCATAAGTGCACAGAGACCAGTTGTTCTAGGAAGCAATGATTTATTGTGTCCAAAAACCTTTACCATATTCATAATATATTGGTCCAGTCTATATGCAGATTCTAGAGAAGTCCTATTACAATTTTCTCCTACTCTGGCAACATCAGTTCTGCCATGCAAGGATAAGAACTCATCTCTTGCACTGAGAGCTGGTCAATAACTCCACATATTTCTTACACTTTTATCAGTTCCCCAGTGAATTCTTTCTGATTTCAAGCTTAACAGTATTCAAGGTGTTGGAAAAGCTCACAAAAAAAAAAACAAAAAAACAAAAAAACAAAAAAAAAACAAACAAAAAAAAAAAAAAAACACAAAAAAAAAAAAAAAAAAAAAAAAACTCCAAAGAGTAACCTGATTTTCAACACTGGGGATAGAGTTAAAAATAGCAAGTTTAGGACTCTGTTTTAAAAATTGTACATGGTATACTCTCAGTAAATGGTTTTCAGGGTCCTCCTTATTTCCAGCAGCATGTAGCTGCATGCTAGACATTATAGCTACTCTGCTTCACAGAAGTACTTTTTTGGACAAGTCTTTAGAAACATCACTTTTGGAACTACTTCCCTTTATACTGAAAAAACACCTCATTTGCAGCTGTTCACTCATTAGCTGGATCTGTGCAGTTACTTTAATCAGCTTTTTCATTTTCAATTAAATAGTTTTCATGATCAATTGACAACCCCACTTAGTCACAGATCACATTGAAATATAAGTTCTGGGACAATATTAAACAGGAGATCTATTTTGCCTCCTCAGCTTTATTTTAAACCACTCCAATAGGAGAAAATAATTCTTCATCTCTGACTGTCCCTGGAGCAGTTAAAAGGAGTCCTCATGTTACATTCATGCCCTTAGGGAAAATGTCAGAATGTAAGAATATTGTGGAGGATCAATGACTTTGAGAAGGTCAGACAAACCTTTTTCTGTTCCTTTTGCAAAAATTAAAAATAAAAAGTGAAAGACTATTTCCATGTAATAAGTCTTGGTGTGGTATGGAAGAAGATTGTTTTATCTTCTGACATTAGTTTAGTCATACCTAGAACTTTATTCCTGAAGCCACCAAAATTCCTTTTTTTCATCTGCAGCTGTAGTACTAGCAAAACTCTCAATATTTAGCAGAGTTGGAGGGAGTCCATCAGGACCATTGGGTTCTCACCCTGTGCAGGACACCCCAAGAGTCACACCATATGCCTGACAGCTTTGTCCAAAACCTTTGTTAACTCTTGTCAGACTTGGTGCTTTGACCACATCCCTGGGAAGTCTGTTCCAGTGCCCAGCCAGGCTTGGGATGAAAAACATTTTCCAGCTACCCAATTTAAACCTTCCCTGACTCAGCTTCATGCTCAGGTTTGGTCACTGGTTGTTTGAGTGAAGAACTGAGTACCTGCCCCTCTGCTCCCCCTCACAAAGGAGTTATGTCCTGAAATGAGATCTTCCCTTCCCTTCTCCAGGACCAAACAGAACAAATGGTGCCAGCTGTTCCTCGTGCAGCTTCCCCTCCAAACCCTTCACCAATAGTCCTCCTTTGCAAGCTCTCTAAAAGCTTAATGCCTTTTTCATATTGTGGGGCCCAAAACTGCACACAGGATGTGATTTGAGGCTGTCCCAGAGCAGAGCAGAGCAGAGCAGGACAATCCCCTCCCTTGGGGAGGGAAGAAGATGCTTCTTCACGGGCTGAAGGTGCTGTGCCTGATGCATTCCTAAATTCTCCTTTGCTATTTGCATCAGTTTATAGGACACTGCCTTGAAAATATTAGGGCTGCTTTCCTGTCAAGATGGGAGATCTCTCCATTATGTTGCAGGATGGTTTCTCAGGACCTTATTAATTTTGGACTGTTGCTTTCTGGAAGTTATGCTTCAGCATCAGCAAAGTCATCTTCTCTGTGATTACCAGGACTATGTCTGTGTTAAGCTGGTAATCAGAGACTTTACTTACAGGCAGTAAGTGATGTTCATCCCAAATTCCCATTCTTGACTAGATTCATTTCACTATGCTTTTTCTGCTCAACAGAGATGCTAGGATGCAATTCTTCCCATCTCAGATGCAGATGTCAATGACTGAGCCATCCAGCTCCTGTTTGACTCAACAGGAATATCATCAATGCAGTCAGTGGGTGAGATTTTTCTGACCAAAGACAGCAGGGAGCATAAACGAACTGCTCTGGCAGTCCCTGATGGCTGCTCATTCACTGTGGGGTCCAGCCTAGCCTGCTGGGCTGTGCACCTGCATTGCTCACAGCCATAATGTGTCAAATGAATTTTCCCCACACACACACTACATGTGCCAACCACCCAAGTCACCAAATGGGGTTGAAAGCCATATCCAGAAAATGATTCAAATGCAGGCAATATTCACAGTTCCATTCTGACAGATTCAGAGCAATCCTTAAACCCTGTCCCAAACCTCAGCTGAATCCAAAGGGCAAATATACCCTGTGTGACCCAAAAGATTTGGACTTATGATGCACAAACAAGTTACTTTAGGCTCAAAGGTAGCTGTAAATTAGTTGCTGGCAATATTTGTCCTACTGTGTGTTCATCCTCAGTGTCACCCTACAGTGAACACAGGATAATCTAAAGAATTTTAGCCCTTACAGTAAAAAGGGCTCAGCTGCCTTGTTTTTATTAAAGAGGACCCAGTGAAAAAGGCAAGTGGAGAACAGCAGCTGAGTGGCTGATATAATGAATGAGATTCATCTGATCAAATGTGAGCATCTTTCACCTGTGTTTAGGTATATGGTGCTCAACCAGGGCTGGCTTGCTCAGCTCTTCCTACCCTAAAGTAGATGTCCCGACTATGTAGGATGAATTCTTCCCTAAATTTACATATTCCTCACCTGGCTGTAAAAGGACTGGGTCACTTAGAGATGGAAATGCACATAGATAGATAGGATATCCCCTTTTTTATTCTGCAGCAATTTGCACACACATAATGCTATCCCAAAGTGATATGTGCACATGCCCATTACTTTTCATGAGCTGGGCCAGAAATTAAAATTTTTCTCCTGGTGACAAGTATCTCACCCACAGAAAGGTGATGGGGCACAGCTGCAATAATGTTTTTTCCATGGGTCTTATTGTGGTTTACATATTTTATTCCAAATATTTTAGAATAACATTTTTACATTAATTAGCACTTGTATTTGTGTATTTATGGAAGCACTTCACAAATTTCACTTTTATTTATGAAAACATTTCATGCTGCTATCAACACTATCCCTAGAAACTTGGATTGTTTGTATTAAAAATAATAATAAACAAGCAGGAGTTCATTTGAAAGTAACAAGGTCTCTGAGCAATTTCATTGTTCGAAAAGAGGGTCATTGCTGAAAGCATTTTCATTGAGGCTGATTAGATAGAGCATGGGTTTTTGCTGCAAGTATTTTTATTCCAGCAGCAATTATATTAACCATTCAAAGTCTGATGTATTATAGGGAGGCAGAATTGTTCACTGGCTGCCTCTTTAACCTGCCTGGCACCTTTCTATGAACTCTATGAACTTTCTATGTTTGGACAATGCTCTCAGGCACATGGTGTAGCTCTTGGGGTGTCTTGCACAGGGCCAGGAGTTGGACTCCATGATCCTGATGGATCCCTTCAGCTATTCTATGATTCTATGATGATTCTACGATTTTATGATTCTGTGATGATTCTATTATGATTCTATGATTCTATGGCTCTATGATTCTGTCTACTCTGCCCATGATCACATAAAAGACCAGAAACAGTTTTTAGGTGGGAAACCTACAGGTGCTGTAGGGTAACTTTCTTAAGTATGAGACTGTCTCCTAGATTCTCCATGCTATATGGATCTAGTTCCAGGGCTGAAAGAAGAGCCATGACAAATTAAGAATTCTAACATTCAGGCTATATGTGTGACTAATCCTTTCCATTTTGGCTATTAACCTCTGTTTGAGGCAGATCAAGGGAAGCCTGGCTCAACAGCAGCTGCCACCACCCACACACTCAGCAGCACGTCTCCTGTAGGGTGAAATTTGTGGTTGTGTTGACACACACCAGTTTCAGTCATGTCCTCAGTCTGAAGCCCATCACAGTGGCTCTCCCTGAAGAATGTAAAGTGAACCAGCTCTTACAGACAGCCCTGACAGCCCCCATTGCTTTACTTGGGTAGTACAGATGGCTCTGGCTAATTTGAAAATCAGAGAGAAGAGGTCAGGATGTTCAGGTACACCCAGGCTAGTTTAAAACTGGCTCAGCTCAGCTCAGGCCAACCCTGTCAGTGTTCCCAGTGGTGACACGTTCAGGCTGTGCTGCCCCTCCTGCTGATGACAGTGCAAGAGTGTCTACATGTGTTCCAAGCATACTTTGGATTACTTAATGTACAAGATTGTCTGGAGTTTGGAAGAGGCCACCCTGAGCAAGGCAGAGAATAAGTCATCACATTCGTAAGAGCAGACAGAAGCTGTGCAATGCACCAGGAAGGCACTTTGGAAAGACAAAGAAGAAACAGTGGTCACTAGTTTTTCACTTGGCAGACAGGACACAGCTTCTTCTGCAGATCTTCCTGAGTCACTGTGCACTGTCCACCAGTGCCTGGGGTCCCCACCTGCCCTGTGCTGTGTGCTGAAGGTGAGCTGACACATCTCAGCCAAGGCCCTGCAACAAGCACAGGATGGTGACAGGCAGATGGTAAAATTGGGTAATTGGGATGTAGCTCTCCAAATGGTTGCAAGAGCCTTCTCAAAACTTTGACATTTCCCAGTTTCCCTCTTGTGTAGCAGAAACTTCTGGAATACATGCTTTTAGGAAACCACAGTCTGATTGACAAGCCAAATCACCATGGAGCACTGTTGTGAAATCATATGGAACAAGGAAATGTCTGAACTCTCGGTTACAGTTATTGCTTGGCAGATGGTTAGAAAGGATTAACATAAGCAGAGAAGGGTGGGAGGTCCTATAGAGATATGACTGTTTTGGTAAAGAACCACTGGTGGGAACATAAAAAACCTATAATCTGGAGCTGGAAAAATTAGCAGAGAGCACAGAAGCACTTCCTTTCTATCCACCAAGCCCAGCATTCCTTGGAACTAGCAGGTTAGACCCATGGTCAGGTATCTAGTGGGTGCAACAGGAGTGTATTCTTAAATAACTATTGCAGTATGCTCACTATGGCCATACTGAACAGCTCAGAAAATCTGGGAGTGAGATAGAGGGACAGCATATCCACTGGCATCTGTGAGTGAGCAAGCTCCTCTGCTGCTTTAAACAGTTATTTAATTTAAACTTGTCTAATTTAATTCTTCTGCTCTCAAGCTGTCAGCTCCTGTCTCTGCAATGCCAAAAAGGCCAGCCTTCACTGCCCATTAATCCAATTCATGCTACAGCATCACTGCTTTCCTCCCAGGCTGCCCATCATCCAGAGAGGAGCTCCCTGTAAAGTCTGCAAAGCTTTAGTGTGTTCATTTTGTGAATGGCTCTGCAGCCAGGCTGCTCATGAAGCAGCCCAGCCAGAGATGAAGACACCAGTCTGTTCTCTCTGCTGCCTCCTCAGTGAGTATGATGGTTTGTCTTTTCCATTGTGCCTGTATTGCCAAACCAATAATCTACTCTTGATCTCCCTTTCTCTGCTGTAATCAAACTATTCACAATATAAAGTATGTACATCCTAGTGAGCAGGTGTAACAGCAAATTCTTGTGCTGAGGGGACTGCTCTGCTCTGACCAGGATCATAAGGTCTTGATCCCTCATAAGAACCTCTGAGCCTTCATAGACATTACTATCTATAATAATGTCACAAATTATTTGACCTGTGGCTGTCACTTTCGACATAAGTGAGGGTATTGCTCTAAGTGTCTGTGGTTTGCTGCAGTTTTTCACCTGTCTTACAATATTATGTCTTAGTACATTTAGAAGAATGAAAGACATTAAAGCAAACCATGGCTTTTTCTCCACTCATTCCCTGGTCTTTAACCATTGAAGTGCCAGCTAGATTAGCATAGTTACTCTTAAATTATCCTTAAGTAGTCTTAAGTCAAGAGAAGAATTGAATGTTAAATATCAGTTCATTGCACAACTGGAGCTCAGGTTGGCTATAAATATAATGGATTTCAGTAGAGCTACCTCAAATATACAAAAGCATAGCCAAGAGCTAGATTTGATCTTAATGTAACATTTCAAAAGACTCATCAGAGCAGTGGCTGGGTTTTCAATAGCAGCACTTAACCACATTTCAGCTGTGCAGTGTCATTAGTGTTCAGTGGGAATGCTCAGGTGCAATTTGTCTCACTGCTTTCAAGTAAGCAAAGTGAAGCCAATAATTCTATTAATGAAAGCTGGGGCTGTGTTTTCCAGAGAAACATAGTCCTGTGTCTATATATTAGAAAGGAAATTAATCAATGGAAAAACATGGAATAGAAAATGTTATTCTAAAACTAATAACAAGAAAGTGAACTAATAAGTATCTTTCACACAAAAGCAGCTATTTTGTTAACTCCAATGTATATGCAAGGCATGAATAAACCTGCAGTTCTCTTGACAGAAAGACAGCAATCAAATGATGCAAGATGTTCTTCTGCTGTCATGTTCAATTCATTAAAACTTGCTGAGCAGGCATCAGCAGAAAGTCTGCAGGACTTGGGAATAACCATCACAGCACCAAGAGAAAGCATTACAAGTTAGTTTTAGCCATTTATACAAGAGATCATAGCATCTTTATTACCAGAGATGGACAGCCAGAGAACTGAGAAGCCAGACTAGCACACAAGTATTCTTATAGTTTAAGGAACTTTCTTAGTGGAATTTTGGTTTCACACTTAAGCATGCTTGGGACAGTGGACTACAAACTTTATTCATATATTTTTTTCATTACTTTGTCAAATTGCTTACTGGCTGAAGCAGTACCAATTTCAACATCTCACTATTCTGTGCAAAAATTTTCACCTTATAATTTCTCTTATTGTTCAATTTAAAACAGTGTGTCTGAGGGAAAGAAAGAAAAATTGTGTATGCATTTTTATAGCATACTATATTCTGCAAAAACTAAAGAAATATTAGAGTTAATAAAAATTTAATTATATCATTCAATATAACCATCTGTTGTAAGAAAATGACCCAACAGCAAAGCAAGCAGAGCTGACAGGCCAGACTGCATGTAGACAATAAATCATTTGACAAATACAATCTGCTTTCATTCCTCTTTGCTAGCTAATCTGTGCAACAGCTCTGCTGAGTTACTGGATCTTACAAAGATATTACTGGTTCCCAACAAGCACACATGGCTGCTAGTGCAGTGAGAGAAAGGTTACATTTTACCTAAGGGCAAACTAAATCCAGTTTTATTGACAGGCACTCGTAGATGCTTTGGAGATCAGTGGGAAATTAAAGACACAGAACTATTAAAGAAGAATCAACAAACTTGAACAAGTATCTGAAATATATTAATTTTCCCTGTTGATTGCTATTAGGATTTTACAGTCATAAAGAGTAGACAAGAAACTTGTAGCCAAAATAATTAATATTTTTTATTAATAGACTAACAGACTAAGGGAGAATGAAGCTAAATGCTAGAAAGGTGGTAGAAGTTTAAAGGTACATGGAAAGCAAAGGTCACAAAAATGACAGTGGCCAAGGCTGAGGATTTCCCTACAGGTGCCAGACCTGTAATCTCACAAAGCAATGGGACCAGGGCTGGTGGCAGCTGCATCCACAGTCTGGAGTGACCACATGAGCTTGTGCCTGAATTTTGCTCAGAAAGATAAATCACTGGTCTGCTTGGTGTCAAACCCCAGCAGCTCATTTCACTTCTCCTTTCTACAAGTTTAATTTCAGAGCTAGGACTGACTCTGATGCCACCTTTCCCTCTGCCAGTGAGGAGCAGTAACAACTGTGCTGCTCCCAGGACTAGCAGGTGGTGGCTGTCCTGATGTCAGCCAGGCATTGCTCACACCCTGTGCCACCTCTGGTGCTCCAGGCTGTGTTCTCCCCCCACTGGGCCTCGATGGATCCCACCAAGCCCATTTTTCATT
Organism: Oenanthe melanoleuca; assembly: GCF_029582105.1. Lineage (NCBI taxonomy): Eukaryota > Metazoa > Chordata > Aves > Passeriformes > Muscicapidae > Oenanthe > Oenanthe melanoleuca. Next base: position 10,989,745 of record NC_079335.1, read on the forward strand.
GCCTTGGACTCATTGTTAATGCATTTTTTACAGTTAGCATCCACTGCCTGCTTTGAGTCCACACTGGAGCTCTCAGTCACTCCACCAGCAGCTTTTACCACCAGCCTCACTCTGCTGAGGCTGCTTTGGGTGCTGCTATACTCATCCAAGAGGATGAGAGCTGCTGCTGAGTGCAGCCCACTGTGGCATTCTCAGCTTTTCTGGCCATCCCCTGCACATTTCCATACTGAATTACTGTTTTTCCTTGTGTACTTGTCTTGCCCTTTTCTCTGCCTAAGATTAGTGCAGTCCAATAATCCTATCCTGCTAAACAAAAGTGAGTCATGGGGTAATCCTGATGCCAAAAGGTGTGGACCAGTTTATGTCAACATAATTTAGGACTAGGTAGGACATGGGATTTCTTTGTTCAAAACATTTGAAATACTGTGAAGTCAGTGATGAGATCACCTGCACAGAAGTCCCAGGGCACCAAGCACAGTGTGTGCTGCAGATCTCCTGGAATCATTCAGGTTGGAAAAGGCATCCTAGATCAAGTCCAGCTTTAACCCAGCACCACCATGGTTCCTGTGAGAGAGCAGCAGGCTGACTAAGTGTGCCAAGCCTGCTACACCACCACCACAATGTTGGAACAATGGTAGAACCCAAACCTGATCTGGATTAATTAAATTTTCTCTCAGTCACTTAGAATAGATCTCACCTGATTCAGCTCAAAGCTCTAAGGGCACTGATTGTGGTGCTGATGAGTCTCTCAGCTAAAAAAGGCAGAAGACTGCACAGAAGTAGCAAGAATGAATCATAGTTTGCCCACTGCTGAAAACTGAATGCTGTAACACGAAGAATTGTAATGAAACTGAGAAGTGGTGAAGAGTAGGGAACTGTCATATGTGATCATTTGGTCTCATAGATCAAGCAACTTTGTAGTTTCATTTATATTCCTCAAGATAAATCCAATTTGATTCATTATGCAGCATTACAACAAAATGTTATCTTATAAAAATTACAGATCCTTGAGGCAGCCTGTCTCCTCTCCTAATCATCTAATGGAAGAAGAAAAGTCCTTGTGTTGCTGGAAAATCTGCCCTCAGAGTATGTGCTGTACTGATGTGATTGTTTGGAATTTGGATGTGATTTTACTGATGTGATTTGGATTATGGAATGCAAGCACTTTCACATTTTCCCTCACTCACTAAACTGCTAAACATGTTTGCCATGGCTGGATTTTTTTGTATCATATGTTAAATGAAACTAATCCTTCTCTAATTAATATTATTTAAATTAGGCTTTAGAACAATCACTCCATAAGTTTTAAACTATTGCAGTGCTAGGTACTGACAGTAGCATAAAGTAGAGCACTAATTCACAAACAGTCATGACTTTGACTAGAATAACTCCTACAATATTGTGAACACTGCACTTTAATGACTAAAGGTGACAAATTCTGTCTCTATCCCTCTGCTCCTCCAACCATGTAGGTGTCATCCAGGCTGACCCAGAGCTGGTGCCTGTGACAGGGCACAACCTGTTTCACCAGGATTTAAGGCAGACATTAGAGAAAAAGGATCCGTTTGTGTTTCCTTGTGCATCCATTACCTGATGCCCTGCAGCTTGAAGATAAATCACTTCCTATCTTCTGTGGACAGTAGGGTCAGTCTCCATTGGGTGTGCTGACACCTTAGGCACCTTAGGGTGTCTTATCTGGATCAAATTTCCACCCTAAGAGCTTTCCTGCTTCAAAGCAGACAGAGCAAAGATCAGGATATAAATAATTCTCAGAAAATTTACAGTGCAATCTAAGATAAAGGGGCTTAGTTTCTCCTGTGGGCCAGAAAAGTCCAGGACCCTCATGCCAGATGAGAGATCGAAAGGTCCTCAACAGAGACAGAGTCTGCAAAGTCACAGAGAGAGACTTGTCACTCCTTAGCTCAGCCACCTCCCTGGTTTCTGTTTTCCCCTCTGTGTTTGTAGGCGGCTTCTCCCTACAGCAGCTGTGAGCAGCCCCTCCCTAGGGAGCAAAGGCTGAGGGATCTCATTTCTCTCCTCAAGACATTTGTGTTCTGTAATGCATTTTTTTGTGTCTGGGCCAGCTCACAAAAGGGAACACAGGTACTTTCTGTGGGTCGTGCCAACTATCTAGGTATTTAAAAACCTATAATCTAAAAGGTCACTTCCTGAAGCCCTTTGCCTCAATTTCCCCATTTCCTCCTAGGACCATTCAATAGACAATGGTTCTCCAATATATGATTAAGCTTGTCTCTTCCATATTCCACAGCTTCTCTCATGACAGAAATTCACAAATTTTGAGGGACATATTGGAAGCTCCTCTCCAGATACTTCTTTATGCACATATTCATAGCTTCCATGTATGTGATGCTGAGTCCCTGGTCAGGGAATATTAAAAGTACTTTTAGATTATTTTTCCATAAAATACAATTTTGCTACAAGGACAGCAACAATCAGTTGCACATAAAACTGAAATTTAGGAAAATAAGCTATTATTCATATAGGAGTGGTTGACAGCAAAGTGCAAATATGGTCTTGTTCATCTCATACTCTGGCTCAACATAGGTAAAGAAAACTTCTGCTCTCTCAGAACTCCGGTTAAAACCTTACAATAAAAGCAAAATATGCATATACTTCAGAGAAATTTTCATTTGTCAGAAATACCTGATGACACTGTAAGAATATCCAGCAGCTCACAACACCCTAGTGTCTGATAGAGAGCTGGTATCTGCCATTTAATTTTAAAGGGCCCATAAGCATCAAAAAATGGCATTGGTAGCGCAAAAGCTTTTCAATATTTCCTCTCTGCTCTCCATGGAACCTCAAGAAAATTGGGGGGGAGTGGAGGGGGGAAGGATCTTCACAATTAACACTTTATTTTCTATAGGTCCCTTGGGCAGCCTTGGGTGACTATTGCTAGGATTTCATGCAAGAAGCTGCAGAAGGCAGAAATTCTGTAAACAGGAGGCAGAGGGAGTCCCTCTTCACTACTGTCAAGAAATCTAGGTACATATATTTTCTCTCAGTGCTATTTAAAAGAGCAATGCATCCACCTCTGATTCTAGTGCAATAGCTTCATTTAGAGCATCCTAAACTCTTAGACATGTTACATAAATCTGAATTAAGGAAAGCTTTTCCTATTACCCTACTTTGTGTTTTCAGGACAGCTACTTCTTTGCAGTTTTTTAGAATTTCTCCAACAAAAGTTAGAGAATACCTGAGGCTGTGTTAACCTTGCCCCATACCACCAGGTCAATGAATAATTCAAGAAACCCAGTTTTTGAAGAAAGCTCTAATTAGACAGTTTAACTTCCATCTAAAAGGACTCCAGAAGAAAAATGGGGCTCTCTTCTTCTGCTTGAGTTAAAACACTGGGGAGATGATATTGTACGAGGTGAAAATAGAACCAGAGGTGGAGTGCAACCACCAGTGGCCTTATGATATATGAGCCTCAGTTTGATTTGTGTTTTCTCCTCAGTGTCCTTTTGTGTATTTCATGGACCATCTCAAGGCATAGCTTTGACATGGAACTGAAATTGAGCAGAGGCAGATTTCCTTCTAGTGTTTGTGTAGGAGTGCACATTATGAGAAAAGGCACAGGAGAAACAGGTTCCCATGTCCACTTGAACCCTGAGATTATCTTGCAGCCACTTGTCAGCCCAAGATACCCACTCTTGTGCTTTGTGCTAATCCACTGCTAGAATGCTATTTTGCTGTCTTGAAAAAAACAAGCATGATTATGAGTATAATGCTCCTAATGAAGCACTGCATTATATGTCTCCAAATTCAAAGGGCTACCAAGAACTGGAGCTGCAACCAATCCTTTCAAACTGGTTTTTTTTCCCCTTTTATGTTGTGCCAGGCCAAAATCCCACATCCAAATAAAAACCCTTTTATACCTTGGAGGAAGAATATGAATTTTGTACCTTGGATTTATCACTAAATTTTATGTTCTAAAAACAGCCAGTTTTATGCTAGCATTTAGCAACTGTTTGTTCTCCAGAAATACTAGCTATTTCAGGGTTCTGCTGCTGGACTCTACCTCTTATTTAAAGATCGTGCCAGCATGCAGATTTTTATTCAGTAGAAACTCTGCACTGCACTAAAAACTAGGTCATCTATATGCAAGATGTAGGTGTAGGTAGATAAAATTATTATACAGCATTTCAGTAACAACAGGGTAAATTCAATTAGCTCTAATAGTTTCTCTGCTATTGAGATGTAGATGACACTGCATCATGGAGTCTAAACAGCTCGTTCATCCTTGCAGCTGATGGAAATTTGCCACTTGCTCCACTTCCATACTCCAGGTTCTTTTGCTTCCCTGCTGAACTCTGCCTAATTCCTGGATCCCAACTGATGGGACACAGTTGAAACTTGCTGATGTTCCTCTTTGAGGAAAGGGTAGTTGTGTTATTCCCAAGGGGCATTTCAAGCCAGACCATGGAAGATGCACATCCATTGCTGCAGCCCAGCAGTGAAGTCTGTAAAGGGCTCAGTGCCCCCCAACACCACCACAGGGCCTGAACGATGGACACAGGGATTTCCTACAGCATGGGAATGCAGGGACTGGCATGGGGACTGGCAGGGATACAGCAAGGAGAGACCTCCACCAGACAATGGAAAGGATAAGAAGAAGGGCACCCCTCTATTCCCCCTTCCCAATATGCTGCTCAGTGGATCTTCTCCAGTGGATGCTGAAGATCCCATATTTCCCATCTCCTGAATTATACACTGAGGAGGGTATATTGGTATCCCCTCTTTGAGCCTTAACATTCTGACTTGTAACAAAATGTAGCTCTGCAAATTCAAGACATTTTGCAGTTGCTGGTGTTAGTTGCGTATTTTGAGCAGCAAAGATATTTTCCTGTCCTTGATGGAAACAAATCACCACTTATTTCTTAACATAAATATATTTTTTCATGGCTAAGTTAAAGACTGAATTATTTGCAAATTACCACTACTACGATATCATTAGTTCTTCACTACTGTGTAATCATTAGAGATTCTCAGCGATGCAAGAAATATAGATTTTTGTTTCAGCTATTAAAAAACAAGCAGGTGATAACTTTAAGTAGCTTTATATGCATAGAGCTGAGTAAATATCCATAAAAGTAAAACAATCTGAAGAATGCTTAGCAGAAGAGATAAACAAAATCCTATTCAAATTTCACAGAAAATTTCACATAAAACATTTTTGTTTCAACATGTGCCATGACTATCGTTTCCTGGAAATAAATTAAATTCTGTCTTAAAATTAACTCCCTTCCAACAGGATGAAATTATAATTAAACAAAGAATTTGTATTTATCAAAAATAATACAGAAAAAAAGTGAGATTTCTCATGCAAGAACCTCCAAGATATTTTTCTTTACTCCTTCTACAATAAAAGTATCAGATGACTATAAATTTGCACCAGATTTCATGCAACTTCAGCATCAAAACTGAGGCAGAACTGGAGGGTTGGAAGCCCACTGTTTTGGAGAGATTCACTTTAAGTGGTCATGCAGTCTGCTTGTTATATTGTCTTGGATTGCAATACAGGATGTGACCAGAAATGTGTATTCTATCACCATCTCTTGAAACCAGGTGGGGCAGTGACTCTTATCTCTGTGGCACATACCATCTGCTAATGGGTCATCTGTTAAAATCAAGTGCGGCAAGCATCTTTGTCTTTTCCACAGCCCATCCTCCCTCCAGGAAGATATCATCTGCTGCTGGGCCATTCAGTCCCACTGTGTGACTGATAAAATTACATCATCCCATGGGAGATGTTCCAGCCAGGGGGAGGAGCCAAGCCTCTCCTACCTAGATAAAAACTGAGATTTTGAACACCAAAGCAGCCTTTACTCACTGGATTCCAGAGGAAAGCTGGACCTTCCCATATCATCCCTGGACCTTCAGAGGAAAACTGCACCTTCTACAGGAGCACTGCTCCAGCTGAACCACATCTGCCACTGCAGGAGGATGCAGCCACCATTGAATGGGACTGCTGCCAACACCCTGACTGACTGACAGGGTGTCAGGTTGTATTCTGACTCTGTCAGGATTGAGATTGTTCTTTGTAATACTGTATTTCTATTTTCATTTTCCTAATAAAGAACTGTTATTTCTAATTCTCATATCTTTGCCTGAGAGCCCCTTAATTTCAAATTTATAATAATTTGGAGGGAGGGGTTTTACATTCTCCATTTCAAAGAGAGTCTTCTGCTTTTCTCTGCAGACACCTGCCCTCCTAACCAGAACGTGTATATATGTATACCACTAAAAAAACATCAGCGACATCATGAATTGTTGCTTTGTGTTGCTTGCATAGATACTGTTGCTAGAAATAAAAAGCCTTAAGAGATCACAACCCTTGTGATATTTCCTTTTTTTATCTATGTGTGAAATGTCATGAATGCTGAACTGCCACCCAGCAGGGCACCATTTTCATGTCATACAGCTGAGGACAGGCCAGTGTGACAGTGTGAGGGTTTATGGAAGGGTGTTGAGGATGCAAAGCCTGGTAGGATGAAACAAGACTGTACAGCAGAGGGGGAGCCAAACTTACTGCCACCTTGCCCCAGCTGTCTTTTGGGATTCCTACTGGCATGGGCTGTTCCCCAAACTGTGCACAGATGCAGCCATTACAAGTCAGAGTCCTGGTGGCAGGGTGTTGGTTGTTCAGCAAACTGGGATTTGCAGAGTCTGTGCTCCAAGTGGCCCTCCAGCCCTGTTTTCTTAACTAATATTGAGTGCTGCCAGGATTGGAGCTGGGTGCACAGCTGTGGGGATCAGACTGGTCAAGAAGAATGCTGCTGTGCATTTCATCAAAACAGAATCTAAACATTATTACACAGAGTCCAGGACAGGGAAACTGCCTGTATTCAGGAAGGAAGCTTAATCACATTGCTAACTATAGACATGTGCTCCAAGCCCTGTTGAAATCCCTGGCACTGAACAGGTGCTGTAAGCCCTTTCCCTGAGTCAAGGCTTCCAAGGCTGTCAGGTGATTCCCAGGGGTGAGCAGCATTTCCACTGCCTGTTAAAAGAGCCCAAAATGGGGCAGAGGAACTGCAAGCAGATCTATGTCAAAATAGTGTCACACACAGCAACCACCATCTTCAGGGAAGATGCTGTAAGCTACTTTCCATTATTTCTGGATCTTAATGTGGGACTTCATATATGTGTAATGCAGTGGGAAAACAATAGGCTTTTCTGAAATTATATTTCACGGCACTATTTCCTCACAAAGATCATTACGAAATCATCTGCTAGGCAAACAAAAGCTTTCTCCTACTCTTTTATTGCCAGTTTTTTAGGTAGTTCTTACACCTCATGCTATCAGTATTAAAAAATATTTTTAAATTTTTCCTCTATCATGCAGTGAACAGCATGAAAAAATTCTCTCTGGATTCATACAGTAACACAGTGGTCTAGTAGTCTCCATTTTGTTGTTCAAACAAGATCAACTCCTCATTATCTGACACTGTATAAACATATTAGGAAACAATCCCGTACTGAAAGGGCTTTTGGTTTAAATAGAGCAAGCAGTCAGGCAAGGGATGTTTTCCATCTTGTATCTACTCTACTGACGAGGAACTGAGGCACAGAGGAGTGATAAGACCAAGAAAAGCCACACAGGAATTTTATCAGACAGCCAGGAATCAAGCTCAGGTTCCCAGAACATCAGCTCCATGTCTTAATGTGAAATCAACCCTCTGTATGACGGGTGCATTGAAAGTGCTTCAAGTCGAGAGATGTGCCAAAAACAAACTCATTCTGCCAACAGTGTAAACTAATTGCATTTTAATAATTACTTCAGTTTCAGTAATTTGAACAGCTATTAACAGCTCAAACAGGGAATGTGTGGGCTGTGCTTTCAAATTAGGTTATTTAATCTTGTATTATTTCTTTTCAGGTTGGACAGAAGTGACTTTATTTTGCCATATTACTCCTGGTGTGTGATTAATGCCCAAGTGCTGGCCTGTAAAGCACCACAGCAATTGAAATATAGCTGAATTTCCAAGGCAGAGAGTGGTGACTGGCAGAGATACTTGATAAAATCATATTGAGCTAATAAATACAACAAAAGCACTTCAGCCTTGTTAACTGCATCCAGAGAGGAATTGCTCAGAAACAGGTTGTGCTCCTTGACTGAAATGAGGCAGCATTAGATGCTTCTCCACCTTTGGGAACTTGGCAGTTTCCTCAGCCCAGGAGAATCCTGGATTCCTTTGGACAATCTGTATTTTTTGACCTGTTTTCAGGATTTTTACCAGGCCAACTTTTTTTGCCTCTGCCTTATTACTTTTATCAGATGCAGCATTTTAGGTTTAAAACTGGCTCAAAGTCACTGCTGACTTTCCATATCTGTAATGTGGTGATTTATTCAAATGAACCAAATGATAGAATGATTCACAATGAATGAATGGGTAAATTCTGAGTAAATTCTTGTGCAACACCAAAGTTGAAACGCTGTTAAAAAGAAACAATCATAAGGATTGTTTCATGCAGAAAGAATGAAGTAAGAATAATTCAAAGGCTTGCTAGTCTGTAAAGAGAAGATCCAAAAGTCAAAGTCATGGATCATTGAAAGTTTTCGAGGCCAGGCTGGATGGGGCTTTGAGCAGCCTGGTCTAGTGGAAGGTAACCCAGTCCATGGCAGAGGGGCTGGAAGTAGAGGATTTTTAAGGTCTCTCCCAGCCCTAAACCACTTATGATTATATGAGTACATGCCAGGAGCTGGGGAAATAGTAAAAAAGGCCCAGCTTGTTGGCCAGTGAATCCTTTAATTTGTGCTTGGCAGATAGTCATAGAGAAGGAGGGAGGGAGACCAAGGGGTTGTGCTCCAGCTGCATTTGTGCCAGGCAGGGTTCCTGGAAGGATGCTCACCATGTGCAGCCTAAATAATCTTTCAGATTTTTTTTTTTTTTAAGTGAAAAAATTATTTTATTTCTTTCTGTAAAATTAATTTTAAAAGAACAGAGAGACAAATAATATAAAAAATAAACAAAAAAGAAGCCCAGCCTTGCCTGACAGCTCAGCAGATGGTTACCTAGAACTAGTACAAACATCACAAGCCCAAGCACAATTTTGCCAACTTTCTCCTAATCTCCAGCTGATTTTGCTTTCATGTGCATGCAGCAGCTTTTTCTTCTGTGTTTTAGCAGTGGTATTCTCAAATCTCTGACACTTCACTGCTAGTTTTCCCCCTCCCCCAGAGGCATCACCCTGGTATCTCTCCTCCTAGCACATGCAGGGTTCTAGCACAAGTACAGATTTTGTTTCAAGGTTAAATAGACTTGAGGCTGTTAGAAGAGACCTGCAGGCACAGAGGTAGTGCCAGAGCCCTCCCGTGCTGCCTGTGGATGCACACTAGGAGAATTTCTGGTAGTAACTCCTTGAAATAATTCCTCACAAGTTTTCCTACATCTTATATGTTCAGCCTGGTAATTTCTCACCCTCAGCATCTTCCAGAAATCACTTGTGAAAGCCTGCAATGTGTTTTTTTTTTTTGCAAGGACAAGCCACCACCACACTCTTTCAGCCTTCAAAGGCTGAAGTGCAGGAACAAAAAAGGTTCATCACTCTCAGCTTGTTCCACATTGCAGGTGGGAATAGACACATTCTAAAAGACCCTTATGAATGAGTTCTGTAGAACATTACTGTGTTTGGAGAGAGCACCAGTGTATCTCTCCTGACTGTTTTGGCTCCAAAGATGGTTTTGCTGAGGACAGTGGATTATGCAGGCAATGGAAGGAACTAGGAGCCACCTTCACAAAACCCAACAGAGGTGCCCTGCTGATTCACGGCAGTTTCCTTCTTTCATGACAGTAGAGACCACAGCCTGGCAGCTCTAAGGGGCAAGAGTGTGAATTTCATTGGTCTTTAGAGCTCAGAGGGGATTGCACATACATTGCAACTCTCTACAACCACAGCTCCTCCCTCTGCACAGACTCAGATCACTACAACAGATCAAAGATCTATATGAGCACAATACACTGTGACAGACTCAAGCTCAGTCAAAAAGGTTTTCAGAGGGTTGTGGTCTGCTGCCAGTTTCTGTGTGCTCCCATTGAAGTGTGGCTCTCTGGTGGTAGAAGGCTCCAGGACAATTAAACAGTGGAGTATGTAGTTTATTAAGCTTTATCTGAACTTTGAAACCTGTGATACTTTAAAAGTTTTCCAGTGCCCTTGCAAAATCCATTTGTAATCATAATATAATTCTAGAGGTCCTGCCAATAACCCAGACAGGTTTTGGTGCACTAGTCAGGAGTTTCTATTCCTAGGTCCCTTACACCATCAATCCCAGCTGTGCTGTATGGATCTTATTAAAATATTTTCCCCTTGCACTGGAAATTCTGAATTTGCAATAATAATGGTCACAGCTGGATTAATAGGATGTTTGTTTATCTCGAGGGAAGCCATGCTGAAATTATTCAAACCAAAATGGAATTAGGTCAGATTGACACTTGATTCCTAGTGGTTTGGTTATTCTATCAAAACACAGACTGCATGCCTTTCTACCTGCAGATTTCTGGGAGCACATGGGTGGGGCTATGTCCTGCTGGCATTGAACCTCCTGAATTCCCCTTTTTAGACATTCACTTCCTGCAGGTAAAAAACGAGGTACTTAAACTGACTCTTACCTGTGAGGCTTTGTGCAGTGCAACACACAGTTCATACACCAGATGTGACACAGTGCAGTGCAGTGACACAACCAAGCTCATCAGCTGGGCTAATTAAGTCAGACCTAGCTTTACACTTCCAGTTTGTCCACAGCTAGTTCACAGCACAGACCAGCCCTGCCCTGCAGAAACATCCTCACTTCCAAGAGGATGGAGGGTTGAGAAGAGAGCACCAGCCTCATGGCTTATCTGAATCCCCTAGGGCTCTACAGAGTTCATGTCCAAGGGGGTCCCAATCATCCCTTTCCAAACGTGGGTGCTTGTACTCTTTTTGGGGACCCAGCTTGATGACTGAGTTCATGGTATTGAAGTTGATCTTTTTGCACTCCAGGACTGGCATGTGTATATTTCCCCTCCTGAAAGCACTCTGAAAATACAGGGCTGAATTATATTGTGTTGCAGGGAACACATCCCAGGCTCATCACTGGTGGTAATAGCAGTCTCTCTGGTCTCATGTACTGCAATTCAATAACCCATTTTTAACAGTTGGTGGTGGTGATCTAGCCAGCCCAATTCTTCACTTCTGAATGCAGCTAATTAGTTATGATAATTAGCAGAATAACAGCCCTCTATTCCCCACTAGGGAGTAGAATAGCCACAATTTTATAACCACCAACTTTACTTTCCATCTTGGCTTCCTGAGAAACAGAGTCCAACACCTTGATTAGAATTTGAGTCTAATGGGTATAAAAAAAAGAATAAAACAGTAATTCAGCAAGGCAGATTGTTAACACCATTTCAGTCCTTCCTCCTTCTTACAGATCCAGTGCTCTGTACCTAGCTCAGTGCCCACACAGACCCCAATCCTGCAGGCTCTGTGGCAGCTTTTCCAGGGTCTGGCTCTAGGACAATAACCATTTCCAGTGGAAATCAAGTTCTGACTCCCTGCCATCACTAAGTGAGCCACAATCAGCTCCTCTCAAAGGCAAGAAAGGACACAAATCTTTAAACTTGCTTTCGATGTTTTTTTGCTTAGCAGACACACCCTGCCAAGGTGTGTCCTCTATAGCAGCTTTTATATCACATACAGTGGTGGGCCCCTTTCCTACGAAACCCCACTTCCAGTGATGTTTTCTGCTTTGAATCTTCCTCCCTACCAAAGCAGACACAATGCTTTACCACGAAAAATCTTTTCATATTATTATACACAAAGAGAAGTTACTCAGAAAAACAAACCCCTTCCATCAGCTGGGGACTCTGTTTCTAGCAGCACCAAGGATATTCCTCAGATATCAAAACCCATTCTTCCAAATCTATTGTGTGTGTAGGCAGTGAGTGAACTTTCCAGCTCCATAACTTTACATCCCACTGTAAATTATGTTTAACAACTATGTATCCTTTGTGTCCAAAATTTCCCGAATTATTTCCCTCTCCAAGGACATGTGAATGACAAGCAATATTTTTTGAGTCTCTCTAGTTTATTTTTCCCTGCCTCTTTGTCTCTTGCTTGATGGCAGACTGTCCACCTCTACTGGGACACATTTATTCTCTACTACAATCAATTCTAATATCATTGAATATTGTTATAGAAAGTGTACTTCCTCCAAAAGGACAGTCAGTCTTCTCTGCTCTGTGACCTCTTCAGTGGAGGAGTTAAGGACCTCCCCAGACTCCAAGGTGTGACATCCAAGTGTGGAAGGTCTTGGGAAGCAGAGGAACACAACAAACACACAGAGATTACCAGAAAAGTTAATACAGCTTTTGCTGGGAATTCCTGACTGCAATCTTCTCTGCATCAGGCTCCTAATGTGTTTCTTTCTGGACAGATATCATATATAGATGCTCATGTGAGCTTGAGTGAAAGATCAAACTGAGGTGAGTACCCACTGCCAGCACCAGGGCAGGTGAAGACCTTCATGCTGACATCTGGTGTCAGAGAGCCTGGGGAGTGGAAAATGAGACTGATTAAGGACAGCAGGATTTGGTTGTCTCCAGGTGGCTCAGATTTCCTCAGACTGAGAAGGCAGAGCTGTAATTTAAGTTCAACAACACAAGTGCACGTTCCTAGAAATGCCTGTCAAGCCACAGACATTCAGCAGGGCTTTTAGGCTTCAAATAAAGATAGCTATTCCCCAGTCACACACAGCATCTATTCCCCAATTCTCTGAAACAGAACCACAATAAATGGCAACAAATGACACTGAGCATGAAGCTGCAAAACGTGGTGTGTTATTTAACATCGACCGCTCCATATCATTAGGGAACACAATTACTTAAACATGCTTGTGATGTAAACAACCATGCAAATTGCATTTCTAACTACTATGACTGTACCCACAGGTAATTAGAAGCAGCAATTTGTTACTCAGTGTAATAATTAGAAGTAATTACCTACAAGAAGCAATTAGAAATAGTAACTCATTTCTTAATGCATGAGCTTCTTTTGCAGCAGTGTGTGTGTGTGCATGTATGTTCACCTGGATAATTATCATTGAATTACAGAATATTTTGGATTGGAAAGAACTTCTAAAGGTCATTTAGTCCAGCTTCCCTACAATGAGCTAGGTCTAATCTTCAGCTAGGTTAGCCTGCTGATCTAGGCCAACCTAACCTGAATGTTTCCAAGGATGGGGCACATACCCAATCTCTGGGCAACCTGTTTCGGTGTTTCACCCTGCTGCACACTCAGTGTGTTACTTCAGAAAATACATTTATTCAGGGCTTCTGATTCTGTCTTTCATGGAAAATGTATGGGTAAGATAGTTTAGTATAGAGTTATAATCAATCTCCAGATGTTGTTTGTCAAGGAGCAAATATCCTCCAGCCAATATGTTGACTTTTTTTTTTTCCTAAGGTCAAGCAGTGGAGGGACAGCCTCAATGAAAAAAATCTATAACAATAACCAGAACATAACCATAACATAACCATAACCAGACAATTTTCATCCTTTAATTTGCTCACAACTCCTCATGAAATAGCAGGTACAGGTGAAAGGAAGCATTGGAATAGAACCTAGAGTTCATTAACAGTGACACATAATAATATTAGAAAGAGCATAAATTATCTGTACCCTGGCATAACTGTTGTGTACTTATTAGAATTTTAGAATGTTCCCTGGCCTAAATTAATGGGTAGGAGGAAAATAAGAAAGCTGTCCAGGCAGTTTTATGTTTTGCCCTTTGTAGACATTCAAAGGCTGAGCAAGCTGGGGGTGTTTAGCTTGGAGAAGAGGGTCAGAGTGGACGGTATTGGTCTCTACAATCCCTGAAAGGAGATAGAAGCTGGGTGAGGATTGGTCTCTTCTGCCTAGTAACAAGCAATAGGACAAGAGAAAATGGCCTCAAGTTGTGCCAGGAGAGGTTTAGACTGGATATTAAGAAAAATTTATTCATGGAAAGGGTTGTCAAGCATTGGACCAGGCTGCCCAGGGAAGTGGGGGGTTAATATCCCTGCAGGTATTTAAATGACCTGTAGATGTGGCACTTGGGTCATGGTTCAGTGGTGGACTTGTCAGTACTGGGTTAATGGTTGGACTCGATGATCTTCAGGGTCCTTTCCAACCTCAACGATTCTATGACAAGATCTTTGTGTCGAGCACCCCTTCCCCCAGGAGGTTACAAACCTTAGGGGAATACAGCAAGGAGAACCAGTCAGATTTCCAGGAGGCAAGCAGTGTTTGCCTCAGGAAATACAAACAACCCATGGTTGTTTATAGGGAAACCAGATGAAAGACAAACACTATGTCAAAAGCAGAAAACACTGGGCTAGTCCCAATCCAAGAAACAGTGAGACTAGGAATTAACAAATACAGATTAAAATTACCATAGCAGAACTGGAAATCTATTTCCTTATTGTCAACTTGTTGCCTTCAGTCCAATATTTAGGCACTTGTGCTAAAACAATCTTCTCTAGTGGAATTCCCTAGACAAGAAGGAAATGCATTCAGAAGATATTTTTCACCATATTCCTTTTGTTGTTTAACTATGATCATTATTGCTGAGGTGCAGTGAAGCACAATAAAAGTGAGAGAAGTTTTGTTCACTGATTTTGTTATCATCATTATTTATCTTTATTTCACTTCAGCTATTGTATCTTCACAGTAATTTTTGGTAACTGGAGAACAACAACAGCTCTGCCAAAGATGTCCTGGATCAGAGAATTATCCCAGCTAGGGAAAGAACAGAGATATTCACTGAAAGGTCATCCTGATCTGAATCTGTGGTATGGCTGCCACCTAAATGAAAAGCTGCAGTCTATTGCCAGTGTCCCTGCCCATGTCAGACATTGGAACTAGATGAACTTGAAGGTCACTTCCAACTCAGACCATTCTGCTTCTATCATAACAGGTTAATAACTGAAGAAAAGAGTCATTGCTTATGTCCTGGTGAGCACTGACAGCTTCCAACAAGGATCAAGCACCATTTTCCTAAAAGCACTACTAATGGATAATTTCTAATTTCCTAGAACTAGATGACTTTTAGGGTCCCTCCCAATCCAAATCATCCTATAATTTCTAGTCCTCAGGCTACAGGTGATAGAGTGAGAGGAATGGAGAGTAGAACAGCAGTTATTCATTGCCCTCACCTGCACACGTAAACAGGAATCCGAAATTTCAGCAAGGGCTCTCATTTATGTCAATGTGGTTGTCAGCTCCACAGACAGCATTTTTCTTTTGTTTCTATAATAGTGACGTCAAGAGAAGATGGATTTTGGCTAAAGGTTTTACTCAGAGTGAGTTGTGAAATTGCCTTTTTATGCAGTAAGCATGACACACTACAATCATGCTGAGAAAGAGATGGTTCACCCCACTTGTTGTCTTAGTGGCAAAGTGCAACAAAGTGCAAAGGACAACTAAACTTCCCTTTATCTATACTAATCTATACTTCCCTTTAGTCTTTCTGATACTGTTCAAGAAAAGAATAAGCAGCATTACTGTGTGAAAGGATTTCCAAGGGCTAAGGACACTGGATTCTCACAGCAAGACAGAAAGAGCTGGGAAAATCTTACTTGAATCATAGAATGGCTCTGGCTGAAGGGACCTAAAAGAGCATCATGTTCCACCTCCCTGCCACGGGCAGGAACACCTTTTACTGCACCAGCCGCCCAAAACTCAATCCAGCCTGGCCTTGAAAATCCTGACCTTGAACACTTCCAGGCATGAGGTCTCCACAACTCATGGGAACATCTGTCCTTGCCATGGTAGAGACAACCCTGACAGAGCTTCAGGCTGTGGACACAGCCTTGGAAGTCTCAGGCTGAAGGATGTGCAGGAATGAGTGGGGAAATACAGTGTTTCCTGTGATAGAGTGTGATGGATACAGTAAAGGACTTGGGATGATATGAGCAAAAGAGAAAAAAAATCAACAAACAGGACTTAAGTAGGAGCACCTAAAACATTTGCATGTAAGCAAGGAAGAGCCTGCAAGGCATGATTATGGGAAAAAACCAGTCTCTTGCAGGAAGGGGGAGTTCCTCTCTGCACACCAGCGAACATTCTCATACCGTGAGGGTGACCAAACACTCTATAATGTTGCCCACAGAAGGAGTAGAGTGTCCCTGCTTGGAAATATTCAAAATCCACCTGGATATAGCCTTGGGCAACCAGCTCTGCGAGGTCCTGCTTGAACAGGAAGGGTTGGGCTGGGAGACTCCAGAGGTCCCTTCCAACCTCTGTAGTTGTGTGAGTCATATTATAATCAGTTTTGAAAGCTGTGAACTACTTTCAGTGTTTGAATGCAAAATATTATTCAGACTTAGTTATTTCATTTTAACAAACAACAGAGTACTTAACCAGATGGTTTCACTGTCATCTAAAAGAGAAAGCCTTCAGACCTGTTCAGCTTTCATTTAGCAAACACCCATATTCTGCTCCTGATGACACTAAGATCAGTGGTAAGATTAACATCCATGTCAGGCATGACCCACCACATAAACCAAGTAGAATAGCCTTGGTGTCAAAGTCACTCTAGAACAAGTAGATGAATGAAGATGAACACCATGGGTTAATCACAAATCAAAGCCACAAAGAGAAGCAGGCACACTGTGTTTAGTCAGCTTTCCTATAGCATGGAGAATTAGGAAACCTGCTGTCCAAATTCCACAATGCTTGGGTAAGCAGTAGACTCCTCACTGGTATTTACATTCCTACAAGGTTTACAAAGCAAGACACCTCAATAGAAATAGGTAGAATATACACAGATTCACACCAGTAACTCTTAAGCTCCTCAGCCAATTTCTGTGATCAAAGGCAGTCTGCTGTGCATCCACAACAAAACAGTCCAAGAAACCATGATCATTGGAGATGAGATTAAAAGGTGAAGATAGATGCAAAGATTACAAGTAAATCTTAGTGTGAGTCAGTTACTAGGTCACGCATTATGAAATCTATTCCAAAATCAGGCTCCATTAATCTACTGCTCACAAATTATTGTTTACAGATTTTTATTTCTGTCTTATTGTAAACAAGTTCATGAGTTTAATTGGATATTTACATTCATGTTTTACCTGAGTGAAATGGGCCCTTGGCTTTTAACTAATCAGAAGCTTTTTGTTTGGGTCACTTTTACTAAAGCAATATAGAGTTATCATATTTACTGAGTGAGAAACAGTTAAGTGACTCTCAGTAGAAGCCTGGCATTAAAAGGGACTGACCCTGCTTTTGTGGATGCCCTGTCCTGCAAGGACTTAGGCATGACCTTCCATGGGGCTTCCATGAACCTGACAGACATATCAAAGTGTGAGTTTTGAGAACGTTTTCATTAGAATCAGAAGGCAGTTCATGCACTGATGCTCTAGATCAGTCTCATTACTCTGCTTTCTCTCCAATCTAGAGTTGTTACAGACCATATAGACTGGGCTCCTGATGAAACTAAACCAGATGCTGGGCTTGAAGAATGCATCTATTTAATGCACTCCAACCTCCAATGAACATTCAATCCATGGAAACAGATGGGAGTTTGTTGGGGGTTGAGTGTTTTTCCTATTGCTGTGTCAATTTAAAGAATTTTTCCCATTGTCATGCCAATGGAGCTGCCGGGTACACCGCGGATCTTTGCGGGCTCTGGACAAAAGGGGTAGGTGGGATCGGCTTGGAGAGGGGCTCTCATGCTTCCGGAGGGGACTTGTGTTTCCAGGGACAGGGAGGAGGAGCCTCTCAGTCTTGGAGCCACGCGGCTGAACGCAGGAGAGCCAGACCCTCTGCCATCACCTGCCCTGCATCTGCCCTGCTCCAGCCTCCAGTCTCTGCGGACACAGCTGAGCACCAGAACCCAACGGTGAGCGAGGAGCTGCCCGCTCCAGCCGCTCCCCCCTGAGACCGGCGCGGCCGCGGCCGCCCCTTCCCGCCTCCGCTCCTGCCGAGAGAGAGCGTGCTCACAGCTAAAGAAAGGACTGGAACCGAGTAATCTGTTCTGTTTTGTTAGTAATTTTAACAACTGCTGTTGTTTCTGCTGGTACAGTTAGATATATTAGTAAAAGAGCTGTTATTCCTACCGCCTTATCTTTGCCTCAGAGTCTTTAATTTAAACGTTTATAATATTTTGGGGGGAGTGGAATTCAGGTCTCTGTTTAAAAGGAAAATTTCTGCCTTTCTTGGCAGACCCCTGTCCTTCAAACCAGGACAGAGTTAATCCAAAATAGCCTGTGCACCCTGAGGAATATAGGGGGTGAACAGCAGCTCCTTGGGATTCAGTGTTTCATTCTAAAGATTTCATCCTATTGCACCATACTGCTTGAAAATACAACTCCTGTGACTACAAGGTGAAGCATCTCTGTAACCAGAGCCTGAAAATGAGTATTTATCATGTACATGCCATCAAACTGTATATAAATGGGATATGACTTATGCACCTAGAGAGTTTTGACTCTGTCTAGAACTGAATTTTACACTTACTGCTTACATACAAGACTTAACTCAGAGATTCCTCAAATTTCAAAAGCTTTGATTTTGGAAAGTGCTGTCTGTTTGTCATACACCCACAACCACATGCATGTTCACATAAACACATTCAAATATTTATACAAAGCTACATTTAAGGAGTCATTACTGTTGTTGGCTAGATCATCTACTTTGGAATTTAAATAGCTTGCTACACCATATACACCATTTTAATATTCGATATTTCTTTTATGAAAATGTTTTTTTACTAATACAACTGGTTTATTTTCTCCTTCGTAAATGAGCAAAGAGAAATATTTTGTTTTGTCTTTTGTTAACACCAGGTTAAGATGAAAACAGTAATGGCAGCATTGCTGTTCTGATAAAAACACAATTTAGCTATGTGAAACAGAAACTCCTTCCTAATGAGAATTTTATTTCTGCCACTTCAAGCAAAGAATCATTTTGTTAACAATCCATCAAGACCACTATTTTGATATTAACAAGTCTAAAACCCATTATCTGGGTAGAAAACTAAGGGGCACCAAACCCTGCATTGATTTAACAGTCTCAGAATTTTTTTACCACAATTTTATTATCTCATCTGAGAATCTGTAAGGAAAGGTATCTGGAATGTTTTCATGAAAATCTTGATAAAAAGTGTCAGCACTGTCACCTTGTTCGAACTAATTGGCGCAGTGGGCTGCGTGAGTGTTCTACTCCTACTTGTGCCTGTTGCTGGGAGCTCATTACACTCTAGTTAAAGGTGGCTCTTGGGGGAAAAAAAACAAGCAAAATTTTAAAGCATCAGAGTTTTCAGTTCTATTCCTGTTACACACAGCACACACAACTGCTCTGCCTTGGTTGCCATGTCACTGTAACTCCCTGGAAAGCACCATTGTTAAGTCCTGAATCAAGTACATATTCACTGGCCAGACCCTGGGGACTTGCAAGGGCTGCAGTCCCATTCTCACCACTCTCCCCTCTACCCAGAGCAGCCTCATCCCCTGAACACACTCCAGGAGACAGGCAGTCAGCATCCCTGCCTCCTCCATGCTCTGCTAGGAGGAACCAAATGTTCCAGGCGTAGTAAGATTTGCAATACGGACACAGCTCCATCACACATCCTGCACATGCACAGTTCATGGAGAGAGCCAAAGTGACAAGCCTTCACCCAGCCTTCTCCTTCCTTCTCCATGATCTCCATAAACTCAGAACTGACAGTTGTTAGAGAACAAAGTGGAAAGCCAAAATTCCCAAAGTTCTCTGTTGTCAACAACAAAAGCAGGGGAAATGCACTTTTTGTCTCAGCAGCACTGGATTTTGCTGGGAAAACACATATGTATATAGACTCAAACTGGCCCAGTTTATGGCTAATTCCAACAGGATATTTTTTTTCCATTAAAAGGAGAAGCCAGCCTACCTGCAGGCATTTGTACCAGATGAGAGAAATATTCAAGCAAAAAGTAAATGAAACATCAAGGGAGTCGGTAGAGCCAAAGAAATCCCTAATGCTTTGCTTCACTAACACTTCTCAGAAATCACTGATCTAGGGCCTAACAGGATCTTAACCACAGGAGCCAGATAAGCTCAATATTATCATGTCAATTTGTACACTAGCTAAGGATTAAGTGAGGTTTCAAGCTCTATGGAAGCTTTTCTCATTCAGCCCTTGGAACTGTTGCTTTGTATAGCTGACTAGCTTCTCCACTAGCTCTGACCACTAAAGCAAACCTCAGGATTACTTGGCAGAGACTAATGTGAAGCTACAGCAGGAGCAACTACCACATAGAATAGGTACCATTGCCTTTGGGAGTAGTCATTTATTTTGTTGGAAGCCTGATTTTGTTTGTTATCCTTTAGAAAAATTGATAGAACACAGAGTTCTAGTACTTCCAGCCCTGAATCATTATTTTTTTGCAGCTCATGGTGCTTTAATGGTGCCTAGTTCTGCCTCTTCACTGGAAGTGTTATGTGAGGGTTACTGGCAATTTAAATAATATTACCACTAATATTACATACCTGCTGCTCTATGAAAAGATGCCTCAGGAGGAAGGCTTAGCAAGCAAAATTTGTTCTGCACATGCATCACTTGCCTGTGAGCTCTGTGAGATGTTATTCTAGTTATTAAGCAGGAATGCCATTTTCCAAGCTTGACTATCAGAAAGAGCTACAAGTTATGCATCAGTCAATGTCAAATCAATGTCCATCAGTCAGCACTTTGGCTGACACCTCCATGTTGACTGAAACAATTGAATGAAAACTGAGAGGCCTTTATTGGTTGTTAATGACAAGAGGGAGACAGGGAGTGGTAACAGGGCACCTTGGACATAGCCCACAGCAGGTAAGGGCAAGGTATCTGGTGAATTCCCTCCCATGGTTTTTATGGGTCATAGGACTTCTTGGTTTTGCCTTTCTACTCTTTGTTCTTGTGCAGTGCATAATTCAGTAGCAGCTGGGCTGGCTTCAGCAACATCAGGGTTTTAGGGAAGAATAAGGAAGGAAGGGCATGTGTTGTCAGTGAAACCCAGGATTTCCAATAACTTATTCATAAAATGGGTTGAGTTGAAAGAGAGTTTCAGGATCATCTATTTCTAAGCCTCCTGCCATGGACAGGGTTGCCACCACCATCAGAATTTCTCAGCATTTCTTAGAAAAAATGCAGTCATTTTCACTCATCTCAACTTCTGTAAAGAATTGCTAATTAAATTTGTGAAGATAGAGATCATCACAGGAGAACACCCTTGAAGGTAAGGACCTAGAGAAATTGAAACAATGGTAATGAAAAGGAGGAGTATGAGGTTGCAGAAAGGCCTCCCACAAAAGCAGAGTCCTTCAGGAATAAACCCATGCCACTAGTGATAAAGATGAAAAGAGGAGTCGTCAACAGCACAAAAGTGGAGGAGACTGTCAGCAAGGCAAGTGGAAAACCTTGAGAACTAGTTAAAAGATTAAATGATCATAAAAGGTAGACAAACAATGTACAGGAAGACACACCAGCAATGAGTTATAAACTGCTGTAAAAGCAGGTCCTGCCAAAGAAGTCCTGGTGCTCACAAAAGAAAGCAAAAGCAGTCATAGGATGCATTAACTGGAGTATTTCCAATGGATCTGCTCAAATATTAACCACACTGTATGGGATTTTAGAAGGATCTCATTAGGAGTAATGTGTACTGTGTTGGTAATCCAGTCTCAATTAATTAATTCAGTCAATTAATTCAGACAGAAGCAGTGCAGGTTGGTGAGGGGAATGAAGAGCTTGTCTTACGAGAGAAGCCTGGGAGACCTTGGTTTGTTCAACTTCCCAGATGAAAGCTGAGATGGATTGGTTTGCTTTCTATAGACATTTCAAGGAAACAAGTACCAGAAGAGCTATTTAAAATAAAAATAAAACTTTTTTTAAAAAAGTAAGCAGAACAAAAGGATTTAAACGTGTCGTTAGTAAATTCAAACTACAAAATTAGGAGTTTTCTAACAAATGGAAAGTAGAGATTCTGGAACAGTCTTGGCACAGGAACAACAGCAGTAAAACATTGCTTGATTTTAAAATAAGAGGATATTTTTCTAAAAAGGGTGGATATATCATGGCTGCATACAATAACAGAGGCCAATGGTCAGAGTCTCCTGCACTCCATTCCTGTCCTGTGTTCTCATGAATCCTCAGTTAGTAACATCTATGTAATTTGTACTGTGGCTGGGGACCCATCAAAAGCCTGTGTTCTCCAGGCTGTGTAAACTGCTGATGAAAAATAGGAAGTCACTGTGGCTCTTTCATGACTTCCCATTTCCCTCATGCTGGTGCAACAACCCAAAAAGGGTTCTGCCTCAAAGTTCATACTTCATGCAAAAATTCTGGCAGGCAAAAATACACCAAATCCCATTATCATAAGATAATGGAGACTGGAAGGGACCTTAGGACGTCCAACTTTTAGCCCAAACCAGGCATAGCTTTAAGATCAGACAGTCAGGTTGCCAGGTTGTTATCCAGTTGGGTCTTGAAAACCCACAAGTAGAGAAGCTGTAAAATATCTTTGCATAACTTACTTCACTGCTTGACTGCCCTCATGGAGAAAAAATGTCTCCCTTGTAAACAGCATGAACCTCATCTGTTCCAGTTTATACTTCTTGACTCTCATTTTCACACCATGCATTGCCATGGAGCTTGGCTCCATCGTCTCTGTAACCTACCCTTAGGTACCAGGGGACCCCTATCAGGTCTGTCAAAGCCTTTATTTCCTCAGGGTGAACAAGAAGAGATCCCTCAGCTTGTCCACAAAGAGTATGTGCTCCAACTCCCAACCATCCTGAGGACCCTTCTGCCATTTTATGATAAGGTGTCAGTAACAACAGGTAAACAATGGCCACTCTCTAGACAAACGTCTTACACAGGTGGCCAAGAGAGAAGCTCTAAGTGCACTTTTACACCAGTCAAGTATTTCTCATGCATAAAACAGGGAAGGACCTGTTGCATGTCCCACCCTTCCAAGCAATGTCCTGTAAGTCCTATTCCCAGTACCCAAGAGTCTTTCCCCAAAATCCAGCATTTTGGCATTACACTTCATTACAAGAAAGGAGAATGTATTGTGTGGCACAGCCCTGATCTGTGGATCACAAAACACACTGTTTTGTGTTTTTCTGCAAAACAAAGAACAAGCATAGCATTCCAGCTGATGTCTTTGAGCAAAGAGAGCCAAGGAAACAAGCATATGGGACTTGGAAGAGATTCACATTTAAGCATTCATCAGTTAGGATGCTAATTACCCTTGAAAACAGAAACTCCAGTACTGAATTCAAGAGAACCAAAATCACATTTCTAGATCAAATCAAGTAATCCAAAATATTTACCTCTTCAGAAGCAGTCAACTCCAGTGATCTCATGGCTAGAAATCCCACTGCTTTTGGCAGAAGACAAAAACTGCAAAGGTTTTAGAAGTAAATCAGGGACCCTAAAACTAAAAGCATACAGATTTTCATACCTTTGTAATTAAACCTGATAAACCTCCACATTCACTTAAGTATATAAGATAGAAGAAGAAACAAAGAACTCAAAACATTCCATGTCACAGCAGGTGCTGACTACACTACAGTCCTGTCTCAGTTCTTTTCATTAGAGTTCAACAACTTATGGTTTAAATATTTCAGCTGTTCATTTGCTCTTGCCTGTTACACCTACAGAAACACTGCAAGCCTTGAAGTACAGTGTGACACATTAGACATAGTTTATGAGGACAGCAACTGGTAATTTGGAATCCAGAAGTGAGACCAGCTTGAGCTGTTCCCTTTCTCCCCTCCCTAAAGGCTACAGCTTCTTCTGCCAGGGATAGCAGGGCTTTGGTGAACATTGCAGCTGTGGCACAGATATTGCCATCTGCACAACCACAGGTGGCTGCACAATTAGCCAAGCAGATTTCCAGAGTTACACAGAACCACCTTCTCACTGCCTCCTTTTCCAATATGCATCTGCTCACTGCTACAATTAACTAGAAACAAATCTGTTTCTTAGCTAACTATGTCAGTTTACTTGCATTTGTCCCATCATGTAAATATTTGTAGGATATTACCAATGGTGATGCCTCACAAATCCTGAATTACAAGCCAGTATTACTTCAGAACAGTCCTTCCTTCTGAAGGTTGAAGTTTAGGAAGTATTTGTGTTAGTAATCTTTGTCAGCAATGGTTTGCAATGGAAAGATTAGAAAACTGGCATAAAAAAGGCCAAATTTTAACCAACATGGAAAATGATCCAGAGCAGAGCTTTTCTATCCTGAAGATCAATGCAGTCACTTTCACTAGATAGTTATTGAATTTTCTAAAATATTAGACTTGGAACACAAGGCAAAGCCACATAGCCAAATCACACTGTTGCAGCAAAATTTTCTGCCTTCCCAGCATTCCTGACATCTGATCCCACTCCAGTTCTAAGAACAGATGAAAGCAAGAGAGTGAAAACAAACCTTTTTATTTATCCTACTTTTTTTCTTTTTAGTCTTCTTCAAAGCACAAAAGGTGAGATTAACTTAGAGGATATAGAAATCACAAACTGTCTCGGCATGGCATTGTATTGGAAGGAATAAAATTGATTATCAGGATCAAAGCACCAGTGCTCTCAAGTAAATCATGTTCTGCATGCAGAGATTTAGTATGAGCTATGCTTTCAGATAGAATAAAAGAAAAAAAAAAATGAAATGCAATACAGTCATGTAACAGAGGCTGTTACAGAGAGGCTGAAGGCTCCGAATCTACAGAGGCATAATCTATTCTAGGAAAGACACAGTTTCAGATTGATTTAGTTGTAAGAAATATCAAGATAACTGAAATGTTATTTTAGCAGGGATCTGGAGGAAAAAAACAAAACAAAAAAAAACAAAAAAACAGAGAACCAATAGACCAAAAAAAGCACCAACCAACCAGTAATGAGCATGTCAATGTGGATATTCAAAAACACCAGATATGATTCCATCCAAGCCCCAAGACCAACCTTGGCCTCCATTCTCCTCCCTATAGCTGCAGTAACTGCATCTCTTAAATCAGTTACATCATATGGATTCAGAGGGGAGAATGGAGCCCCAAGCCCAACTATGATCTCTGCTTCTGCCTCTTCAGCAGGGCACATCAGCTTCTCCTGTTTCCAGGGACATACATCTGAGGCTTATGCAGTTGGATTTACCTTATACATAGAGAAAGCTCATAAGAATACACTCTTGAGGGACTGGAAGTACTCTATTCCTTTATAAACCAGCATGCAAACCACAGAGACAGGATGATAGAACAAAAGCACACAGCAAACTCCACTTCCCTGGTCTGCCATGTCAAGAGGCAAATCTCCTCACAGAGGTGGGGAGGAAGTTACAAAGCTCTCAGCCCCAGTCTTTTGCAATATGTCCATATATGCCTCAAACTGTGCAGAGCCATCCAAGGAGTTCTGAAAAGAAGGCTGAGATCTCTGCTGCCGCAGAAAATGAGATTGCATTTGAGCTCTCTGCATGCAAGTCTCATAAGCATGATAAAACACAAAAAACAACTCCTTTGATATGGGAGGATCAGCTGCTTCAGATGACATCAAAACTTCCTTGCAGCATTACTGTTCTTGCTGTGTTCCAGCCATACGTGGCCTGAAGACATGTTGGGTTTTTTTAATATAAACTGTTGCTCAAAAAACTCGTTTACTGTGCCGTTCAGTTGTCAACAAATGAAGCAAGACAGAGGTAACTTTAAAGAACATGTGTTCAAATATTTGCAATTACATTAGATAGAGCACCAACTAAAAATGCAATATTCTTCTGCTTCATTTACTCAGTGCTCAGTAGTCTACTGTATAACAGTAGCATCTGGCTGTGTCGAGAATCTTCTGTGAGACCTCAGAGGTAAAAACTCAGATAATAAAAAAAATATTCCACATTGCAAGCCTAGCTGCTGAAAACAAGTCTAAACCCAAACACATTACTAACAGTGAAAAACATTTTTCAGACTCTAGGACAAATTGCAGGACAGCAGTGTCTTTCATGATGTGCTATTTAACTATGAAGGCTCTGCAGACCTCTCCTTCCTCTGCCCTATAAAAGTCACACTGGCTCCATCAGTGCACCTGCAGATGAGAAATGGCAAAGGCAAACAAGGAAGCAAACTGCACTTCACATCTGCCATGCCTCATAAACTGGAAACATGGAAACCAGAGAGGGTGAATATTCCCAAGGAGTAAGGGGAATTTCCTTGTCTTTTTTGCTCCCAGAAGCAGCACAGTATTTTGTGAACTAAATCAGCGAAAAGGCTTCTCACCATTACAGCTTATTCTAGGGGAATTAGTAGCCCTGGGAGCATCATTCTGCAAGAAACAAGAAGGCCAAAAATATGAGTACAAAATTGTCCCAGCCTCAAAAGCTGCTCTTACTGCAGTTAAGGGCTCCCCCAGAAAACACTGGGGCAGTTTTTCTTCCCACACTCACTGGCTGGTCCTGGTCATTAAATACATGGTTAGAAGGACTGAGCACTTCCAGGTCAATACCTGAACTGATTGGATTAGTGAACCAACCCAAAGCCTAAATCAATTCTCAGTTTTCCCATAATGATGGGAGACAAATAGGAATAATTAAAAAATATTTTGCAGATAAATATCAGGAAGAGCAGTAATTAGCCTAAAACCTAAGTAATGATTTTATTGACTGAGAGAAATTATCATTATTCCTATAGGGAAGGAAGAGAAGGGAACAAGGTTGGGTATGTGCACTGCCATGTAGAATCTGCTGTTCAAGTAATACAGGACAGACACACAATTTTTGCAGTGTCTGATGAAGGTTACATGGAAATTCACTGAGTTTGGAGAATGGGTATCTTTATCCTTGAAAGAAGTTTGCAACCTGCTTGATGCTGCAATTTCCTGCATTTCAAGGGGGAAGTTTGTCAGGTTTTTCTTGGCAGCTTTTGCTACCAAGAATATCCCTGGTGTCCTTGTTGTGAGGAGAGGAAAGGACTGGAAAAAAAAAATTGAAGAATAACTACATTTTTGCACAGAGATAAATGTGAATTGGGGGATGGAGAGACTAACAAATTCTCAGAAAACTCCTGGGGAAAAAAAACAAACAGCCTGGCCCAGGTGCAGAGACAGAGACACCCTGTAAGCTCTGACATCTGCCTACAAAAAGGGACGAAGACCCAGAGCAAGGAGGATTAAACTTTGCAAGAAGTGAGAGACACCTGCTTCTATCACTGTTCAGCTGCCTAAAAACAAAAGAGCACATGGCAGATAGAGTTGCACCAGCTGAGCCCACCTCTGCACCAAACTGGAACTGCCTTTTGAGAGAGGGCAGGGCAAGAAAAGTGTTGGGAGTTTTCATGACAGCTCATCCTGAGCACCAGATCAGATTTCTTTGGAGCAAGCTCCACATCAAAGATGCTCCTTGGCATAGTTTCTCCAGCATGCACTGTCACTCGAGTGACAGAGACAGCACACTGCATGTTACCCCATGTCATTCTGCTGGTGACAAACCTACCCTAGAATTTCATCCTGAATGCTAAATGGTGGCTTTTCTCTGGAGTCTGAGTGATTCCATTTCACACCTTGTGCCTCCTCCTTCTGCTGGTGTTTGCCTGCTACAAAAACATACATAGCAGTACCATGAGTACAAAGTAATTCCTCTGGCAGCTTACTATGAGCCAATCTATGACAATTCAGCCAAGCATTGCCTTTGCTTAACTCTCACAGCTTTTAGAGAGTCTTGGAGCCTGGTTGGAGCCAACTTCCTGGGCAAAATTACTCTCTGATGATAAATATAGCTCACAGGCTGCTGGGCCTCCAAGGGAGGGAAGATGACCCCACCAGACACCTTTGCTCAGGTGTAGCTGGCTGTGATCACACAGAGTGTGCCAGCTCACATCTGTGAGTAACAGATGCAAACAGATGCAAAACCCTCATTGTGGCTATTTGAAACCCTTCCCACTGGCTTTCTGAGGCTTCCTCTAAAGCTGGGTATAAGGTGCTGTAAAATCAGAATCTCCAGTGTCAGATAAGAAACTAAAATAAATCACTGACCCAAAGAGAAAATGACTATGCCTTACTCTTACTTATGCAGTTTCTCTTCCTAACCACCCCCCTTCAAAAAAAAAATTTTTAAAAAATTAAAAAGAAAAAGAACTACCAACCACACAACCTACAGCTGTATAAACTGCTGTTTGCTTTAAACTGGGCATCAAAAGTTGAGTGGTACAGCCTGTTTTCTGGGCTGTTTTGCCAAGGGTGGGTCATGCCCCCACTATGGCCATAGTCTATATGAGTAAACGCAACAAGAACCAGCCCTGGCTCACACTTGCTCTGCATCATTCCAAAACACCCACTCCCCTGTGAACAGACACAGCAGCAGATTGAGCAGATGCTCAGTCAGAGCCTTCAAATTTCTAAATAAATGCTTTTCTTGTCTGTGATGTTCTTTCAGAGGCAGTAGAAATAAACATTCAAGGATGATAGCTAAACACCTTTCGCCAGGTTCCACTTAGCACTTGCTCTAAATTGAATTTTATGTGTTTATGTTATACACAATTGGGGGAGGGGAAAAAAAGGAAGCCATCAGCAGAAAAATCTTTCTTAACTAAATTCTACTAATTTTTTTCTATCTGTAAGTGAAACCATTCACTTCTGTGTAACACTGGCAACAGTTGCTTTGCACCAGTTCACAGGCAGATTGAAATCTTCATGAACTGGGAAAGAATATGGAAAAAAATGTTACTTACCAGGGTAATCAAATTCTTGATTAAATCAGAGCCAAGAGTGAAGTGAAAGTGACTGCAATAGAGCTGTGTCACAGCCATGAGGATTAGGGAACCCATCCTGTGCTCCTCAGCAGAGCACTGAGCAAGTGGGTGCTTAATGACTGCCACAAAAGATGAGATTGAAACAGCTGTGAATAGTTGAAAATTCATGGCCTCTGAAATGCAAGAGGTCCTGCTAGATAATCAGAAAGGACTCTCTAGCATGGGAATGTACTAATTTATGATAACATTGCTCTTAGATTAGCCCCAAGGCCTATCAGGTCATGGAATATGCTGATAAACTTGACAAGTAATCAGAATATATGATTATTGGAAAATGTTCACAGTTGTTAGAAATGAACCAAAGGTGTTCATACATGGTTATTGAAGACTTGGCTTTATGACACCAGATAATTAAAGCATTACCCATTTAGCCTTTATGGCTAGTATATTACCATTTATTTTTCAAATGCTTCAAGCTACTAAATATGATGAGAAATTAATAATAAAAGAAATAAAGCAATAAGATAATTCAACTGAGCCAAGTTTCACATACATAATTGATATCCATTCCATTACCAGAGGCCAAACATTCCTTGTTTCTCTGACATGAACAGCCCCATTGATATAGTACAAGTACAAAGTAGTATCCAGCCTCCAATGAGATCCCTATGTGGTATTCCAAGCTTGAAAAATATTGTGCTATTTTAAATGGATGATAAATTCTCAGGGATTTAGAAATATTGATGTGGCCCTGTTATTTTGTAGAATTAAAAAATTACACATGGTCCAATATTTTGAGTGCAGGCATTTTAAAGCAACAGCCATTACTAGAAATCCTCACCAACGCTTCTTGAAGAGTTTGTTTATAACACTTGGAATGTAAAGTATTCACAGATAACTGTTAATTTTCTTTGGCTGAAAGGAAGAGTTGTAAAGTAAGACCACTCCTGGAAGCTTTTAAATGACACTAAGGATGGTAACCAGTGCCCTTTTTTCAGAGCACAGTAAAGGTCTGCAACTGTTCTTGCTTTTGTTAAAATCTGATTCCGTTTCCTTGAAGATAAGACAAACTACATAAAAGCAAGGAAAACAAGATTGATGCAGGGTCTGTGTCAGATAACAGCTCTTTCTTGTAGCTCTTTTTTTTCCTTAGTTTGAACACAGCACTCAGTTTTACAGGCCAGTCTGAGACCTTGCAGAATTGTTGTTGTATCAGGCTTGACAAAGTGTTGCTTGTCCAGAACCAGAGTGATGGTCCTGGCTGGCAGATTCAGGCTTTAAAAAAATAATAAAATAATGGAAAGAATTAACAGAAGTGATGAAACAACACAAGAAAGAAGGTGACAAAGGGAAATTCAAATCCTGTGTTCTGGATGATATATGTTAACAGAAGTTTCTATCTGCAAACACAGTGTGTGAGGCTCAAACTGAGCATCCTGGTGAATGCCAAGGCTGTGTGATCCTCGCTGCTGTACAAAAATTTCCCAAGGGAACATGTTAACTCCATACTGAAAAACAGAACTGAAATAAAATCAACTATCCAGGGTCATACCACAAAGACATTCTTCTTCTCCAAATTTAGTGGAGAACATGAGACTATGAGTTACTTCATCCATCTGTATATTGCAATACCCTGTATTTCAAACCATGTATCCCAGATCAGTGGAAAGCTAGCCTGAAGGACAATCTATGTATCTTATGGAATTATTCTGAAAAATTTAATAATTGCCTTTTCCTAGGGGTGTTCTCTGAAGCTACAAATAGCAGTGACTGAAAGAAACTGGGAAGTGTTCAGACTTGCAGGCACCTTCCAGAAATATCATAGGCCATGTTTTTATGTCTGATTAAGAAGAAATCTTTCCATGCTTCTTTCCCAATTCTAGTGATAGAATCCAAATGCACTATTCAAATAGGCAGCCCTTATACTTGAAAAGGGATGCAGAGAAGCAGGAGTCTTAGATGTGTTCTGTGTGTAGATAAACTGAGGAAAACCTACATTTTCAGTGCTGGTTCTTTTTGACACCTAAAGTGTCTGACTAAAATCAGCCTGGTTTCAGAAATTCTGAGTTCTCACCACTACCCCTTCCAAGATGAAGACCTGATTTTAAAAAGAAAAAGTCTAATTCTGTAGTATCTGCACACAGTGTGGCTGCTTCCAATGCCAGGATCAGACAGGGTCCAGCCAGCTCTTTAATAGCCAGAGCTTTCCACTCTTAGTCACAGATTCATGTTTATCCTGAACACCATAAACATATACCCAGAATTCTTGGTGTTAAATTATGAGTTAAAATGGGAATAGATGCTTTTCCTACTGAGCACAGAAGTAAATCAAAATGAAGCAATAAAATGGAAGTTTTGTTGCTGTCTAGCAAAGCTATTTTATATTAAGAATTTAGTATACAAAACTGTAGTCATGTTGTGCAAAATGTTTGGTATACTTTGATAAGGAGCAAATGGTAATGGCTTTCTTAGACAATTTAATTTATTTTATACTGGATGCAGGACCTAAAAGAACCACAAATTCTTGGCTTTGCATGCATAAAAGGAAACATAATGAAAACCTCAAAATGCCTTGTGCACAAAAAAATTCAGCAACAGAATGAAGGAAAATATGAGTACCCATAAGGAAGCCAAGTGTGTGGAGAGCACCAACATTGAAATTTGTATAAACTTTATATTTGCACAGGAGGAACTGCCACTTGCAGCACTTTTGAAAGAAATTTAAGAAAGTTTTACCTTACTGATGAAATACAATCTCTCGATCATGATAAACAACAAGGTAATGAACTTATAGCAATGGGTCTATCTGACCTCCTTATCTTATCCAAAAGACAATGAACTACAAGTGTCAGGCAAAGAACCAAAGGATGCCATCTCAGTAGTTACTTTTATGGCATTGGCACCAAATAATAATTAGAAGCCAAAGCAGGAAGGAATTCTTGCCCCAGAAGGCTCATATCCCAAGGTCTCAGTTCTGCAAAAAATCATGTAGAAATAACTTAGGGGTTTTTAAAAAGAAACATTGGCTTGTATGAGCAGAACCTGATGTCAGGTTTTTGAGGAGAGTTTTCTACCTCAAATCTCTCTCTATCTCTCTCCAACAGATAACAACTTTGACACACACACTCACTGGTTGGTCTGTCTAGCAGCAGATCCAAGAGTAAAGATGACCTGTCACCTTAACTGAAGTTCTGGGATCTCTACATTTCTATGCACACTTTTTTTAAAAATTCCACTCCTGAGATTTTCTGCAGGGAAAGTCAATAGACCTGCTGCAGGTCTGGTCTACTTTTTATTTATATAGTCATAAATCAGGAGTAGTGGCACCAAAACAGCTGAGAACTCATGAAGGAGCGGGATCAGTCTATGGCCATCAGGACTCCTTCAGGACTTTTCATTTTATTTGTTATATTTATCTCTGTCATTTTGACATCAGAAAACACAAGAGGAATAAGCTGAAGTAGAAAGAGACTTTTGTCTCCATGAAGGATATAGCAGTTAGAAAAGGACACTTATTCCTCTGGCTTATAAACACAGCACACAGAGCATTTTAGGAAGCTGAATCACCCTGTTGCAGATGTGTCCCTCAGCCACTGAGATCTTCAGACCTGTCATCAGGATAGGCCTCATGCCCCTCATGAACCCATGAACTAAATCACCAAAATTGTGATGTCATTATATTTTCAGAGATTTAACTCAAGCCTATACTTACAGCAGCCTTCCCTCACTTTCCTGCAGGCCCAGGCTCCCAGTCACCTTTAAAGTAGACCCACCTTTGCCAACATATGGCACAGAAAGCCTACTCCATTTTCCCTGGTAGCTTAGAGCCCTGAACTAGCAAGGAAACACATATAAACAAGTCTTTGCTATGCCCCAGTTGGAGCAAAGCATTGGACCCAAAGGGGTCTCTTATCACCAGTCTATTAAGCATTCCCAGTTAAGGATTTCCAAAGCTCTGCTGAAGCTGTTAAACTTCACCAGAAAATTACTCTCTGAGCCAGACAGGAAGGAAAACTAAATGGTTGAGAAAGGATGATTCAAGACCATGCTCCAAGGGGTAATGAATTCTTTACAAGAAGTAAAACAGTTTCACAAGCTGAATTTGTCATTTCTCCTCCAAGAGCAGTAAGATCCAGTGTTGAGTTTCTGAGCACAGTCTCAAATCTGAGTCTCTTAAAACCCTTCAGGCTTGTACAGCCAAACACTTAACAGTCCATCCCCCAAAGGTCTTGGGTTTGTTCCTGATAACTTTAGATGTAAAGATTAATTCAGCAACAACTAAATCAGGCTACAGAAGACCACAGAAGAGAGAAACAAAAGGGACAGATGATCAGAAAGCCCAAAGGGGCTATAGCTGGGTGACTTTGGATACCCCCAATGGTACTGTGGATGTGTTGGGATCTTAAAGCCCAATTGAGACTTTGAGACTTTCAACAATGCCAAAGAATTCCATTTAGGTACTCATTATGGCTTTTGAGATTCAAATGTCAATTTTTATTCAAATTTAAAGAATTTTGGCTGGAATCTTCCACCTCCTTCACCTTTCAGACCTCTCTCCTTTATTTTGCAACCAGAAGCAACCTGTTAGTTAGAATGGACCAAAAATCTGACATTACCAATTCAGTCCAAATGAAAACCATGCTATGAATCCTAAATATGCTTATTCAGATGACTTACTGGACTATATCTAAGCCTGTTTTTGATTGTTAAATGCTAATGGAAACCATTGTAACACACTTTTAAGAGACATAATTTTTATAGCAGTTAAAGAACATTTTTTACTAACTGGACTAAATGGGATAAACTGTTTTCTGATAGTTCAGCTACCAGTGGCAAGGAGCAGCCCAAAGAAAGTCAATCATTAGGGGACAGATAGGGACACAGCTCTGCATGTCAGAACATCCAAACTCTGCTTCTCTCTCCTCAAGCAGAAGCTGACCCAGAAATCATTACATCTGTGTACAAAGCTGCAATGGAGCATTTCCTCTCTTTCTCTCTCCCACAGGTGTGGAATTGGCAGCCTACCTGACTTGTGATTTCACCTCTACAGAGAAAAACCTTTTAAAATGCTGTATCTGTGCTCCTCTCCTTCCGGGGAAAAAGTCATATCAGCTGTATACCTTGATGTCTCCAGCCTCTAAAGGAACAAGTAGCAGGTTCAGGTCTAATCAATTGTCTGATAATGCTGCTATTTGTCTCAAAAAATGTGGACAGTAAAACTGCTGTAAATAGAACTTCAGAGCATAAATCCTTCAGGTTCACTGTAGAGACATGTAAACCACAATTCAGAAAGTCTTAGGAGGGAGATCAAAACCTAGACACAGATATGGACTCCTTGGGATCACCAGGCTTCTGAGAACTCCAGGCAGTATCCCCCAGTGCACTGGGATCCCTAATGGCTGAGTACAGCTCACACCTACAAGAGCTGCCCATTTCCCCTTAAGGAGGGCTGGGCTTTAAGCTGCAAATTAGGATGAAGAAAGCAACAAAGAGACGAAAGTATCACAGCAAAGAGGAAATGTCAGAATTTTTACTTGAAAATAAGCAACTTAGATCTTACTGCCATGTACTCCAGGGTCGGCCCCAAGCATCACTTAGAGGTGTTCAGGCTTCTGGAATAAGGCTATGGAGGGAGTTAGGCACTGCCACAAGGCAGCACAGTCCCAGCACGCCCAGCAGAGACCCAAGTCAGGGCACCCTGGAGTCAGCACAGTGTGCAGGGTGCATCAGGCCTGCTCACAAGCATTCCCATGCTTCAGCCCCTGCAGAGCTGGCAGTGTGTGCCTACTGCTTGCTCGTGGAAGGAGTCATTTTTCCTAAGACTGCACCATCAGTGGTGCTGTAGGTAGTCACTATTTGGTTACAAACCATCATGGAGGATCACTTGCCCAGCTAGCAGAAGACCAGGGTTTATTTCCTGGTTCCTTTCCTCCTCTGAAGCAGGGCTTCTCAATCTGCTCCCTGTAACTGCATTTAGGCTATGCCCTCATCCAAGAGAAACATGGATTTGAATTCCCTAAGGGAGTTACTCTATGTGTTGGAGTGCCTGACTTCTCTGCTAGCAAACACAGGAGTGGTGTTCACCCCACAGCACGACCCTCTGTGTTCCATGGTGCCATTTGTGAGAATGTGTTCCCTGGGTGAAGTCCTCCAGCTAACACTGAGAAAAAAGAAAAGAGTTTATAACTTCACAGGGCACTAGGATAAGCACTGAACCCTTCAGCTCTGACAAGTCAAGATATTCCTGAACAACGTCCATGGATGGGTGGATGGATGGATGGATGGATGGATGGATGGATGGATGGATGGATGGATCATACGGATGGAGCCTGTCAATTTAGGCAACAGCTGAAGTTTTGAGGATGACCTTTTCAGATTAAGGCCTTCCAGCCCCACACAGCTGTGTGGCATTGTGGTGGTTTGGTTGTCTATTATGACACCAGAAATTTGGGAAAGAAAACAAAGCTAAATAACATGATTCTTCAGAGAAGTCTCCAGATCTCTGGACCAGCTTTCCTTCCCTGGGTGCAAACAAATCCATAATCTTCTGGGTCACAGCCTGAGTGATAGTTTTCTGAATTTCATGCCCAAATAGAAGATATGGGGGGGAGGAAGTAACCTTCATTAAGGTGGAGTATTTTGGCTTTACTATAGTCATGGCAATAAATAACTCACTGGCCACCGTTGACAAAGTGCAGTTCCTCAGGCATTCTTGGAACTGTTACACTGACATATCTGTTAAAATTTTCAATACACTCCAAAATTTAAAATAAACCACATTTTTTCCAGTTCATTCTGTTGTCAGAATGCTGTAGTCCACACTCCTTAAGGCTAAACAGAAAAAAAAAAAACCAAAAAACCCCAAAAAGCAACTGTCCTGATTTAGAGACAATGATTTGCTGTTCTATTTCTGTTTTATCTCCTCCTCTCTTTATTAATCTATAGCAAGGTAGGGAGCATCTCTTCTGCCTTCAATATCAACACAGAAAAAGATAGTTAAGAAGGCAATGCATCTCACCTTGTTCCTGAAAACCAAAAAAAAACTTTCCTTTTTTTTCCTAAAACAAAGTAGGGACTACATTCTTCCCTTTAGGGCACTTTCACTGCTATGGGCAGTAGCATTTTTCTTTTAAGGCACCTTGTCGATCTGTTTAGAGAAAATTTCTTCTGATGTTCCTGTTTCTAACCTCAAGCTAAAGAAACTAGTTGAATGGAAGAACAATGACTGGTTAACTTTTACCCTGTAGTCCTTAGCAGTTCATGTGAAGCTGAATTCCCACTGTGAAAAGAGCCTTAACTGCTAGCCCAGATTGGCTGTCTCGTGGCCCCACCACAGCAGGCACTGGGCTAATCACTGCAGGCCTTCACACAGAAGTTGAGTCACTTTATTTTTTTAAAAAGTATCTTTGTGTTACTGAAAATCTTCAAATTACAGATAAGAAAATCACAATCCATGAGTTTCCCATGGAGTCTGAAATTTCTGACTTATCTACGGGTTATTTCACTAAATGCCAAATTCCATGCTGGGGGAGCCTATTCCCTTCCTTCTTTGCTTGCATAAATCCCAGACTACACAAATTCAGTTCAAGTTGTCTTTATAGTCAACATTAGTGTCAGTCTCATTTTCTCCAAGTTTGTGTAAAATTGTGGGTTTGGCCTATGGGAGCTCCCATGTATCCCTGCATGAGCATATGCTTCAAGGGGTGGTCTGAAAACATATTTTCAGTGACAACCCTGACAGAACTTTGGAAAATAATGCTAGAAATGTTCAGTTGTCTTTTGAACCCAACTCCAATGCATCTTGAAAGAGACTTCATATCCTTCTATGAAAACATTTACCAGTTTACTGTTAGAGATTTAATTTAAAAATGTCAAGGTATGCAAGAAAATTTTAGGTAGTCTGTTGAGGGATTTTTTTCATTTTTCAAATTTTCCATGATCACTTTTCACTTATCTACAAAAAATGCAAGATGCTGAGTTCTGTGTTTGCAGTCATTAAGGAACTGAAAGTCACCACCAAAAGGGTTTTCTGGGTTACCAGAAAAATCAAAGATGCAAATCCTGGTAGCAGTCATTCTCTGATATGAACAGCACTTTTTTGTTGCTCACACAAATGCTGAAAAATCCCGTGGAGACAAGTGCAACTTTGTGAGAAAGTCATATTTTAGAAATCCAGTTTCAGTAAAAATAATGAAGGATAAGTGGAACTTAAAACAGAAATAAGACAACTTTGTCTTTTATTAAGTGTTGATTGTTAACAACTGAGTCCAAGGCCCTCCCAGTTCTGTTTCTTCTTGCCTGTGGACTCTGCATCACTCTAGACACACTTTTGTTTCTGCACTGCCATTTAGGCTAGACAGTCTACTTCTGCTCAGAAGGATTTTTGCAGAAAGGCAAAGCTGCACTTGGAGGTGGGACATAAGCCTTGAACTCCCTCATCAAAGAATTCAGTATTTCAATTGTATTTTTAATTCCTGAAAACAATTTCCCCAGTTCTGAGGGATTTCCACTGAGAAAAAAATAATAATAATAAAATCCATATTTCAATGTGTTTGTCTTTAAAGGAACCTTCCTATGGGAATAGGAATTTTAAGTATCCTTAAAATTTTCCACTACAAGTGAAAGACAATTGGGTGAAGGAGTTGGAGCAGAACAACATCCTCAAAGCAGCTGTTTCAGGATAGAAACACAAGGGAAGACTCGTGGTTTTTGAGAGTGTGGGGCCAGCTGATTTTCCAGAGATCATTATCCTCCACTTTACCACCACTGTACTTGATAGGTTAAATCTGAATCCCTGGAGGAAACTGAACTATGTAGCTTAGGCTGCCAGGATAGAAGAATCAGGAACAGGTGTTTATTAAAAAAAGAAAAACATATTAAAATAGAAACCTAGCACCCAGATGCAAAAGATGCCTTTTAGTTCATTGCTAAAAAAATAATAGATGCAAAATCCCTAGATAAATGCTGAAATGCCAAACTCATCTGCTGCTGTCATTGGGCTAATTATAATGGTTTCTGAACCTCTGCAGTTAAGCAAATGACAGGGTTTCTATTATAAGACTAATTTTCAAAATTCATCAGTGAAAAAAGAGCCCTGCTTTGAACTAAAACTTACAAGTTAAAAAAGTACATGATTTTGCAGACATAGAAAGATTGTTTTATAACAGGAGAAGTAAAAAACGCAGCTAATAATTTTGATTAGTAACTAGTTTCAAAATATCTCCTGTGTTGGATTAACCTCTACTATTTTTATGATATATTTTGCTGCATAACCTAAACATTTATATTTCAATAAGTTAGACTGAATAAATTTTAAATGGTTTGAATAGAATAGCTGGAGAAAAACAAACAAAAACAAAACAACAAACAACACACTATTCATTCTAGTAGAAATAAAGAGATCATATTTCAAATAAATGTTCAAGCTTACACAATGGATATCTAAGGCATCCACTATTATTTTTCAGATTTTCCATTTAAACCATTTGAAAATATCTCCCTAAGTGTTATTCCCAGCATAGTCACAAGTATTTTTCACAAGGCAATGCAATAAAGATAGGATAAATAGCCCTATCTGGCCATGCCTTTCAATATTGGTGTAATCTTCTGCAGTCAACGAGCACCAGTCTAAAACATCATTATCTAAATATATGCTGATGGTAGGGCCCTCTCAACAGCCAGGTCCAGGCTCAGAGAAATGCAGTGAAGCACAAACCCACTGCTTCCAAAAGGAGATTTTCTGCTTAATGATCCCTCACTGAACTTAACCCTTCTCCTGTGCCATGAGTAATACAAGTAATACATTTAGGATCACCTCTTACTTGTTCCATTTTGAGCTGAAATTCAGTTTTCATGGTGATGGGCACTAAAGTAATGCACAGAATAATTTCTGCAGAAGCATCAAGTTCTAACATATTTTTGACCAGCAATTCAAGAAAGCAGTGCAGGACTACTTTTTAGTAAGAGTGTATCTTTTAATAACATACTGTGAAGCACCCGGACTGCACAGTGAGCATTCACTGTGCAACTTTTCAACATTCACTACTCCAACTTTTGTCCTCTCTAATAACACAAAGACTAAAAATAGATCTTTTATTAACTTGCTGTCCTTTTATTGTAGTTTGCACTGAGTTTTTCATTCTTTGTGAAAAAAGCCTCAAAGTGACTCCGCCAAAGAATACTCCTTTGTTCCATCAATCAGCCTGTTCCTGAAATTCAAACATCTGTAAGTCCCAGTAATGACACAGCCCCAAAACATTCATCTAGCAGCCTCCACCCAGTGAGCTGGTGGCCCTTGCAAAGAGACCAGAATTCTTAAAAGAGGTTACTAAAGTATCAGTAAGCTAAAATAACATTTTAAGTATCCAGAATTCACCTGAATAATAATATATTTTTTATTTTTAAAGATTTATCTGTACATTTGTCAAAATTATTTTGCAAAGGACGATATGTTGAGCCTGGAGAGATTTCAATGATTTTACTTTATATACTTCTGTGGTTATCAATTCCAACAATACAATGTTATTTTTTCAAAATGTCTGTATGAAGAAAAAACAGGACAAAAATAAGGCACTGGAGTAACAGGTCATTCATCACAAAATTAAATATTCTGAAAACCAGGGTCTAGTTTTAATTGCAACACCAGCCCAGTATGTTTATGATGTTATTTGTGTACTAAATTATTTAATAATTATGCAAAAAGCCCTGAAATTATGCAAGTTCAAAGCTATTTCTCTTTAACCTTTGTCTGGTATGTAAAATAAGAAAAATACTTGTCTTTGTGCATTTTTTCATATTCTGTGTAGGTTCACTTTTTCATGCTAACATTAAAGTACCAAACATGAACAGATGTTATAAATAAACAGCCTGTACTTATGCAATAAGTTGGGTACTTGCCTTTTCTTGGTGCCAAGTTACTACTGGTTATTCCTTTCTCTTGTTTTGTTGGTTTTGGTTTGCTTTTTTTTTCCTTTAATTGAGTACTCCAAGGATCTGCTCTCCATCATAAGCTGAGGAACCAAATCCTGAGTGGCAAGTGGTCTGTCCCACACTGAAACAGATTGTGATGGGATAGAAAGGTCTCTGCTTTTTTTACGTTGTGCTGGAAAAATTCTTTTCTTTGAACTATTTTCTCTTCAACAAGCTCTCTGTGCATGTCCTGAGATTCTTTGTGATTTGCTGGATTAGGGATGTTTTGGCCAAGAGCAGATCCATTTACCAGACCTGCAGAGCAGCCAGGAACCTCAGAGGTCCTCTGGTTGGTCAAAGGTCCTCTGCACAAAGCTCAGTGATCAAAGCTCACTGAATTACTGCAGCTCAGGAAAGATTCTGATCAGAAATAAATTTGGGGGTTTGGTGCAACTCATTCTCAAGCCAAGCTGAAATAAAAACCACATGGATGAGTGGGGTAAATGTACTTGTGGCTGGGAGGCAGCAGCAAGAACAAACCATACCTTCCTGAGGCAGTTCATTCCTGTCATCCTTGCTTTAGTGATGTTAATGTGCTCCTGTTTTACCCCACAAACAGGGCAGCAAGGCTGCATGAGACCTGCTGCAGAGAAAAGTCAGAGTTACAACCTAACACAGCACATTAAAGTTTTCCCCAGAGGACACTCTTGTACTGAAATATATCATTTTTATAGGCCTGAGCCTTCAGTGTAGAAATCCTGATTTCTATAAAAACTTTGTTATGAG
This sequence comes from Oenanthe melanoleuca, assembly GCF_029582105.1. Lineage (NCBI taxonomy): Eukaryota > Metazoa > Chordata > Aves > Passeriformes > Muscicapidae > Oenanthe > Oenanthe melanoleuca. The sequence continues at coordinate 11,030,170 of NC_079335.1, forward strand.
AAAGTAAAATAAATCAGTGAAACCTCAAATTACAATACTTGTGTTAACTCAATACTTATATTTAACTCTATTTTTTCTTGAGATCTTTGTAAAGTACATCTACTACCAATGCTCAAGTAAGAATTAAATGGTATTTATTTTGTTGAAACACAATTCCTCAAGAAATACAGCATTAAATATGTATAAAATTTCCACTCCACTTGAAATTTGAGATTTGCTAGTTTTACATCACTTTGTAACAAGTTTTGAAACCCTTTCCCACAATACAGGAATTCCTATTTCTGCTCTGATCTACAGATTTTACTTGACATAAATCATACACACACACCCCTTTCATACAACTAATGAATGGAATGTCAAAATGAATGCATTATTTATAGGTGCCATCATGGTGTTCAATGTTGGCACCCAAGACATCCAGGGAGCACACAAACAATTGAACAGCATGGGTGGATCAGTGGAGCACAGACCAGTGCCCAATGGTCGTGGTCCAGTTATATTTGCTGGGATGGTGACAGGCAATAAGATATTTACTCCTGAGCTGAAGCATGAAGAGATTAGCAACAGCCAAATAACAACTGGAATAGGGATCCCTCAGTAGGACACAGCCTTGCCCTAAATGAGCCACAAGCCCAAAGGGTCGTGTCCTAGAACTTCTTCTGTACCTTGTGATTTCAAATTCTATGGCAATGATAAAGCCAAATATGAAGACATAGCCAAATATACTGGAGCTAAACATGAGGATCTGCTTCATGGGGGCCATTTCACAGACATAAAATGGATCCCATTTCCTCTTCAGTGGTGGTTACGTTCTTGTTTACCAAATACATTAATTAGAAAGCAGAGATCTTGACTCATTTTAATTTATGTGGCTAACAGATTGAACACAAGATGGGTGATGCCAATTCCAGCATATTGAATATTTGCCACCTGGATCCACTCCATTTCTGATTTAAGAAGATTTTTCAGTGATAAGAAATGAAGCTGCAACTTCTGTATCTTTGACTCTGTAACCACGGAAACCAGCATTAATTATATGTATCACTAAGTTTTAAATGTATTCAAATTTAACACATAGCTCTGAAAATATTGAGGTTGTTTTTCTTTTTCTTTCTCACCTTAATATGTTACAGTTTGCCTTCTGGCTTATTCGGCTTATAAGCAGTTTCACTTATAAAATTATAAAAGTATGTAGGTGAAAATTACACTCATTTTCTTTTATGTAACCAAGAGGTAGAGCCATGTAAATGTTTGATCACTCACTTCCTACCACCCCTGTAATCACATGTGTGGAGTTACATTTCTTGTTAAGGAGGTGCCATTCCCAACAGTGAGAAAACAGCAAAGTTCTGCCACTGACTTTACAAAATAGCAATATCTCTATGGAGGGCCACAGTGATGGCTCATTGAAATAGTGATATGAAGAAAAAGAAACAAGGAGAAAAGAACCCCACAATTTTCTCATTCTTCCCACTGCTGTACCATGACCCTATAGTAAATGTCAGAGGAAAAATTTAAATAAACATCTGAGGAAATCTGCATTCCCAGATTTGCAACTGATATTTTGGTTTAGCGAACTGCCAAATTTCTAACCATGTTTGTTCTGTTTTACCAAATTCCATGATGATGCCTGAAGGATCCTGAACCAGCACATTCATCATTTAGGCCATAAAATTATCAGCAACACATTCAACTACTTCATACTTTTTTCTGCAGCTAAATGGGCATCTGCTATAGTCAAAATGTGACATGGAAGCACGAGAGAAGTGACAGGATAAGGCTTTTAGATCAAAAGCCTTATCAGTTATTATCCCTTATTTAATTCATACCAATAGCTGAGTATGGAAATGCAACTCCAGTGCCAGAGCCCAGATGGATGACAAAGACCCAGGCTTGGACCAGAGCTTCTGGGTAGGACCACACAAATGAGCTGAGCAGTATCTGGGACTAATCCCTGGAATCAGAACTCAATCATAGCAGTGTTGAACTGTGAGGCACATCCTCTGGATGGCTCTGGTCAGAAGCAGGTAAGTTTCCAAACAATTCTCAGATGCAGCTCAAGAGCTGACACAGATCCAGGACTTTTTGTAATGCATAGTTTGGGTGTGGCTACTCTATTTTGGACACCAAAGGCATCTATTATCATGGGCACAGGCCATAAGTGCCAAAAGCCAAACCCAATATGATATATTAGCATAAAAGGGACCGCTGAGGTAGAAGTTTAACTTGACACACGCATGTACTCAGTCATGCAGAACAACAGGTTCAGTTCTCCATGACATCTGGCTGCTGGTCTCCATCTATATTTCACAAAAATTTCTCACATTGGTATCAATCAAACTGAACTGAAGGAACTGCACAGGAGCCTGGGAAGGCTACAACATCTTCCAGGGTTGTGTTTTCTCTGACTAATTTAGTGTTCATAACCAGCCTGCTCAGGAAAAAAACCCTACCCATCCCTGGAGTCAACAAAGGACTAGGGTTGTTTGAGTATTTAGGGAGAGGTCACAAGCTTCCCTAGGTTCCTTATGCAGTCAATGCAGAGCCAGATCCCTCCAGTAGGTGATTCAAATGAATTGTGGAAATTCAGCTGCAGTAGAGGGCAGTTTAGGGCAGGGTCATGACCCTCCTAAAACACTTAACTTCAGGTGCCTCCAATCACACTTGAATTCCTCAGAACATTTTAAGATAGAGTCAATCTTTGATCATTTATTAACCTAAGTCAAACACTTTGCATTTCATAATCAAACTTCAACAAGCAACTGCTACTTTATTATGTCACCTTTAGTAGAGAAGACAGAGGAAAAAAAGAATAATGCCAAGTGAAAGTCTTCTGTTAAATGGCCATAGGCAAATCAGCTTAAACAAAATCTGATATCCATAGAGAGTTTGATTCTCTGTGTTTAATAATATCCAAGAAATCCAGGTTGAAAGAAATACCTGAGACTATCAGCTGAAAAGAAAAAAAAACTAAACAAAGCAATACTGAAAGGGTTGCCTCACTTTATCCTGTCCTGGTTCACAGAAGTGACTTTAGATCTGAGTGCTGCTTTCAACCTGGTCTTGTTGTGCCAACACCATAAATCAAAGATCATGTTTATCCAAGAAAAAAGTACCAAAATGATCACTTCTTGTTGCAGGAAAATAACAAATTTGGGAAGCAGGAGTAGATACCCCTGAACCAAAGACACTAGCTAAAATATATACCTTTTTCCTTCTTATGGTATTGATTTGCTCGCTGGTGTTGAGAGGCAACATTTATCTTTGGTTTACTTACTTTTAATGGTAGCTTTCAAGACACTAAAATGTGGGCACTGTAATGAATTCCCTGAAGCCTATGGGAGCAATTTAGTAACCTCTGGGAATGACATATTAGGACTGCATAGACCTCCTTATTTATATTGTAATAGTCCTATTACTAGTGGATGTTTTGGAGACAATCTGGTTTAGCCTCTGTGCCAGGCTGGGCCAGCAATTATTTGTCCTTGCTGAGAGTCAGGGCACTGCACTGGTATGCCAATGGGCTAATTAATTCCTGAAAATGCAAGCTGCCCTAATTAAAAAGCTAAAAACGCAACACGTTTTGAAATAACCTGAGTTCCATATGGGGTAGCAGCAGTTAACCCCACTGAATTTTCTCCCCATTTTGAAGGGCCAAATGAAGTTAATGGCCTGATGGTTTCCACTCAGCATCCACAGAATCTGATTTACTCTCAGTATGTATCTCCGTGCAAAAATCAATTCAACTCAGATTCCTCAGCTAAAGAAAAAGGTCAGCTGGAAAGAAAGTAGTGTACACATCTGTACTGTCACAGTAGGTGTGAGGGAGAGAAACAAGGAATGACTACCAACTGTTTCTTACTATATAAATGTATGTTACCAGGCAGTAAAATGAGAATAAACAAAAAGAAGTTGCCTACCCCCAAGAAACACACACAAAGCAATAATTAAATTCCACAACTCATCACCACAGGATACAGTGGTTTACAATGAAGTTTAAATAAAGATAAATTCAGAAAATCCACCAAACACAAATGACCCAGATGTAGGATCTCCCAGAAAACTGTTGTTTTACTTCAATACTTGCTGTTAGCATTTTCTCCCAACCAATGACCAAGACAGGAGGCAGGACTTGTACCTGAGTTATTGTACCTACAGTTCTCTTAGTTTGTCCATGTTGCTGGATGCTGCTGGGAACCAGGGAAAAAGCAGCCTTGAAGCCTTGCCTTTCTCAGCCTTCACAAGGATAAGAAATTATAATTTATGATTATGCACCTGCAGGGTGCTTGAGAGCTGTGTGAATGTCATGATATTTTGCAGAAAGTGTGCTTTCAAAGAGGTGTTGCCTTCTTGGACCAATGAGTCTCTCCTATTCTGTTTTGTACATATTACCCTATATATACATGTAGTGTTTCTTTAAATAAAGCTCTTTCTCTCTCTCTCTTTTGCTCCTCTATTGCACGAGGAACTATGTTGCATTATCCTTTTTGCCTCACTAGCCTAAAATGCAACATGTCTTGGTCACATCCTCAGGTCTTAAGAATAAGAACTAATTGTACTTAGTACAGACACCAAAAGGATTGCAAGGCAGTTTTGGAGACACATTTCCCTCACCCAGGGGATCAAGGGTCTGATTACACAAACCTGTTCCTAAAATACTCCCAGATGACCACACGTCCTGTGACAAACCCGTTGCTGTTATGTTGTATCACCATGTAAAGCATTAAAAATCTCCATTGGTGGTTATTTTTTGCTATGCTTATTAAACATTTCCTTCCATATTACTAAATCATTAAAGTCCTAATCTCACCCCCTTATTATTTTTCAAAAGATAAAGAGCTGATGGGAAAGGGGGCAGGGAAGTACAGAATAATGGAGTTTGCCTCCTTTTTACCTAATCAAGAGTGCTATCTCTTTGAAAACCAACTTTTTCTCACTACAAACTGCTCTGTACACAAAATCACTGCTCTATTGTTCTTGGGAAATAACTGACCTTTCATGAACTCTTCTCAGGCCCAGGATTTTCAAAATCTTTTGGGATTTCTTATATTTTTAACAAATCAAATACTTTACATTCAGCTATACTTTGACAGAAAAATTACTCCAATGAGAGACTTAGTGAGACTAAATGATAATGGTCTCTGAAACTGAGGTTGCTGAGAAGGCTAACTCAGATGGATTTATCTTCTGAGTTCCAGTTCCATTATTTCCTATTCACTCCGGGCTGGACTGGCTGCCAAGACTCACTGATATTAACCCTACTTCTGAACTCACTCCTAATTATCTCCAGAATATCTGACAGCCAACTGAGTGCAAAACTCATTGGCTTTTCATCCTATAACAGGAGAAAGAAATGGGCCCATTGAACTGGCTTCTTTGTCTAAGCACAGCTCTAAGCATCTGTGTGAATTCCTATTCCCTTCCCCACAAAGCAAACACTGCTGCTGTAAGAGGACAGCAGCCCCATTCTGCAGAGCAGCTCAGTACCTCATGCCATTGTCTGCAACACATCCCCCTATAAAAGCAAACTCAAGCCCACCCTGCCTGAAACTCATTTTAGATAGTGGGATTTTAACAATCCATGCAAAAAACCTGCCAGAATCCATTGTAATACAAGACTGTTTCAAGGAGGATTTACAGGTAGCAGGTCTGTGGTAGATGGTGGTGTTGCACATCTGTGAACTCCCATTGCTGTGCATAATTAGGAAGTATTTACATATGCTACTGCTTTTCACTGTTCTGAGGCACTCAGAGGATGCCAAGCTATTGTACCATAAATCTCATTGTTGAAGCAGATGGAGAGCTCCTTGCTCAGTTAAAACTTAGAGTTAGGTTTAATTAGAAAAGCCTGTTCAGATTATTCTTTATTTCTATACCAACTTATCAAGTTCTTTATATTGCAAAGCAATTCAAATGAGAGGTCTTTTGAAATGTGCTGCTAATAAGCATTTTTACACTGGCTCTTGCAGACAGCTCAATCACTACACACTGAAAGATTATTTCCCACCCTTGTCCAGGCACAGTTACACTGCAATTTTCCACTCTCCTTCCCTCTCCCAGAAAAATTGTACAAGTGGCTGTTTCTCTAGTGTTGCCCATGCAAGGATCTCAGAACACCCCTGTGCCCCTGTGAATGATCACAACACTTCCTCAGGACACTAATCCTAAACTTTTGAAGAAATTGAGTGCAAAGAGATTAATATGAAGATTCTTTAAAAGTTGCTGAAGGTTTGGTTGCTTTTCTTTTTTAGCTCACCCTGGCCTCACTTTCAGAAGCCCAGACCAGCCACAAACCCAAGCATGAAAACTGTGAATGCTTCAAATCTTAGTTAATTTTATACAGCTCAGGTTGGATCTCTTTTGATACCCTGATGAAGGTGCTGTTGCAATTCAAACTTTTAGATCATCTTTTTTTTTTTTAAGTTTTGGTCAAGGGGAGGGCTGGACAATCCTGCATAGTTTGAAATCTGTTTGGTATTTGGCCCTGGGGTTGTGTTTGAGAGGTTAGAGTCTCTCCACAGCACAACCCCATGCTCAGATGGGTGGGCCATGGTGCACACCAGCGCAAAAAATCACTCCTTGCCTGTAGCAGCCACACACAGCAGCCAAGAAGCTCTCCAGCCATGTGCTGGGGAGCAGCTGCAGAGACACAGCTTCTGGGTAAAACCCCTCAGATCCTGCAAAGCTAGTGATTATAAAGCCCAGCTAAAATCAGTGTTAAATGCAGTGGCCCTGGCTGCACTGGTGCTCCAGAAATATGATGCCGAGACCTGAGCTGGATCCAAAGGGATTTGTTCATTCGTCTTGGTGATGTATTGGAAGCTGAGTTAAATAAACAAACACCATTTCTGGATGCTGAAGTGCTGCACCTCAGCTGAGTAGCCCTGCCAGATCCAAGCAAGCTCTGCCACTGAGGCACTGACAATCCACTGCTTGTGTGCAGGGCTTGGGCAGCTGCCAGCCAATGCAGAATGCTGGTGCTGCACATAAAGCCTTTTCTCTACTCTCATCTGTTCACCACATCTGGATGAAGAACCTGCCCTCCAAACTGGGATGTGTGGTCCAACTCTCTCTCTCCCTCAGGCTTCTCTGCAATTTAACACACTTCCACCTTCACATCAGCCTGGAAATGCAATCTCTTCAAAAGAACAAAGTTAATCGGAGTGACAGTAGCAATCTCCTCCTTCCCCCACCCAATAACACCAAATGTGACATTTTAACACAAAATTTGGTCAGTGATAGGAGCAAGATTACAGGATACAGGTGGCTTCTCATTCCATGTAAACAAACCGGAGACTTTGGACAGGATTATGAGCATGTAGCTGCATTTTCCTTGGCAGAACAAGTATTTTGAGGCTTCTGCTCTATTCAGCCCTTGAGGGTATATTTGCATTCAAGACAAAATTTCTTTCCTCCATTTCATGCTTCTGTATTTCTCTATGTGGCTGCAGCAAGGCCAGCGTCCCCTTAGGGGTATTAGATCAAGCCAAAAGCAAAAGAACATGAGGAACAAACAGTAAGAAGGTAAAGCCCGGTCAAGCAATCAAAATGGACTTTGCACTCTGATAATTCCCAATTTGTACTCTACCCAAAAAAAAATAGCAAGCTATGTAAAATACTTTAAAAACTGCTGGCAAAAGCAAGCAGGTGAAACGTGCAAGTGCACATAAGCTATCACCACAACCCATCATAATCATGCCCTTCTCATGTTCCTGCTGTGACCACCTGCGACTCGCTGGCTCTCTTGGCATGGGAGAAATGCCAGTTTCTATCCTCCCACCTTGGCTTCTTCTGATGTAACTTAGGAAATTTTGTCACATACTACCATAGCCTTAAAATGCACATACTGTATCTGACTCACCACTCCTGACCCTTCCCAAACAGGGTTATGGCTTTCAATTTTGGGATCTGCTTAGCAGCAAAATCAGCTGCTGACAGAACATGATGCATTCAACAGTCCTGAAGCCTAAAGGAACAAAAACAAAGGTAAGTGGCTAGGCAAAGCTCACAGAGGTAATAAAGGAACAAAATTATTTGTTCCTATGCTATAGTTTCCTGGAAGAAATTATAGCAACTTCTCAAAAATAGATCTGTGAACACATTAACTTCTCGTTAATCACAGTAAGGAGACTGAGAGATCATGTACCAGTCACTAACTGCTTCAGATGTCACCCTTCTATAATTCCCTCAAGCCACAGGTAACCTGTGTTCCAGAATCTCCAGACTCACACCATGGACATAGAACCACCAGCTGTGAAAGTCAAATTATCTGCCTTTCCAGTTCACATCCTCCTGAGCAATGGTCCTTCCACATTCAGAGATTGTGTACAGCAACTTCTTTCTTCCATCATCCTGTTATTTCCAAAGATACCCATTGCTCTTCTTCAGACCAAAATGTCTGTGAAGAGATCTATGCTGTCAGTTCTCAGCACCTCTGTCTCTCTAAAATTGTCAGTGACTATTGTATTTTCATCTTTATAGCCTTTTCTTGCTATGGCACATTCAGAGGCCTTGTCACAGCTTGGTTTCCCTCCCTGGTCATAGTCTTCCTCTTTCTTCCTCTTCCCATTTTCAAAAGCTGACTACAAAGATTTCCCACATGTCACTTTTCTGGTAAAATACCTTTCCTTCCCATTTTGCATTGTACTTTGGTCTCTCCACCTGCTCAGAACTTCTTTCTTCCCTTCACACTGTGCAATTATCTTTCACAAGCTGCTTTAAGCTCTGCAGCAACCCCAAGTGCTGAGAATCCCGGCAAACATCACTCAACAACTGCTTCCTCCAGTGTGAAAAGCTCATAAATGGCAGATATGCCAGAATGTGCAGTGTTGTCTCCCTCCAGTCTCCACCTCCAAAATAATACCCCCACCTCTGGAACAGAAGATGCTTAACTTCTAGAGCCACAAGATGCTTGCCTCAAGTGTCAGATTAGCAGTAAAGACCCTGCTGAGTTTTTACAGCTTTCAAAAGCTATATCCCACTGCATCTTCTGGCTTTTGAAATGAAATCTCATCATTCTCCCCATTGTCCTACCTCATCGACTCTTTTTAATGAATTAAAACTGTTCTTGTATTTCATTTATTCCTTCACAGCAAAGCTCCTTGCCTGAAAAACTATGGGCACATTTGTCCTTATATGTTATGATTCCAAGGCCTTTACAAGGGCAATTTTAAATTTTCCTTTCTTTATGCAGCACCAAACACAGCAGGTCATAACTTTGTGCATCACTAAGCACTAACAGTGAAAGCCAAATAATGAATAGAGCTGTCAATATTTAACTTACTGAGCATTTCCCTGGGGCCCTCAACACACCTCTCAGAAACTCCTGCTTAGAGGTTCCTTCACTATGGAGAAAACTCATCCATTTGTTCAACTCATTTTTTTGACTTTTCTGTGGTGTGACCTGCAAAACACCAAAATGATACTTCCATATCAGGTTCATCATCTCTCAACACTAGATTCTCTGCCTTTTCACTCCCCCTTAGATCAAGACAGCTCATTGAAGTGTGAGACTCCCTAACCTAATATCTTCAGCCTTTTCTCACCACACATTTCCAGTTCAATTAATGAGAGTGGAAAGGGGACAATACTGACATGCAGGACAGGCTTGAACAGGCTTTTTCCCTTTTGCCCCTGTTGCAGTTTAACTCCAGCCAAGCCCCAGGCAGCCACTTGCTTACTCCCCCACCAGTGAGATCAGGGAGAGAATTGAAAGGGTAAAAGCCTGAAAACTTGTGGGTTGAGATAAGGAGTTTACTAGGGAAAGCAAAAGCTGTGCACACAAGCTAAGCAAAACAAGGAATTAATTCACTGCTTCCCATGGGCAGCCAGGTGTTCAGCCATCTCCAGGAGAGCAGGGCCCCATCACTCATGACTTGGGACAACACCACACTCCAAAAGTCCCCCCTTCTTCCTTCTTCCTTCCATTTTATATACTAAACATGATGTCACATGGTTCGGAATATCCCTTTGGTCAGTTTGGGTTATCTGTGCCACTGTGAAGTGAATTAAGTCCACCCCAGCTGAAACCACCACACCTCACAGACTCTGTGCTCAATAAAAAGTAGGCAAGAGAGAAACTTTAATGAAAAGGTCCCTTTTTCACACTTATGATTAAACCTATGTAGTCCTTAAGGAGCTCTGAACATTCCAAGGACACCCAGACTAGTCCAATGGGCAGGAGAAATTACCTGCCAACAGGTTGATTCAGAAAGATGCATTCTTTCCCTGGAAAAATGGAAATTTCTTCAAGCTAGAACAGTAGTCAGATTTTTAAAAGCACACCTCATGAGCAGAACAAGCCACAGGAAAATAAAAAATAAGGGGAGAGAAACAGCCTTAAGAATGTGTTTAGCAGCTATGCTTCAAGGTCTTACTGAGCAGTGTATGAAATGTAACACAACAGGACCTTTCAGCTTGAGGCAACAGGGAAGGCAAGGGAAAGAGGGCTGATTCTGCAGATCCTGCTGCTCACTGATGCTGTGCCAACATTCAAACAGGGAAAAACCATGGGAATAATCTCCCTTCAGCTTGGAGCTTAAAAGTCCATATATGAGGCAACTTCTAAATATATTTAATCGTCCCACGTAATTTCCAACATGAAGAGAATTAAGAAAGTCAGGCTTTGTCTTAAAGAATCACTTTCTTCAAACTGAGAAAGTGCCTAAAATTGAAAGAGTTGTGAGCTAGATTCACAGTGGATAAAGACATAACCAAAACTTTTTAAGAGAATTACGTTGACTTTCCTCTGATGAACATCTAGCTCTTGTTGTCCTGGTTGCAAAATCACTTGTCTCAAAAACACATCGACTTTTTGGAACCCAAAAATACATTCATCTTCATATGCTCTTTGTTGTAGCTTCAAAGTAGAATTGCACAGTCACTGATACATACAGGAACTTACTTTGCTGTGTCTGGATGTCTGATCCTGCATAAAGAGATTTTTGTTTAACAAACCCTTTGTTTCCTATTGCTTTGTTGCCCAGGGGTTAATTCTGGCATGCCACACACTAAGGGATATATTGCTTTAAGTCAGAAAACAGCAGGGGTGGTGTTTGTCTGGAATGCAAAGAGAATGGAGCCAATCATTACAGAAAATAAACACTGGGCCCTATGCTTTGCCACTGCTCTGGTTCTGAAGGTGACACTTGTTCTGTCTAATCACAAAACCCAGACATTTTGAATACTGTGTGTCAGCCCATGTGTGTTACACTGCTGCAAAACACTGAAGCATGATATCCAGCGGGAGGTTCTGTCCCACTGGATGGAACAATTAGTGAAAATTTTCAAGCATAGCTCTATCCTGAAAGAAGCCTGACTCACCGGGATACCATGGGAAACTTTGGAGAAAAAGCAGGAGTCCATCATTTCTGCAGTAGGTGGCAACATATTCTGCCTAGTACAAGGGCAAAGTGGCATCAGAATACTTGGATATGCCACATTAAAAAAAAAAAAAAATAATAATAATATTAAGATCTCCAGGGTGTGGCCCTCCAGGCTTTGTTTTCTGATGAACAGATTGGAGGTTCTGTGGCACCGGCTTTGCAAAAAGGTGTGAGAAAGGACCACTTAGAGAAGAATGGTTTTGTCCTTCTAAAGAACTGTTGTTCATCAGCCAACAATCAGTTTGGCTGCAGTGAGGAAGAAGAAGTGGCCCCCTGAAGAATGTCCCATGTGAGGAATCCAGACAGGATCAGTCCAAGGTTACATCACTCCCCCCTAGAAGCCCTGTAAGTGTCAGACAATCCTGCTGCCCTCAGTCCTGCCCACACAAGAGCAGCCTTCCTTTGGAACAAAGGGGCAGGAAGGTTCCAGCATCACCCACATTCCAGCACCTGATGGAGAAGAGGGGAGGGTTTGCCCAGCATCTCCCTTCTCTGCCTCAAGTACTACATGGAGGTGAAACCTCTCACACAACTCTGACCAAGCCCCTGGATCCCTGCTCACAAGAGAAGCAGAGAGGGTGGAGGCAGTCTCTGGAAACTCCATGTCTCACTTTGTCCCAAGGGGAGCGCAAGAAATGGGTTCAAATACTTCCAGGGTCCTTCTTTGTCATTCCCCCTCTTCCTATGTCCATCCCTGTAGCTCACACCTACAGAAAGGAGCCTGAAGGACTGTCCTGCTTTCTTGCTTCATGCTGATTTTCATCCTGCCTTTGTCAGAAGCCATTAGCCTCTTTCTCTTTGGAAACAGCTTTCAGGCTTTCTGGACTTTCCTGCAAAATGCAATCCAAATAACAAAAAGGTCCTATTTCCCCCTCCTGGGGAAATAGGCTGGTTTTGGGTCCACATCAGCAATGCTAACACAGACAGAGACTGCAGGAATCCTCTCAGCTCACGCAAGAGCAGCCAGCCTAGAAATCCTTTAGGATTTTCCTCCAGAGTACACAGTCTTAGCCCTGAATATTTAAGCCAAAGGTCTGGCAAAGAGGCAAGAATCAAAGAGGTGGTGCTGGTTCCCTTGTCTTTTGGGGCAGGGAATAAGTATATGGTGAATGAAAGGACAAGGATGGGGAAAGGAAGGCTGTATCTCAGGATCTCTCAGGATCAAATAGGAAAATATTTCTGTTACTGGTCCTCTGCAACTCTTGAGAAGGTAGGTAGATTTTGGACCATGCAGGCAGTCAGGAGAGAGGAAGGCATCTGCAACACAGCCCAGAGCTTAGCTGGGTTTTACATGGTGTATTTATTAACAGCTTATGTTCACAGTAACCTTCAGGCTCATCCCTCTTTCCAGTCTGTGTGCTTTTTGTCAGGTACCTGTAGATCCTAGAATGAGTCTTGCTCTTGCTCTTTAGCCCAAATTACAGCATGTAGCCCACCAATTCTCCATGTTCTCTACTGAATAATGCTGTCTGGACTGTGAGATCAAGAATGAGGAGTGAGATCTCCATGTTTGACCACAGAGAGATTCCTGCCTCCTACAATAGCCCAGCTCCAGCTCTAGCTCCATTCCTATTCCCCAGCACAAGTACAGTGACAAAAGTCTCATGCTTTGGGTCATGGCCAAGCATGGGCTCTTCTGACTGCCCTGACTCACAGTCTCAGCCCCTGGGGAATGAACGCATCAAGGACCTGCAAGGTCATGGAACCATGTCCCCTACCTGCTTGCTCTCTCTGTCATCCTGACATAAGGCATTCCCAAGTAATGTGCAAATCCATGCTGTCCTCACTCACCTTTTATTAGCCAGCAGTTTTCCTATGAGAAATACTCACCAAATCTGTGCCACATTTCCAAGAGCATTTCTGCATCCTCCTTCCCCTCTCCCATCTATCCCTATAATTCCCAAGCACTCTCACAACCCCATCCAAAGCAACCACAGCCTCAAAATGTGCCAGGAAAGCTGACACTACAAAACCAACTACTTGACTTTCAAAGCCATCCTGCCTGTGGGGAGCTATCAAACACAGCTGCTCTGGGCATGCCAGAAAAAGCAGAGTGAAGCAACAGCATTACTGGGAGTTTAAATCCACATGATATTGTTTTCAAACAGCCATTTTCCTGGTTGATCTTTTAAACATTTCTGAAGGTTTCTATGCTGCCTGAATAGAAACAGCAGCAGCTCCCAGTCCTGAGCAGCAATTCACCCTCAGCACTGCTCTGAAATCCAAGCCTGTCCACTGGTGTATTCAATCTCAAAGGACTGGACCAGCATCTAGGACCCAAACTCTGTTCACAGCTTCATTTTATATCAAAGGCCATAGTTATTCATATTTCTTGAAGCTCCTGGGTTTTTTCTCTTGCCTGCTGTACAGATGCAGTACTGAATAGCACTGTGGGCTATGTTTACCCTGTAGGGTAAACCCAAAAGAACAATTCAATCACTAGGAAGGAAAAGGGTTTTACCGTAGAGCAAACCTATCTGAGTGTCAGTGACTGATGCCCAAGTGGTACAAAGGGTTTAGTCCAACTCTCATTAGTTTCCAGGACAGCTTCTTGGCTAAGTTACACACACTCCTTTGAACCATATCTTAAGGCCTTCATCCCCAAGGGAAAATAGCTCTTCAGGCAAAAATTAGTGCAATGAATAAAACATTTAAGCAAGATCCTTGAGACTTTATTTTCCCTGTGTGCTTGCCCGGTGGGGGCCTGGCATAAACATGCAGGTCAGAGACAAAGCTGCAGAACAAATAATTGGTTACTACTTCTGCCAACCTTAGAACTAATCACTACATGGATATCTGTAGCACTCTGGCTTGTGCTTTTGACCTCTGCTTTAGTATGCTCTTTAAACAGAGAATTTGGAAAAAGAGCTTATGTATTTTGCCACTCCTCCACAGCTTTAGGGAAAGCTCAGGAACAAAGTTCTTTAGGTACCTCCAAAACTGCCAGCTCTGAATATTAACCCGTTTCCCAATTTATCCTCATATTTCAGAGTTCTACAGCACTAGAAAAGAATGTCAGTAGACTTTTCATTCCCTTTTTATAATGGAAAAACTTATTTCTCCTTCCTGCTGCTATGAAAAGTAATGGATACAAGAAACAAAAGTTAAATGTTCCAGCAGAGTCTTAGATGTCCAGCCAGTTATCTGTATCTCTTTCTTCATGCTGTTTTTATGTCTTATGCCTTTATCCCCCCTTCATTTCCCAAGCTAATATGGGCCCACTCCTACAGCACTGTTCCCTAGCTTAGTGAAGGAAACATTTTGCTGACTAGTGAAGAAGAAATTCAAACTCTTTTCTTTATAGAATGATCGTAATAGTCTCCTGAGGAAAGTGCTAGAAGGCCAATTGGTTGAAACAACCAAAACAAGGTACCATGTTTTTCAGGAACAAGGGGGGAATACACTGTAGAGAACAGTCCTTAACTGGCAAGAAGTAACTGTTACACCTAAATGTACAGAAAGTGCTGGTGATAGTGGGATGATATTGCTTCCACAGGGATTTCCTGCCAGGGAGGGTGGGAATAGCTGAGATGCAAAGGAAGATGTTCGTATCCCCCCATTAACACTGCCACTGCACAGGGTTGAGGAGACATAACACAAAGAAAATGCACTTCAGGATATCCCTTCCCTCCCCTTAGCAGCACACATGTCCTCTGGATCCCTTTCCCCCCACCCACTCTCCTTCAATTGTCTCTAGAACACTTCTGCTATATTGACACATCAGCAATCTTGACATTTTTGCTCCTGACAAGATCAAATTTTGTAATTATAGGGAAAAGGAAAGAGAGGAAAAAAAGTTGAGCTTGTCTACCGCAATTTGTATTCTACTTCCTGCATTTCTGGTGTACTTCTAATGCTTTTTGGAAAGAATTATTCTGGATTGGGCCAAATAAAAAGTGCTGTCATGGGAAACCCCTACAAAGTAAAAGACAACTGAAAAGATGTAAAATCTTGTAGGTAGTGCTGTGGAGTCAATCTGACAGAAAATGTTCATTAGGTTCTAGAAGGGGCTTATCAAAATCAACTTTAGCAGGGAAATGGGTGTTTTGCAAATGAATTACAGGACAGGAGAGAAGAATCAAACCACAATTCTGCCAAAATGTCACCCACCAGGCACCAAGATGCCCAGAGCTCACTCCTGACCTTTCCTTACCTCATGCATGAACAGCACAGTGCTGTGGCTTCTGTCCAACATCACGGCCCCACCACGAGACTCTGCCAGTGACTCGGATCCAGCAAGCACTGGGGACACAGCCTCAGTGCAGGAGGGAGGAGCACCTGGAATATGACATCTAATTGAGTTTTACTACACATGTGAAATCTGTACAACATGCTGCTCCCACCTCCAGCCCATTTTACGACCAGAAACAGAAGGTCTCACCCACTGGGGCAACAGAAACACACCAAAAATGTGAGCATGGAGCTGTCCCAGAGATAACACTGGATCCCAGACTCAGTATTTCTAAGCAGTGAGTGATCTAACACTAGTATAGCACAGGAGAGCATCCACAAAACATATGAAGGACAGTCAGGCCCAGCATCAAAACCAAAACTGTAGTTAAAGTGAATGCCTGCACATAAGTTCTGTACCACAGCACTGACCTTACAGAAGTTCTTCCTGTAATTAAATCAAATTCTACAGCAAATGTTTATGCCATACTGTAATTGGACCAGCTGCAAGATCTGCAATGATAGAAACTCTTTGAAAAGGTTAGAATTGTAATTCTATAATATGAGCTTATTAATGGACATTTCATCATTTAAACAGTGAGTCAAGGAAAATACTTTCTTTTTTTTCTTTTCTTTCTTTCTTTCATATGCTGTGGATGCAGACATTGTGAGCAACTGTCACTCATACTTTTTTTTTTATTTGCAAATGTTTCTCTTCCTTTGGGAATAGCAATCATGAGATCATTTGAAAAGAGGGTTTAAAGGCTTAAAAAAGTTGTAGTATCTTGCACTAAAAAGAAAGCTTTGGGAAAAAAAAATCTCTAAAGCAGTAGGGTTTTATACTGAATAAAAGCTAGGAATAATAATACTTTCTTTTCTTTCTTTTCTAAATGCCACTTTGCAACTTCAGAATTTAGAATTAAAAAATCTACTTTGTTCTCAGCTAAATATAGCCCTGCAGTCAGCCCCAGCTGAGGTTAAGGTGTTTCTACAGGGAACTCCTATTAGTCTGCCATATACTCAAACCAGAGCAACAGACAATTTTTTGTGATTATTAAGGTGTGGTGCTGCATTTCCCAATGTTCTTGCAGGAATATGAATCACACTGACATTCAGCAGCATTTGTACTCCTAGATAATATTTGAAAATTCTAACTATAAATATTTATATTCACAATATTGCCTGGAATATATCTCAATGAAGCCATTGTTCCAGTTGAAGGGAGTAACATAAATAGTAACAGCAAAACCCAGGCATTGCACAGGTGAGCCACGAAGGTGGGTCTCACTGATGGGGAAGGCTGAGCATGGTCCAGAGTGGGATGATACAGTGAATCTACCTCACTACAACTCTGAGAGACCATAGCAGAGCAGAAATGCCCAGCAACAGCTGGTATTTCAGTGGCATTTCAGCCTGGCACTTAGTGCATTAATTACAACAAAGGGAATATCTTGTTCCAATAGGACAAGAGGTAATGGTTTTAAACTAAAGGAAGATTTAATTAGATTAGATATAAGAAAAAAGTTTTTTATAATCAAAGTGGCAAAGCCATGGAAGATGTTGCCCAGAGAGGTGGTAGATAACCCATTCCTGGAAAGAGTCAAGTTTGGATGGAGTTCAAGCAACCCAGTCTAGCAGAAGATGTCCTTGTGCCTTCCAACCCCAACCATTCTATGGTTATATGGTCCTATGATTCTATGAAATAACACAGTCCTGCTCTGTGAAGCTCAGTCAAGACTCTTGCACTCCACAGAACACATTTGCATGGACATCAACAGGGCTTTTATCCCTCCAGGCATGGCCACAGGCAGGATGCAGGCTTGGCTGGCTCCAAGGGCTGCTGTGACACCTCCTGGCTGCAGGGCTAGGCTCAGTGGGCACACATTTGTACTGCTGCACAGGACTCAGAAAAATGGCAAGCCAGAAAACCTCAATTTCCATTTCCAAAGGTGGAGCTGGAGGGGTGGGGGATAGAGGGGAGGGGGAAAGATAATTTTGCAATGTTTCCGGGATGCACCTGAAGTGCTGTGTGCTGGGATGGAGGTGTGAAAACTGGACAACTGGGAGATGGCAGCCCCAGAGGATGGGGTAAAGAACTGTTCAACTCTGGAATAACCCAAAGAGACCCAGAAGCTAAAAGCAGATATGTAGAGCCAAGAAAAGACTTGGATAAGTAGTTTTCCTACGTCAGAAAACAGGCACACACAGCACACACATTTCCACAGAAAGCAGTTCAAAAGTGCCTTCATCCCTCCTGCCAGGGCATGGCTGTCTTGTTAGGGAAATGCACCCACATGGACCACTCCATCAGGGAAGAGAGGGCAGAAAAGCCAACTCCATGGAAAGACATTTAAAGAAAGGAAGTTTCCTCTGTAAGACAAGTATTCACAAATTCAGCTTTGTGCCCAAAAAAAAAGACACGAAGCTCTTGACACAAAGCAAACATCCCAGCACTCGATGTAAGTTCAGAGTAGTGGTGCTGGTCAGGTATGAGATCCTCAGCTTTGGCTCAAGGAACTTACTTTTGTCCTGGGTACCCAAGAATGGTCTGGATCATCTTAGCACAGTAGCAGAGTTACAGCAGCTTATGCAGCCCACAGTAAGAGGCATGGAAAACTCACCTGAGCTGTGATCCGCTGTGACTACTCTGCAGCTGATCCAAAAACCAACAAGTGAGAAGCTGCTGAGGATCTGCACGATACTGCTGAGGTGTCCTGGCAAAACAGCCACAGAGGAGTGGTGGATTCCCAGCAACATAGCATCCTTTTGTTAAAAAGCAATCATTTCTCAGTTTCCAAGTGTTGCATTATTTTTCTATTCAACATCAAGCAAGAGAGATGTGAGGTTTAAAATTGACACGTGACTGATCAGATTACCTGAGTGATCCACTGATTTCCCTTGGCAAATGAAACAAACATAGATGTTAATGCTGCACAAGAGCTGTACCTGGTATAGCACACCCTTCTCTCTGGCCATTGTCTGCTTCACATAGAGCAGCAAATGGGCTTACTTTCACTAAAGTCCCAGCTTCAATAAATCTAATGCTCTAGCAAGAGTTACTCTGTGCAAGCTGGTTTGAAAAAAAATAAACCCATTTTTTTTCTATTCTGGTTGGCAACCCTTCCTAACCCACATTTTATAGAACCCTTTCTCTGGACACCACAGTGCTAGAGCATCTCCCAGCATTATCTCACATCTGCCAATATTATTAGGTTTTTGTATGAGTTCACCAAGCCAAGATGTCAAGCAGACCAGCCATAATCTCTACCCATGCATGATGCACTGCCCTTGATTCAGTGCTTCTGAAACAGCTACTGAGTGCAAGACTGGACTGATGCCCACATGTCAGCACAATTGCCAGGGTGACATGACCCAGCTAGGTTACACATGATTTGGATACACATTGCAACCACATCACCCTGTTGCACTAGAAATAAACTTTCACAACTGCTATTTGATAGGGGAAGGAATGTGGTGAAAGGGCTGAGTGGGAAAGAGTTAGGATTACAGTAAATGGGCTGTAATGTCACAGGCAGCAATAGCAGCCATGAGATCAGTTACATGCCATTAAGAGTGGTAACTCCTCATTTCCTTGTTTTTTCTGGGTCTGTGTCTAGCATGTGGCTGCCTGAACAAATCAGCTTAATGTGTTTCTCCATCTGTTGGGATATAGTGTGATAAGCTTGTATAATTTGTAAGTTAATTATTTACATATGTTCCTGAAACTGGAAGAAAAGAGAAAACTGCATGCAGGGAATGAGCAAGGATGGAGGAGAAGCTGGGGGACTCAATGCCTGTGTCCACTTCTGATCTCACTGCAGCTCCAGGACGGCTTGGTGGTTCCTAAGGATTTTTAAAAAAATAATATGAGTGAAAGAAAGGAATCCAAAATGTAGTCATTGGGTTTCCAGCTAAGAACAACTGATGCTGAAGGAACTTAAGGACTGTTACAAAGTCCAAATGTACCCTGCAGAAGCACCAGGCTTCTGCTAGGAGGGAGCTGGGAGCCACTGCACCCCATGCTCCTACTGCCCTACCACAGCACACCAGGTACGTCCATGGGCCAAACAGTCCCTCAGATAACGGTGCTCCAGGCAGGAAGGTGCTTCCCACTGGCAGTGTATATGTTGAAATACCCATCAATTCCATCTTCCATGTTTCCAAAAGCAGCATGTTCCCAAGCCTGGTGGAGCAGACATACTGATTTGGGCCACAGATGCTCTCCTCTGCAAACACTGGTAGTTTAAGAGCCTCATGTGTCTAATCTGCTTTTAGTCACGGATTTTGGTTACAGTTAGCAACAGCCAATGTCCAAACTCAGGGAGAGGCAGAAACTTATTTTCCAGTTTTCTCTTTGACATCATTTGCCAGTAGACTCCAGAGGGATGAAAAAGTTGTCTCTCTAGCTTGTCACTTGACAGATTGCATCCAATGTGAAGTGGAATCTTAACAATTTAACAAAGCTTTTATCACTTCAGTGTTTACCAAAATCAGCTTTCATGAAAGAATTATATTCCCACCAAAATAAAATATTTTCCCCAAATCTTCTACAATTTGTCATTAGCTAATTTCACATCACTCCACCGTACACTATAAGTAGCAGCCTTCAAGACCACATTGAGGTCAAGAGAAGATTAATCTGGACCAGGCTAACCTGAGATGGTGCTGTCCCTTGCAACAGCAAATTACAATAAACATATTCTCATAGGAATTCTGGCCTGTGAGAAACAAAGACAAAATGATATTGAATTACAATTTCCATTACAATGTCATGTTCCTGCTAGAATTTTATTCTTAATGCAGAGTTCCCACCAAAATCAGTGAAATACTTCTTTAACCAATCAGAACAGATGACATTACTTGCTTTTATTCACTTCTCATTTCTAAGAATGAGAGTCCTGACTATTTTTGACAAACAGGTAATGCTGAGGGGCAATGCCACAATACTGGAGAGATTTTCTGCAGTTCTTACTCAGAGAAGAAATTCTTAACAAGACAAGTAGCACCATCCTCTGGACATCAGTGGGAATCCAGCACAAAGCAAGCAGGCTTGGTCCCTCAGGTAGTGCCAGATTCAAATCTCACATCTGTGGAATTTCTGGTCTCTGCAGCACTTCCTGGAATTCATCATGAAGTCTCCATCCATCCTGTGCTCAACTGTCTCACAAATTTAATTCAGTATAAAAGAAAAGCCACCAGATAAAAAGATTAAAGATACAAGGAAGGAGAAATCAGCTAAAGAGATAAAGTCAAGAAAAAGCAGTATATTTCAGGCTGAAAGCAGCGGTCTTCTGAGAGCTATTTACCATACAGTTTTACAAAATGTAGATCATTATCACATTCTCCAGATTAACACAATCATTGAGTCAAAGCATAGCACAGAATTCATTCTGAGATTTATATTAAGGAAGGTTTTGACTATGCAGTAACATAAAAGAAAATACTTGGGTTTTTTCCATATTTCATTCAAGAATTTAAGGACCTTGAAGAGGAAGAAATCCAAATGCTAGGAAGACTTATAGCTCAAAACAATTCCTCTGTCAATAGATTCTAGGAGATCCCCATTTCTTTATGTTATTTTCATATTTCTGTTTATTTCTAATTTGTTTCCAAGATTGCATGCAACTGTGTAAGAACAAATTTAAAACCGAATAGTTTCTTTTTTTAAAAAAGCACTAAATTAGAAAATCCATTCTTGAACAGAGATATCTGAATTTTTTTTTCCTGTCATGGGACAAAAGAAAAGATTCAAATCATCACCCCAGCTGGAAAAATCAATGGAGACGTCCTGGCAGTAGTTTATCAGAGAACATTGATAATTCCTTCTTGTTCCAATGATGTCTCTAACAGCATTTTAAATGAAGTAACCTGCTTAAATGAGACCTTGAAGCCTGACATCACTTGCGCAAGAAGCAAAAGCAGAATTCATGGAAGAGGCAAAATTCAGAGCTCTTCAACATACAAGAATGCTAGATAATACACAGGCATTGCATGAGGGGATTTCCACAAATGTCAGTTTGCAAAATCTCAGTGCTTATCATATAGCTGCTACAAAACAAACCACCTTCTGAATAAGCAGGGATAATGACAAACCTAGGTCAGATAGGATTGTAAGATCATTCCATTAGGTTTTTAGATAGTGTCCTGAAAGGAAAAGAACCAAAGATCTTATTACCTTCAATATAGAGCAGAAAGGAGATTTAGCTTTTAATTTTCCTAAATACACTGCCAATGCTAGAATCTGAATGGAAATCAGATCATCAGCCTGACAGGTTGGTGTTTCCCTCTGTTTCACAACTGAGGGAGATCCAAGAAATTGTCTCATGCTTATCAAGAAATATAATAATATTTCACACTAATAACTGGACTATATTCTGGGACATGTCCTTGTAGATGCTGAGAGTCTCCAGTTTTGGTGACAGCAGTGGGAAAATGTTCAGCCGCACCCATTCAAAGAAAAAGTGTTTGACTTCTGCTCCCTCATAAGTACCTCCTATGTAGATATCCAGCACAGATCAGGCTAGGTTTGGGGATGGTTCCTCATAAACCTACCTGGGTCTTTGTGCAGTGGCAACAATTGATTATAGCAACAGGTAGGACTGTTGCAGATAGGACTTGCAACATCTCTTATGTAAGAACCACATCCTGGCTATAGAAAAAAACGAAACAGAAAGCTCATATTCACAGATGCAAAGGCATTTTGCCCAACTTTGAACTCACTCCAGACACTGCAACTGGGAGCAGAGCTCAAAGCATTGCAGCCCTGGCCTCTTGCCAGCCCCTTGCCCAGGGCTGATAGCACAGGCTGCTGCTGCTGCTAACAGAAAGTCTGAACTGGTTCAAGGCTGTGTTTCACAGCCCAAAACAGAACTTTGCAGCACAGATTAGGAGAGCTGAAGTCAAGGACTGTTGTCAAGGAGAACTGCAAATCACCTGGGTATTGCACGGAAAAAAGGCAGTTGCTCAGTTCTGCTATTGCTTTTGGGTGGTTGTGCTCTATTAGAAGGGAGCCCACATATGTGAAGGTACATATCCAGATGTGCTGTACCTTCCTCTCACCAAAGGAGCAGACAGATGGCCCTCCCAGCCTCCAGATATTCTCCTGTCCAAATTATGCTGCTTTTCTCTTGATGCTGAATGAAGATCCACTGGACTATTCTTCTCCTTGTTGTGCTCCAATCCCATTCTCCAGTGAACTGCTTTAGTGATATGATCCTTATATCTATAACTGGATGGAAATAGAAATGCATGTCTTCCCACCTGTCATGTAATCTTCCAACAACACCCATCCATTCCTTGCAGATAAGTTTCTTAAATGGAAACCAGCTCAGGGCATGATCATTTCTTCATGCAGTCAGCCTAAAAATAAAAATCTATAGGTGAGGGATTTAAAATGATATGCAGAGCAATGACTGCAGTCATCAGATCTAAGGAAGACGAGAACACAAGGACTTGACCTGCCCAGTAGCTTCTGCAGAGATGAATGTACTGATCACAAAGCTGAAAAACATACTTCTGACTTACCTTTTCTACTAAAGGTGCAGAAAACAGGCCCCATTTTACACATAATACCTGTGTATTCTTCTGCTATTGATGTTGATTTTCTATGTACTGTATTACACTGCTTAAAGCTGAATTTGTTAAAAAAGCAGCCTGCCCACTTCCCATTTCTTGAATGTTACTATTGTTCAGCCTTCCTTCACAATGATTTCCTAAAACCTCTACTGGCATGGTGGTTGTTTAAAAAAAACACAAAAACTACTTTAATTGTCTTTTTTTTGATCACTGCAAGTGGAATCACAACCCCAGGGCCATTGGTTTGGGGAGATTACACCCTCAAGCAGTGCTGGGAACCTTTGGCCTCAAGCTTCATGGCTCATCACCTACTGAAAACATAGAAAATATGATACAGCCTGGAGGGATGAGGATCTCACTGCTTTTGCTCTATGAGTGACATCCCTTCTGCTTGGGAAGAGGTGCATCATGTTATTCTGTGCACAATTCATACACAGCTCAAGGGTCCAGAAGCTTTTAGCTGGGATGCTGCAGGATAAAAACACACAAAAATGTCTTTTCCCCCTCCCAGTTCAGCAAACCAGAATTCTCCTTGCTCTAGTCTCCTACTGTAATGCATGAATTGCACTGAAACAGAAAACTGGCTGGAAATCCAGTGATCACAGATACTCTAAAAGCGTTCCCAGTAATTTCTGGTTTCATGTCTGGCTGAGGTTATCTGATATTCCTGATCACTTTTCTAAATGTCTACAATTTAAATATGTCATAGTAAAAAGTTACAAACCAGAGGGACAGTGCTTGAAATACTTGTACAAGTAAGAGAGCAAGGAATGTAATAGATGCTCATCTTCATCCTGGAGACCACAGAACTAAACATGCCTTTGCAGATTCCCAACGTTCAGAATGTGCCATATCCAAAAACCCCGGTTTTTCTTCAAAACATCAGACTGTAGCAGCTTTGCCTTCACAGCTCCACTCCTGGTCCTGCACTGTCCTGGAGGGAACAGGCAAAAGGAGGCACAGAGGATGTGGTGCTGATGAAGGATCATCAGGCCTTTGCTCCAAAAGGCGTTACCACTTCCCCAAGGAGGATGTTTAATGGTGTCTGTTCTCCTACCACCAACCTCACCTCAACATCTTCCTGAGAAACTGCAGCAACTGATCTCCCCAAAGGAACCCCAGTACTCATTTCCTGCACTACAGTTCTACAATTTAGAGCTGATTTTCTTCACTATCTCCAAAACAGCAGCATGAATTTCTCTAGTTTTATGCATTTAGTCCACTGGACAAAAGATTTAAAATACCGTGATTCTTTCCTTGCATTTATTGCACAGTTACTTGGAAAGGAAGTTTTTGATCACAAAGTTTTCCTCCTGGTTACTGTCAACCCTTATAGTAATTCACAGGGCTTTTTGTTACTGTTGCAGGCACAAAACTCTAGGTGATGCTAGTAGAGTTGCTGTGGTGTAAATAAAGGCTGAGATTTTCTCATCCTAGAAAACTCCTGTAGCTTCATACTGTGACCTTTTGTAAATCCTCTTCTCTGTGCTGGTCTAGATATATCTTCAAATGCATGGCATTTGAAAAGAACTCTACATATGCTATAATTAAGCTTATTTTTGTCAAGGTCTGTGCAACTCTTTGAAACACTTGCAGTAGGCCACAATCCAGCATACCCTGTAAGGCAGAATCAACTTCTAAGGAAACAGATTAATGTATTAAATATATTTGCATAGTAGTCTGCACAAGACATTAGTGAAATTTTCAGCAATGAACCATCTCAGTATTTTCCATGAGCTATTTTGAGCAGAGCATTACTACAGCTCCTTCTGGGGCTGTTTCAGTGCATGCAGCATTCTGATGTACTCAGTGAGGAGAAAGGGAGTCCCATTGTGGATACTGGCCAAGAATCTGAATCCTTGTAATTTTGCCAGGCTACTCCAACAAGCCTTCTCTTTCTCATAAACAGTAAGATGAAAAAGTTTTATCTGTTTACCAACTTCATGTTAGAATTCCTTTGAAATGTCTGTGTCTACTCTAGCGAAGAAGAAAAAGTTAATACTTTCCCTAACTTCTTTGCATAAGCCTTTATGTTAATATTGTCCTGCTATTTTTTTATTTGTCAGGTTCCTTAAGGCCATTTCTACATGCATCTAAGCACACCGCAGCTTAAACACAAAGGTTTCCCACTTAATAGTACCACTGGTAATTCTCTTCTTCTCAGTACTAGAAGCATTGTCCTTTGACATTTCAGTGATGCATAAACCTGTTGTCTGGGATACAAATGTGAGCAGAGAACTGATTTTGTAAGAGAGTAGATTTTAATTTTCTTGGAAAAGTGATTCAACCTTTCTAAGTTCTGTTTCCAGCTTTTCCACTGGACAGGCAGAATTTGCCATGATTACACAGCTGTGAATGAGTACTTCAACATGAATACTACCTGACAGAAATGACTACTGCAATGCCCAGAAAAGTCCCGCTTAAGTGACATGTCTCCTATTAGCTGCCTGGCCTTAAGGTAACTGTTGCTTCTGCTTTGCAGGGAGTGCTCAGCTTAAACTGCAACAGGCTCATTAAAACCAAAGACTGCCAGCACACTGCTTCACTTTGAGAGAAGGCTATACGCCAAAAATCAGGATGCAAAATTGTAGGTTCCATTTTTTTTTTTTTTTTAAGCCTACTTACAGAAATGGCAGACAGAGAATTGTCAGATTAACTCTAGATCCCCACTGCAGGAGGCTCCTCACTCCCTGCTCGAATGCTGGGTGAGCCCTGGTGCTTCCAGAGAAGAGACCTAATACACATATGCATAAACTCCCTTCTAGAGAAATGTCTTACTCTCCACTGATTCCCTAAGCCTCTTGTCTTAGAGACCCTTGACTTAGTTATGGAAAGTCAGGCACTGTCTTCTCCACTACCTCCACCAACTCAAGCTCCACTTTTATAAAAAAACCAAAACAAATTTAAAAAGATAAAAAATAAAAAAGCACATATGTAGTTATAGAGCTGGTGTGGTAATAACAGTCTGAGTTAAAGATTTTAATGAGGAAAGTTAACTGAGCGATAAACTGAGTTCAATTCTCTTCTACTTGAATATGTCAACTCCAATATTTATTGGGGTTTATTTAAAAAGCTGTCAACCAGACTGTGACAGCAGCTTTTTCCTAAATTAGTGGTGAACTGTACTCTGCAGTCACACATTTTCAAAGGAGTATTTCAATGATAGTGATATGACTTAAGGGGAAGAGGAGAGGTTAATAGACCTGACTTGTTTGATTAAGTTAAAGAAAAGGAGTAAATTATGTCTTTTACAGCAGCAGGCTCCATAGCATCAGTTGCTCCATAATCCCATATTGCCTGGCATACGTGTGGCATGCAACTGCAAAGCAACACTAAGGAAGGATCAGTTTTGTCCAAATCTTAATTCACCACTACCTATTATCATGTTTCAAAAGCTTTCTGGATCTCAGACTCAGTTGTAAATTAAATAGTGTTATGGGAGGATGAAGGGGAGTTTGAAGTTTTCATTTAAATAGCCTTTGCAGGTAAGATAATTCAGGCTGGCTGTTCCCTGCTGCAGCTGTGTGCAATTTCCAGGCAATAAGCTGAGCAAACGGCGTCTGCTCACAATAAAGCAACCAGCAACAGCCGTGGCAATGATAAAGGAGCAGAAACACGTCCTAGCAGGGATTGCCCTTTTCCACTAAAGCCTCCAGGGCCAGGCTTATGTAGGGGAGACCACACACAGACAAGGGAGGCAACAAGTTCCCTGTGGCCCCAGGGCTCCTCCGCCTCGCAGCAGCACCGGTTTGGCAGCCGGCACTCCGGAGCAACCAGCCCGAGGTACGAGAGGTGTCAGCAGCCTCCCGAATCAGCACAGGTGACAGCCTCTGAAGGGCTGCTGGGGCTTGTCACCTCCCTGAGCCCGGGAACACTTTGCAGCCTTTCCCACCATGCACCTGATGCCTTTCTTCTGTCCAGCTTCCTTTCCTGACCCTTTGTCAATGATTGCTCTTCCTTGCCTCGTTCTTTTATTCAGTCTCTGTTTCATATACTTATAAATTACTTATTAATATGCTTAAGATTCAGCAGGCCTAAAGCTCCCTCACCAATAAAAGAAAAGCAAAAAGACAGCCTAGCATGGCTCTTTTCCCAGCTGGTTCCCACTCCCCCACATCCTCCTCCGCTGTCTCCATGTGCCTCTAAGACAGTGAGACTTTGCTGCCTCATTGCTTTAGCACAGAAAAGACCCAGATATTTGTCAGCAGCGTTATGAGAGTGAGCCAGATGTGACCCAAATATAGGGTTTGCTGCTTGGGGTAGCCTGTGAACAAGATGCAGTCCAAGAATTAATTTGCCTCAGTTCTGGTGCCATCCACCACTGGGCAATGAAGCACACAAACCTATGATGAGACTGCTGTCTTCTTGTCCCAACAAAACATCAGGTGCTGACTCTTCCATCATGCTGTCTCAGACACTTGTGCTTGCAGTTATGAGTCTTAATCAGCAGCGAGGATCCAGTCCAGTGCTTGGTTCCCAGGCAAAAGTCACAGCAAAGCTTGGAGAGGCAGGATCACCCCCCTGGGAGTTTCAAAAACAGCATCCTTTATTAATTTCTCAGTGGCTGTGGTTTTTAAAGGAGAAAAATCATCTCTTTCAACATCATGGTGGAAAAAAAAAAGTGAAATGCAAACTTTGAAGTGGTAGGGAAGCACCATTACCTATTCACAGACAGCAGTCTGCTGTTCATTTGATAGGGAGGCTGCATGCAGCAAATGCATGTAAGGACACATTTCCTTCAGAGAGCAGTAAAAGTGCACTCTTCAGACTCACATGCCATATAAGCTTCTTTTCACACAAGCAGGCCAGCTGGCTCCAGCAGTCCCCTGCTCTGGGGAGACAGCTGCTCATCCCTCTTTAGCCTTTCTTCTTCCTGAGGCATTGTTGAGAGTTCATCATGCAGGCAGGTGGATTGTCATCCAGCTTCGGCCTTCTCAGTTCAGCTTCCTCTACCAAAATTTGCTTCTTCCAGCTTTCATCTCCTACCCATTTGAAAGGCTGAAGTCCTTGATCTAGCTATATTTTATGTATCCCCAGTGTCTGACAGCATAATCAGTAGCTCTGAGTTTTTCAGGGAATATTGAATTCATCATTGACATCCCTTATCTTTTCTCTCCTCCTACTACTGTTCCTTTCTCCACCCATAGGTTTACTACTAATCCTGTAATGCAGGCAGAATTCCCAAAATACTAAGCTGGCTTTTAAAAGTTAATAGCTGGGCCAGGTATAAAGAAAAAAATCTATATTTAAATTGTCTAAGAAATCACAGTTCCTACTAAATAATAACAGAATATTAGTTGAACAGATAATGAAGACTAATAGAAAAAGAAAAGGGTTTAGCTTTATTATTGCATTTCCTGGTTAGTCAGGAGTTTATTTTCTCCCCTTGGAGACTGCATTGGCATTGTTTGCATTGGGAACTGCAGTCAGCCTGCACAGTGTGTTACCAAAGACACTCGTGATGATATAGTCACTCAAAACATATCACAGAGATATCTCGCAGGGAAATATTGCAAATAGTGAGAAGACTATGGCTAGGGCTTGACATCTAGGACTATTCTCTCCTTTTCTTGGCTCTGTGGATTATATGTTTCCCTCCTACAAGCCCAGCAACAAACTCACCTTGCCCACACAGCCCTGAGCAGCCATAACTCTACAGACCTGGAGACTGCTCAATTCACTTGAAAATTTTCAAATCATAAGGCGTGTACTGGGGATACACAAGAGTATCCCCAATGTTACATCCAGGGTTGGGATGTAAGGACAGGCAAAATCATCACTTTCCCAGAGGGTGCCCTGCTGGAGCAGATCCAGAGAGTCGGATTAACACACTTCGCATCTTCCCCATCTTCTAAAACCTCTTCAATGCCCCTGTCATCCTCTGCCAGCCCCCAGAAAGCCTCCCCACCTGCCTGTGCAGAGATCTGACAGGCTGTGGAATCTCAGGGGGCTGTGGAGAAGCAATTACAAATGAATTTTGGATTCTGGATGAAAGAGCTCGACAACAATTGCTCCAGCCTTTCTGAGGGAAACACAGAGAAGCCAGATTCTAATCTCCCAATCCTGTCCTGACAGTGTGATCTTGCATCAGTCACTGCCATCTGTGTGTTCAGATTTCTCAAGCACCAAAAAAAGCCTGGCTGTGCTCATTTACCTACACAAGTGTGAGGATGCAGATTAATTAGTGCCCATGCAGAACTCAGAGAACAAAGTAGCCTTATGCTGCTAAACACCTTCAAGCCAAAGTCACCTCTGTACAGCCAGGTTCAAGGATGGACTTGGTATCATTCCCAGGTATTACTTTTCCTCTAAATAAGAATTATTTCAGCCTTTTCCAAGTTCAGAACCTGATGGGGACTGATTCCATAAAAAAAATTATTAAAATTGCTTTTGACCTTCTTCCATAAAAGTAGAAATATTAAACAGACACATTTAGAAGGTCGCAAGAACCATTCCAGTAATGCTCCTGTTCTACATGCTCTGTCTCCCTATGGCATACTGGGGGAAACATGCAATTTTGTTAGAAGAACTTCACAAATGGTTGGGGTTTTACCCCTGGTTAAAATGAAAAGGATTTCAACAGACTGTACTTTCTCGGCTTCCTTTGGATTCAGGCAGGATCTGAGCTCCCCCTGCTGCTTGCAAAAATAAAAGCGACGTATGGCTGAGCAAGCTGAATTCCTAATACCGCGTTTCTCCGGCCAAGGGCAGGCTCTAGGGAGCACGCTGTTTGGTCTTTGGCTCAGGCTGCCTCATGGAAAGAAATAAGTAGCTGAGTATCAGTAAAGGCCCATTCTTACAGTCACACCACCGAACACGGAAAATATTACGTTCAGAAGGAGAGAAGATAGCTTTGTGTAAAAACAACAATTTGATGTATGAGTCAGAAGAGGAGAACATTTATACAAGCCCAAAAAGGTGTTGACCTTAAACCATTCTCTAATCTGTGGCCAGAAGAGGATCCAGCCCTTTTATAGCAGGCAATATTCCCAGTAACATCCCAGGGCCAGAGCTGAGGCAGTGTGACGCTGAAATTACTACGGCCTTTGTGCAAAGAGGTAGCCTGCCCATGGAAAGATGTGCTTTATATTGTGAAAACATTCTGATCTGAGGCCCTCGGAAAAAAAGCCCAGTGCCCTTGCCAGAACAGCCCTAAGTCAATAGGGAGCAGGTCTACACTAGGGAATCAAGGGTTTGGGGATGCTCATCCTGACAGAGCGAGGAGTCCGGTTATCATGAGCCAAGGGTTTCAAGTCCAATTACTAAAATGCCTCTGGCATCTCGGTGTGTGGTATGAATTCCCCTTAGATTAACCACTCATTGCCCTCAGACTTTTAATTCTCTCATCAAAGAGGCAGACACCTCTGAACTGCTCTCCAGGGAAGGCTAAATTAGATGCTCTGAATCACCCTCTGGAAGAGCCCCTTGTGCAGCCCAGACAGGGAGAACATGGCAAATCCTGAGCCAGCTGGGATGCACTAGTGCCTTCAGCACCAGCCCTTGATCTCCCCATCTCATTTAGTGTTTTTGAAAAATAATGTCTTCTACTGCTGTTAACCCCAAGGGGGGGGTAGAAAAAAATAAAATTTAAAAAAAAAAAAAAAATTAAAGTTCGGGGGGAAAAAATAAAAAGAAAGGCAAGTTCTTCTAATAAGGATTCCCAACTGCTAAAATATTTTCTTGTTTTTCTGGTTGTATGTCAAGTCTCATTAGGCTGTGTTAATGAACTTGTTCCAGGCAAGTTTTGGCATAGTTGTTGTTTGTGGTTTTGCCTAACACATGTGAAAGAGCAAACTAAGTCTGGCTCTTTTTCAAGTAAGTTTAACAATCAGAAAAGTTGGGTGGGACTACAAAAGGAGAAACAGCTTACAGTTTGCAATTCAATACTTACTCTACAACAGTAAGAAAGAGAAAATTGAAAGCAGTATTCTGCATTTAGATTTGTCCCTCTACCATCGTTCAGAGATGAATGGCACTTTTAAGGGGGATTCAGTATGATTTTCTCTACATTTGGTTCTGTTTAAAAGAGCAGCAACCAGAAGGTACCTCACAAAAATTCTGCTGTGCTCTTGATGCAGAAAGTATTTACACCAGCACAGCCATTGTCATTCCTAGAAAGTTTCAGTAGATTAGATAAATCTTATTGCTGTTAACAGAAAGGTCACATACCATTTTTTGGGGCTAGAATTCTCCAGCTTCCAAGTATACATGGCACAAAAGAAGCCAGATATGAAAGCAATGAGGATTACCAAAGCCACAGTTTGGCATCATTAGTATTTTCAATATCT
This sequence comes from Oenanthe melanoleuca, assembly GCF_029582105.1. Taxonomy (NCBI): domain Eukaryota; kingdom Metazoa; phylum Chordata; class Aves; order Passeriformes; family Muscicapidae; genus Oenanthe; species Oenanthe melanoleuca. Next base: position 11,061,587 of record NC_079335.1, read on the forward strand.
CACCCCAGCCACTGCATTCCTAGAATATCAGCACTGGTTTCTGAAGAAATGAAAGCTAATGACACTAAGGAAAAAACTCCATCTCCTAAACTTTGTCTACTGCAACAGAGATATTCTGTAAGAAAAACTGAAATCTCTAACAGCATCTGGATGATAACAGAGGGAATGAGTCAGCCATATATTGCTACTGCTTGCTTTGTTTATGTTTCCCATACTACTTTGAGTCTCTCCATTATTCATTTTTATTTATTTTACAGCACTGGGATTGCAAAAACTGGGAGCTGTTACAAAAACAAGGTCAATGCCCTGCTGAAAGCAAAGTTTAGCAAAACTATCTGTACAGCTGATTCTGCAATCCTCATATTGAAATTAATTGTGAGAGCCCAAAACAACTGCCAGATCACAAGCCTTCAAGTGGAAGGCTTGCTCGATCTTCATCCAACTATTATGTGCATCAACAGATATCTAAATAATTTAGAGATGTAAGGATTTCCACATCTCCATAATCAGCCAGGTACCTGATGTACACCATGCAGGACAAGCCTGTTAATACCAAAAAGTTAAATGAAAGCTTTACCACTCAATAGCCATGTTAGACAAGTCTGCACTACTGTCACTGACAGTAGTACACAGCAGTGACTCTGGTCCTGGAGAACTGCCTCTTCAGGACAAGTTTCTGAGGTGCATGTCTTTGTCCCACTGTTATCCAGGTGACAAACTGCTGTAGAATAGGAAGAAGATGTTTTTTCCTACCACCCTGTTTCTATCTGTGTTCTAACTCCCTCCTTATGTGCCACTACCATCTCTTCATCTCCAACAAGTATTTCTCAAATCAATTTAGCGCTGTATTAACAGCATCAAAATCCCTTGGTTAACCATCAGCCAAAGAACATCTTTCCAGCCCTATTCCTTCCCCAGCACAATGCTAAACATCACCCAGTAATTTTCTCTTACCACATCCCAGCTCATACCAAATAGGCTCCCTTTACCACTTTTTCTACCTACCAACCTCAGCAAGCAGCACAGGTGCTTTACCAAGACCTGAGAACTTTGGCCACATCGCAGCACTACCTTTAAGAGCCAGTAAAGGTGGCAGCAGCACACAGAAGCACCAGGAAAAGCCCATAGAATCCTCTAATGCAAAGTTGTTGAACCTGCCCCAGAGCAACACCGCTATCCTCTACTTACACCCTTTAGACAGTTGCATCCAGGTTTCCTAAAAACTGGCAGTGTAAACACAGCTGTGGACTTGGGTTCTGCTGAAGCCTTATTACTGCAGTTCAATTATTGCTGGCTTTTCTCCTCCAAGTTCCCAAATTACCTCCAGCCTCTCTGTTGTTATAAACTAATTAGGCTTTAATAAGTCAGAAAATAAGGCAGATTAGGATAATTAGGCCCTATGATTGATTACTGGGGCTGTTGTGGAGTATGCCAGGTGAAAGGCAATGAAGGAGGGAGTGGGTATTTGCAGACGCTGGACAGGGCTAGGAAAACTGGCACCCAGATTAACCATGAGAAATATTAGTCTTGAGCTAAGCTCAGTCAATTCATCATAAGAAAACAGCATAGATGCATTATTCTTTGGTTGCAAAGGAAAAACCAAAAGCTTAGACATAAGATGAGGTGTGGGCCCACAGCATCTCCCTAATGTGCTCATCTCTCCCACTTGCTGAGGTAGCAGCACGAGGGGTGCAGTGCAGTGACGGCAGTGCTCTGTCCTTTGCATCAACCTGTCACACACACAGCACAGGAGCAAGAAAACACTGTCCTCCTCAGCTTTCCTTTGCTTGAGAGCTTCTGGTGAGGCTTTGTGTCAGCCAGAAGTACCTGCCCCTGTGGCCCATCACACAGAGTGCTTGCAGCCAGAAGTCTTCAGCAAACAGCCAAGAACAGAGGCAGCTCTGTGCTCGCACACCGGCGAGCCGTGACTCACGCCCTCTGAATCCAGGCATGCGATTTTATTTCCCACATGATAATAAAAGGGTAGTAACACTCACCTAGTCGGCTCATCACATCAGCATAGCAAAGGTTCTATTTAATAACCTAACCCAGCTCTGAAATACATCCAGTTTTAAACCAGTTTAAAATAAAAACTTCTCCAAGCGGTTATGGATGAGTCAGTTTATCATGTTGCTTTAAGTGAACTTTGATAAAATGTTCAAAGAAAATTGCTGTCCCTGTGTGAGGCAACTCTGAGTAACAGGGAACATTTTCAACAGACAGCCACATTTCGAAAAACACCCTAAGTAATTAGATTAAACCAAATAATTTCACCCATCCTTTCTTCTTATTATGTATCCTCAACACATCTAAAGATACTTAGAAACCTGCAAATGTTAGTCATATCTGGGCAGAGTACAATTATGGTTCATTGAAGCTCTGGCTTATCAAACTCTTGGGTAAAACTGTATGGAAAAATTAGGAAGGAGGGAAATTACAACCCTGTCTCCTGTATTTAAAAATAATTTTTTAAAAAACAAAAAACAACCCACGAAAAAGTTTTGCTCCAGAATTTGAAAGTTCCGTTTGGCAACATTAGGATTATTATTACTTAAATATGCCAAGTTATCGGTCCCTTGACAAGCACATTAGAGACCAATCCTTCTAAGATGCCAGCCCTGTAAATACACAGATTTAACAGGAAGCAGGTAGGCACTGATGAAAAAGAACCTCTTATCCAAGAGCTTTCTCTGAAAAGTGTAGCAATGAGGTGTGGCTGCTTGATAAGATGAACTCAGGACCCAGGACTAAGTCACTGAACTTACACATTGCAGTAATCTACAGGACAAAGGTTTGCAGTGAAATATAATTGCAATAGCCCAGTCTTAGAAAACAGCTCTTAAGTAAAGGTCTGTGGGATCAGAACACTCAGCTAAGGCACAGGGAAACTCGTGTCTCCAACCTGCATGGTTTTGGGCACATCATCAAATACTACTTTTATTCTGGATCCAGCACCCACATTAGAAATAATTGCTCAGTTAGAAATAAAAGCTCAGTTCAAAGTTGTGAACATGAACACCCCTGTTCAGCTGCCACATAACCATCTCAGGTCATGACCCCACATCTTTTGACAAAATGCCAAGTTTTGTGAGGTTGAGCTACTTCAAACCTTGTTCAAACCTAAACCCAGAATCCAGGTGTTCAGTCACAGCTCTTTCACAGACAGGTTCCTCAGGGAAAACTGTAACACCTGATGCTCTTCTTGCAGAGCAACAGTCTAATGACTTACACTCTCAGCCAGTAAGTGGGAAACTGAAAGCTAAATTATTTCATCTACTATCAGAAACAAAAAGCCTTGTTTCTCCCTTACAAGGTTACGCATTGAAACAGAAACACCCTGAAACAGAGGTACAGGTGCACTTCTGCCCTGATGGTTTGCGAGTTTGCAAAGAGCAGGTTGGGGACAGTTCTAAACAAAACCATTGCTGCTTTATGCTCTTTTAGAGCCAGCAAGAATAGGATTATTTTCTGCATGGTGACAAGATTTTAAAAGAGAATAAGGGTGCTATGCCCATATAGAAGCCTGGATTGTGACATTTAGGGTATTTTCCAAGGAATTACTCTTTGCACATTTGAAAGGCTGAAGGTTCAGGAGGGAACAGCTTCTCCATAGCTGTTGGACTGGGTAGGTGATATCCTCAAGGTCCTTTTCTGATCAGAAAAATAAGAATCACAGTCAAAAATTAGAAAGAGCATGCATTTCCTAACTTTAATCTTTTGTCCCTGCTACCCCCTCTCATTTTGGAGCAAGTGTTTCTAAGTAGGCACAGGGTTACAGGGAGGTGCTTGAATTAAGGTTTCTGGGGCTTGGGATTTACCACCCACCCCTGTTCTCAGCCACCCTGACTAATGCGCCGTAGGCAGCTGCATGCTGCATACATTGACTCTAGGCAATTCCCTGCTTAATATAACAGCTCTTTGGGGTCATCAGCTTTTCTGTGCTTCAGTCTTCATCTAGAAAGACTGCAAAGCTGTGAGGGTACTTGTGTACATGGAAAGTGTCCCCAGAAAGAAGGTTCTATGGAGGTGTCAAGTCCCTTTTTTCAATACTTCTGATACATTAAAGGCAGTGATGGCTTTGGATTCTGCTCTAATCTCTCGTCACTTGACTTTTAGATGTTTAAACCCTTTCCTGGGTCTCTTCTTGTAATCCCTCTCTCAAGAGCATCTACAGGGATTGACTCATGGCACTCTCAGCTGTTTCTGCAGCACTGTTACTAAAGGGCCACACTTTCTCTGCAGGTTGCTGAGATGCAAGCAGTAAGCTGCAGTAATTAATGTCAGGCAGATACGAAGAGGAAAGAGCTGTTTCTAGTTGTGAAGAAGCAGGTTTGGCAGAGGTTTTGCTAAGACAGTTCCCACACTTGAGCTGTAAAGCAAATGCAAATGTTTCATAGTGCCCTGAGCAAATTTCACAAAGTTCAAGCCAGGCCAGCAGGATGGCTCCTCTGAAGAGCCTTCCTCCCCAGCTCCTCCTCAGTTTCTGCTCTGCTGCTCCTGTGCAAGAGAGGGAAGCACCAAGAGCTTCCTTTTCCTGGTGGCCTGCTGAAAATGTCTCTCTCCACATAAGCCATGAAAGACAAGCGAAAGTGTGGCCAAAAGCTCAAGCTTCTTTTCCTTGTATGTAGGGATGATTGTCATTATTAATCTCACAGCAGGAGAGGTAAATACGATAACTTTGTGACTCAGGATGTGCTTTAAAGGTCATTCTCTATTCCTATCCCAAGCCAAAGGGGAAGAAGGAAAAAAAGCCTGTTGTATTCATGTTCTCATTTCTCTCTGAGGTGAGTCACCCTACCAGTTAAATGCTATAAAATGACAAACATTGGTAAATAAGATAGGATTAATGATACTGATGACTCAACTGAAATAAACACACATCAGTCACAGCTCAGCAGCCTGAAAGAACCTTATGAAAAGAAAAAACCTGCTCAAATCAAAGACAAGATGATGATTGCAAATCTGCTATTAATAAATATTTTCTATGACAAAGCATTCCACGCAGTATTTATATTTCATTATGCACAACACAAACCAAGCGACTGAAAACATTACTCATAACAATTGTGGAAAAAAACTGTGAGAACTCTTTTTCATTTCTGCTAAGGCAATGCAATTGCTTCTTTTAAAAGCAACAAACTTGCCTTCATATAAAAGCCTTTTTGTTCCCTGGCCTGGAAGATTGGGCTTTGTTCAGATTTGTACTTGTTTACTAATGCTAAATCTGAGAAATAGGCAAAGTGACCAGCCAGCAGAGAGTGCCCAGCTCCCTAAATCATCAAGAAACTGCACAGCATAGCAGGTGTACAGGTGTGGAGTGCATGGAGGCAAGCCTGCAGCAGCTAGAGGTGACAGACTGGCTCTTCAGCTGCTGCTGGAAGGACTGTAGGCTTTCAGCCCCGGGATGTTTCAGGGCAGAGCAGCCATCATGGGCTTTGACTGCTTTGCTCTTATGGCTACAGATATTCCCTAAGGGAAAAGCATGAACAGTGGCACAGCACAACAGCAATGTTTGTATCATCAGCATATTCTCAGGATATGCTCACCTATGCACCTGCGACCTCCTGTCTCCAGCAATGGACTGAATAGACCCTGTGCTTCCTGCACATGCTCTCCCTCCTGCATTTTCATTTTTCCTAGATTAATAACTCTCATTCATCTGACAGTTTTTTTGTCCCTAAGCAGTGTCTTCATCTTTCTGGGAGAGTACAAATTAAAAAGACTGAGCCAAAATGAAGCCTAGATATTACAGGAATTGATGTGTGGGCTCTCTTGCAGGAGCAACAAACTCTTCCTGATAAAGTCTGGAGATATAAATCTTGCCTCCCAATATGTGGCTCTCACTGAAGTCACCAGCAGGTGTTTGCAGACAGAGGGTGGAATTTGCACATGGGGAAGAATCATTTGCAGTTTGCTTTTCAGAGCAGTTAAGCCTGATCTGTTGGAGATATGTATGTGAGTCATCTCACACTCACTTGCTTTTCTCCCCTTCTGAACAGTGGGGAAACTTCAGTCTAGTAACCATATATCTGCTCTGCAGCATATTTATGTTTTCTTCTCCAAATACTTCACAGACAACTTAGAGAGGAAGAAAATTTGCACCAAAAATATTGAATAATTTTAGGCCTGATCTTGTGTAACAGAAATTATGGCCTTTCCTTCTTGATATCCCAGAGTGTTTTAATTTACCAGGATATAAATACAGAGAAATTTTAATGTCTTTGGGTGTAAATCAGAAATAACTCAAAGGAAGGCACTAGAGGATATTTTTGTCATTACTGGTGGTATATGCCATATATCACATAAACCGCAGACTTCAAGGCAAAACTCTGTTCTCATCTAACATGGTATAAATCCAGCGAAGCGAAGCTCAGCACACCAGTCTCCCTAGTACTAAATTCATTCAGCTGTGTTTCTGATTTAGCAGCTGCAATGCAAATGTCAGTGCTGAAAAGGCACTGAGGACACCAAGCAGCTCTGCAGTTAACCTCGGGGCTGGGGAACTCCTTCGGGCACCTGGCTCTGTCACAGGCTCTGTTCTCTAATTTCCTCAGTCCCAAATCAGTTCTGCCTCTTGTAAGCATAGTTTATTGCTTTTCCTACAGCTTCTCTCATTTGTCAATTCTTCATTACAAGGACAGGCCCTTAGTAGAAGCTAAAAATCTCTGACTAGGTGGAGAAACGTCCTATGTTAAGCACTCTCTTATACAATAAATGCAAGCTAATCCCTGCATGACACAATTCTAGCATTGAACACTGTCCATTTCCTTGCTCTGCTTGGCATTAATCAGCCTTCTCTACAGGCTTTTTAAGCAAGAGGACTTTTAGGAGATAAGTATTATTGGCTATGTGACTTTGTAACAAAACTCTCCTTTGGAACTTCTGAATGCTTCCCTGGGCAATTGCAATAATTTCAATAGCTCTGTGGCCCCCCTCCCCGAGTTCATATGAAAACAATTAGGTTCTGAGAAAGCATCTACACAGCTGAGCTTATAGTCTAAAGGAATGAGGAAATCTCTTCTCCAGCTGCTGTTAATTTTATGTAAAATTATCAGTGAGCACAATCCCAAATACAGCTACTGCCCCTGAAAATAGTTTCTCCAAGTTAATCTCTGAACATTTTGCCATAATTTCTTTAATCTGCTTTGATTAAATGATTCTTAATAAAAATTTGGGTTTCTGCATGCTCTGGATTATTATCAAATCATTAACAGACACTAACTGGAGTTAGAAAAAATAGCCACAAGACCAGAAGGTGATTAAGATGCCTGTCCCACCTAAAGAATTATTTTCACATTTGAAGGGGTATATCAAATAAAAATTTGCAACATGAAGAACAAAACACTGATAAAATAAGATAAAACAAGTGGTTTATCACACTGGCACAAATGTAAAAAGGGACAAAGGCAGTCCTTGGAATCCCATACTGTGAAATATGTTTAAGCAAAGAGCTGCTCCTGCTGCTGCCCCTGGCCTCAACCCCTGGTTTCCATCTCATCTGTGCCACTGCTCCTCTAAGAAGCCCTCTCCATCTCAGTAGTCCTTTCCAAAGAGGACTGGATCCCACAGCTTGCAGTATCCACAATAGAATAACTCCTTGTAATCTCAATTGCTGGTTATTACCAAGACAGTACAGCTGCCCTGAGGTGCACTTGAATTTTGCCTGGGTAGCTCTTGCCCTCGGAAGGAGTCGTGAGGACATCTCAGGGCTATTTATGTAATTTGTTAGGCAAGCCTTTCTGCATACCAGAGCTGATCAGTACATTTTCTACAAATTAATATTGGAAAATTGAAGTATTCTTGTCAAGACATCAGGTTTTGAGAAAGTTTTTTGCAACAGAGTCATGTCATTTACATCCTGGTGGTTAGGAGATGGGGCAGATGAAAGAGCCAGGTGAAACTCCTTTCCCTGCACAGTGGAGGAAGAGTTGCATTGAAATCTTTCCACCAGGAAGAGGGATGAGGTTTAAACAAGAGACTCTCACACTCCAGGCACCAAGTGCCTTACAGATAAGGAACAAAAAGCAGTCTGACACCTTGAAAATCACTGCAAAACAGAGTAGTCATCTTCTAAGTCAGTTCTGCATATGCAGCAGGCCTGAGTAAAGTGGTTTCATGCAGAGAACAGTAATTGAAAACAGTCCTTGAAGTGGTAAACAAAAGCAGAATGCTAAATATGAATGTGCAGTAAGTGATGGTGTAGGTTTTCCTTCAATATTAAGGATTTAAACCCCACAGTGTATTTGCAATAACCCATTCTTGTTTTTAAAACATTTTGTTCCAGATAGTTCCCTCCTGGCAAGGAGAACAATAGTTTTCTATTGGAAGCTGAGGATAACTTGTGCTAGGGTGAGAAATTCTGCAAAGTTCAACCAAGGCACTCACAGGCAAATGGGGTCTGTAGAAAGAATAGTGGGTCAGAAAAAAATTTTTAACTTCTTGTCTGAAAAAGACACCTCCAACAACACAGAGCCACATAGCAACATGCTCAGGCATTGACTCTGCACTGAGTCAGAGGGAAGAATGCCATTTCATGACTCACCAGCACCACTTATGCTGCATTGTATAGTGCTAAATAATCTAATCTGTCTATCTACTTGAGAGCCTTTAAAGAGCACTAGTATGCAATGTAAAGAGTTTTCATTGGCATACATGAAAGGCATTAAAGTCTGGATCACACTCAATGGAAAGCTGCCATCATTTCCACTGGGAGTTGGACCAGAGTTTATATATGCAATGCATCATGTTTGGGAAAGCTCTTTGGGGGGAAAAGGGAGGCTTTTAAAAATCAAAAGGTAATAGCTATCAAAGACAGTGGTTTCTCGACAAAGTTTAGTTCTCAGGTATTCTGCATTATCTGCAGATGCAGATCTCTCTTTGATGTCGATGAGAAACCAGCTCATCAGGGGAGCCCCACACTGACAGCCACATCTCCTCTTGCAGAGGAGGCAGAGGACACTTGGTCTGAGCTCCCCGGACAGGCATTGGGTTTTCCGGCACTTTCCTGCAGGTGGCACTGCTAAATTTTTTAAGAAAAGTTAATTTTGTGAACTTGAACTTCTCAATCATTTAGTAGTCTTATCTGAGTGGAAAACCTGAACCACAGGCACCATTTCCCTGTCCCAGCAGCGTGCCTCACAGAGGCACAAAGAAGCCCATGTCTGATCTTTTATCGTGAAAGTCCAGGGGAAAAAGAAATAAAAGGTCAAGACTTGTAGTAGTGTCACCAACAGAACACTTTCCTGCTAGGAATTCAGAGCAGATGGACAATTCTGGACCTAATTTCCTCTAAAGATGTCAATTTTAGGATCTCCTTATCTTTTAGGTTACACAGTGTGCAGGTGTGTCAAAGGCGTTTATGCCTCCAGTACAAAGCTTCTGCTTCTCTTTTGGTTCACAGCCTTGGTTAAATTAGCCATGCTGCCTACTGTTGGCTTCTGCTAGCAATTCCAGTGCCTCACAAACAGCGCTGTGAGACTCCCACAAGTGCCATGTTGCTCCTTATCTGGCAGAAGAATCATTTCTTCATCTCCAACTCTATGGACAAATCCAGATATTTGCAGCAAACTAAAACAGTCAACCAAGGATAGAAAAATCAAAGTGGCAGTGGGAAAAAAGATTATCCTCCTCATCTGGAGGGCAGAGGATAATCCACTTCAAGGACTGTTACTCCTCATCCTCTCAAACCCCTATGCCACAGAATTTCAGTGCATCTGCACAGAGGATAAAGTTAATGATGATAAAAGAACCACTCGTCAAAACAACTCCCTGTGCAAGAGCCAAACCCAAGTTGTCAGTTGGCTGCTTAGCAATGGGCTGACAGTAGAAGGGCATTCCCAGACAAATCCAAGCATGTATGAAAATGTCAGCAATATGTGTTGTTTCTCCTGCTAACACTATCTACTTAACATCTGATATGTAACTTCTGATTATGTTTTCTGAAGGTCAATGCTTTTCTCTCTGAATAGTGTAGGCAAATTCACAAGCTTTCAGAGTCCTGTGAAAGTTTGTTTGAGGAGCATCATGTGGAAGGAAGTTCCAAGTGTTCAAGAAATTATGCTACAAAAACATCCCTCTCTTGCACCAGTTATGGATTTGTCACCATCAGTTTCCTTGATCCCTTTTGTTATCAGATGCAAGGAACAGTAACTATCAGGGACACTTGCCTTGGAACATCCTACACATAAAGCCTAGTTCCTGTCCAGGCTATCAATCCAGAGACTCTTCCAGTTTCCCCCCTTTCCTTACTATGGGAAAGGAAGTCAGGCAGTAATCTGAGCATACCAAAATTATAGCTTTTCTGGTGGCCCTATTTGAGGAAACATGAGTATAATCATAAGCAGAGGCTATCTTGTGTCATGAGTGCCTTCTTTGTCCCTCGTCTTTTGTTTATGGAGAGCCTCTCAAGCCAGCTTCTTATGCCAGCACTGAAAGATGAGAGCAAAAATATTCCTCTCTTGCACTGTTGCATCTGTACTCATTTGACAGGCACTCAACCCAAGGACACTCCTTGCCTTCCAAGGTGAAAGCTCTCAAAAAATTGATGCTGATGTATCTTGTAAACCCCTAGTTTTTACTATCATCGTGGGATTCAAGTATCTGAAGAAGAGATTTGACTTATGGGGGATGGCAGCACTGGCAGCTCAAAAGTTCATTCATCCTCAAGAGCATATATATCAGCTGAAATGAGTTTCAAAGGACCATTCACTTGAACTGATTTACAGGTACACCAGCAGACACAGAGACACTTCTTTCAATGACATAATTTTAATAGGCCAGGAGCATTTTTGCTACTGCAGCCGAGATCAGGATTTTTTATTTTGTTTGTCAGAAGGGAAGCTTTACTTTGCATGCATTTAGCCTCAGGAATAGAGTTTTCTGACAGTATTGCCAAGAGCACATAATTTTTGCAACAGAGGCAACACTGGGAAAATTATGTGCTTCACTGGTCTTGACTGGAGTCCATAAATACTTTTGCAGCCGTCACAAAGGACCTGAGCAAAAGTGTCCAGTGCAGGTGCTCTGAGTGGCCACATGATTCCAGTGCTTCCCTTCTCTGTCCTGAGGCAAAGGCAGCTGCATTGGGCTGGTCGTGCCTGCCAGCACTGGGGCAAACTGCCCAGCTCCACCTCCAAAGGTGCCTGTAAGACAGCATGCACTGCCATCACTTGCAACACCTTGGAAGAGGCTCTAGAGAATGTGCAAAAATGCTTCATTTGGATATACTGGGGGTTTTTCTCAGTCCCAGGGATCCCAAATGTGAAGCAAACAAATAAAGTGCTTCCCAGGCAGCCGATGGTGTGATGCATCAGCTCACCAGACAATCACACTCCTAAAGCAGAAGTATGAGCAATGCCCATGCAGGGCAAGGCTCATGGTGACATGGCAGGAGAGAGTTTGTAGAGGGAAAGGGTAAATTACATAACATTTCCCACCTCCTCACCAAAGTCAGCACTTCATGAGGAAAAATGAGGTGGCACAGTTTTATATTTCTTAGGTGACAATTTTTTCCCCCCATGAGAAAAGAGAACTTTTCAGCCCTGTCATTTTCACCTCCAAACTGAGCCTGTGGAACAAATTTTCAGCTGCTGACTCAGACAAGTGCCCAGTGCTTTCCGTGGGAGTTTCACCCAAACTATGACTGCAGGATTTGATCACTATTCTATATGAAGTCATTTTAACTCACATCTATGCCACTGTTCATGTAAGAGGTTGCCAAAGTCCATGTTACTCCAATGTCTCCCCAAAGCTCTTCTTTAAGCCAATGCAATCTTGTCTCAAGGGTGGTGGGCAAAAAAAGAAAAAAAATAAAGAACTGTGAATGTGAAAGCTATTTCCTCATTTAAACTTCTCAGAGGAGAATGGGGTTTAAGTCTAGGAAACACTAAGTATTGCTAGGTAGGGACCATTTTTGTGGGCTTCTTCTGTAACAATAAGCATTTTGCTGAAATTTAACTAATAGTAACTGTGGATTGAATCGTTGGCTCTGTAAAGGATCCCATGCCTCACTGTCACATTAGACTCGTATCAAATACAATGTATTCACATTATAAATATTCTAACAGCAGAGACACAGTCAAACTTGCTTCCAGATACACAGGGCTCAGCCTGACCTAGCTGATCATAGAAATGCTTCACCCTGGAGCAGGGCGGGGGGTGGTGAGATGAAAGAGTATTTTTTTACTCGTTTGTCTCAGATGTTTCAGCACTGGGGTTGCTGTACAGCAAGACATAATCGGGTACTTGGATGGCAGACAGCCATGGCCCTCATCAGCAGCACTGAGGTGAAAATTATCGTGCTATAATTCAAGCCCTGTCATGCCTCATTGCTTAATTATACAGTTCTGATTACAACGGAATCATCTTTCTATAGTATGTCCCAAGCTGACATCACTTTGATTAACAACTCATTTATCTGATTACATAGTAACTCAATAACATTTTGAATTGGAAGGAAACCAGGAAGCCCTTTCATGCCCATTCAGCTTCCTAGCTAGTGTTCATTTAAGTATCCTGTAATTTTATCTTCTTTATTTATAGCTTGAAGAATGCTTTAAGGACCTGGAGAACGGAACAAGCAGTAAGATACAGAGATTTGAAGATAATAAAAAACCTAAGAGCCATGAGAGAAAGAGATAAATCCTAAAGGGACATGTAGCATTCCTGCAGCTGGTGCCATCTTTAAGCTTATGTACGTAACCATTTGTTAGAGGGACTCAGAGGCCCCAGGTATGTCATAGCCCTATTATGTTCTGAGCAGGCCTCTAATTGAGGAGAGTCTGTTTCAAAGAACTCACAGTCTTAGGCTTTGATTCAGCAAAGCATTAAGCCTCTGACTTTAGGCTTCATTATCATACCTCCTCTTGCAACACCGACTCTTTCTTTTATGACTCCAAACGATTCCCATAATATGGTGCAGTTCAAATCTTCAAAGTGCTATAAAATATAAGTAAATTAAGCTTTAAAACTGCCCCACTGAGATCAGCAGACTGTTGTTTCAGAAGCAGAAACTGAGTCATAGAAATATGAAGTGACTTACCCAAGGCCCCATGTTAAATCATTGGTAGTAAGTCAGAGAAATGTTAGTTCCTAAATCTCTGTTAGCCCACCACACCTTGTTATTTTTTCTTTATTCATTCATTTGCTTAAGATAACTTCCTACTTATGCTGTTACAATAAGAGAAGAAGGCCCCTGCAAATGACCATACAGCCTTAGCCATGGTGCCATCAAGGGAGAGAATTATGGGACATAGCAAGCACATTTCAGCAGAAAGGATGCCCATCAGAAAGGGCTGGTTAAGTGAAATCAGTATTGCACAGAAGTGCACTCATTCCATTGAAATTCCAAGTTGGAGCCAAGGTGGCTGACAGAGCCATTTCTTGGTTCATTCCTCCTACTCTACTTGAGCAGCACTTCAGGGAACAGGAATGTCCACTGCAGTGGTTGGCATCTGTCTGTAACCCAGAAGACTTTCCATTGCCCAATATCTCCCTACAAAGCTAAGGCATTGACCAGAACAGTTGAAACTATTAAAAATAATGTAATCCAAAACCCCTTTTTAAATAAGATCTATGAAATTTATTTTTAAAGCTGATTTTTCACTCTAGCTTGTTCAGAACAGTTTTGATAACAGAATCATTATTTTCTACGTTCCACACAACAGTTTTAACTGATTAAAATAGCACTCCATCTTGTAACATCCTGAGGAAAGGGATGTCTGCTGTACATGTAAGGTGTGGTAACAGCTACCTTGTATGTTGTTCATTGTCAGCTCATGATTATTATTACTTCTCTTACCTCTTAAATAAAGTTCTATTCAATTTCCGAGGCGTTACCAAAGCCAGTGTGAGGTGAACACATTGTTATCAACTCTGCACATAAATATTGTGGAGGCATTTCATTAGCTAATGTCTACAGGCTTCTCTGAGTTTCCAAGACACAGTTATATCCACTAAACCCCAGATCAAGCCCCTCATGATGTGATGTGCTGCACACATGCATATGAAATAAGCCATTTGCTGTCAAAGTTCACAACCTGTGTGACAGATCCAATGCAGCAGGTGTGACTATCATGTTCTCCAGTTGTTTCCTGGTCCAATGTCTGTTTATTGACCTCCCTGCAGTTCATCTGTGAATACTTCCCATTTCTCTTCTTAACTACACAGACATGGCATGCAGCCTCCTGCAAGAGAAAGATAAAGTTCATCATGTGGATACTCCACTTGCCTGGAAATGTTTTCCTAAGTGCCACTGGAATTAAAATGCTGTGTATGCATTCATGGCAGATTGCAGTTGAACAGAACACAAAATGGCAGCTGCATGAAGATTACAATATCCTCTAATTCTTTTAGAGGGGCAGCAGAAAGCAAATCATCAGCATTTTACCATCAGCACAGTGTGAGGTCATGCTGAAATGAACCAAATCAGGGCATGATCAACTTTATTAACAAGCAGCAGGAAGAATCCACAAGAAGATTTCTAACCTGCTTCAAAACCACCAGGAACAAATCCCCATTGTACAGCCTGTTGCAGTTACTTAGCTGTCTCACCACACAAAGACATCTGGCTTTGGTTTTTGTCCACAACCCAACATTCATTATTTGAAAGGCTGGTAAATGTCTCAGGCCAAAAGTTATCCAGCTCTGAGCAACTCTGGACAGATTGGGATTGTGGAGTGAGAACCGTCATTACAGATGTTGGGATGTTGGGATCCACGAATCTTGGTACAAATCCAAACTCTTAACTCATGAACACCCATCCCTCCCCAAATCTGAGCAAATTTGCAGTATCCTGAAGGGCTGAAGCCACTGCATTTGCTCCAGACATGCTCTGCTTTCTAATGGGGAATAAAAGACAGATCGCAGTGAAAACATGATTGTGAAAACTGATTGCAGGACCCGTCCTGCTTCACTTCTAGCCCAAGGCGTCGATGCTAGGGGAAGACAGCTATAAACAAACTGCACATAATTATTCCATTATTACAGTACATGCCTACTGCGTGGGTGGGAATTCTTCTCTTCTATCTCTAGCATGTTTCCCTGCCTAGCTTCCTCCACCCCCCATCATCTGTTCAATTAAGTAAGCCAACCAAAGGACATTACCTCAGTGTATTCACAGGCCTACCAAAGCAACAGCAGACAATGTTTGAGGAACTTTCAGGCAGGTGTGCATTCGTCTGGCTAATAATAATGGTAATAATAATAACAACAATAATGACAGCACTCCCACAGCCTCCATGTTCTTTACTTCTTTGACTTTCCAGCTATACCAGGTGTAAGTTATTTGCATTTTATTATTATTTTTTTAAAGAGCAGTCATTAGGGAGGGTGTGAACATAGAAGCACAGTGCATCTGGCTAAAACCTTTGCCAAATTTTGACTCTTCCTTGCATTCCAGGGTTAGGGTCAGGGAATTAAGAACTTATAATGTGGTGCTATAGAAACATCTACCTCTCAGCCAGAGCCTGATTCTTTACTCATTTATATGGATTAAAATCAGGGTATGTGCTTCAACTCAGCTGAATATATACAGAGCTGGAATTGTATGAAGAATTTTCTTGTTTCGCTTTTTTGGAAAAAAAAGGGGAAATAGAATGAGAGGTTTTTTTGTGGACAGGTTGATTTTGCATATTTGTTCCCACAAGTATAGAGTTTTGTTTGTGTGGTTAATGACAAGGTGTATTAATTGGGCAAGAAACTATGAATGAAATGGTGATCAACAACCTCCCTAGAATATTCTAGTGCTTCCATCAGCTGAAAGGCTTGCAAATGAAACAGAAGTTGGATAGGTCTTACTCTTTCTGTTGAAATATGGGATGGACTAACTCTTTGTAGGGAAAATGTTTCCCACACCTTTATGACCCAAGCCTCAGCAGTCCTGGCTGGAGCAGATGTTGCAGCACTCAGGAGTACCACTGCTGGATACTAGAAATCCTAATTAGTGAATAGTCCGAAATGACAACCTAAATCAGCAGTGAATATTTTGTCACAGAAGTTGTGCTTTTCTTCCTCCACTTTGACTAACATCGCATCAACTAGGTTGGGTACCTCACCCTACAAGGACAGGCTACAGTAGGCTTGCCAGACTCATATGGATCTCAGCAATTTGACATCTCTTCTATTTATTGACACATTAGAAGAGGCCTTGTCCAGTTTCCAAGCCCTTGAATTCATACTCAACTTTTAGCCTCTAGAGAATCATACACTGATGTTATTCTACAATAGCAGGGATATGAGGCAACACCTTAGTTGGCACATCAATACACTTTTCAGATCTGTTCACCTGTAGGGTGGGTGGGTCATTAACTTCTTCAAAGACTGCATTCCTCTACCAGCTCCCTTCCAACTCAGCCCTACTTTTTATTAACATCTCCTTATGGAGTAAAAGTTAATTTCTTCAGCTCCAGCTCCCTCCACATGGACTGCCCTGCCTGCCATTGTCCTGGACAAGGTGCTGCCATTTACAGCTGTGCACCGTGGAGGTAGGACAGGAAATGTTTGTTCCTCCTTGTGTACTGCTGTAAAGAACTGTGCCAAGTAGAGAGCAGTGGAAAGACAGTTGCCTGTTCCGTTGAAGGACAACAGAGCACACTGAATTCTGAACACAAAAATCAGCTTTCTTGCCCAAAAAAAAAAAAAAAAAAAAAAAAAAAAAAAAAAAAAACAGGGCTCATGCATCTTCCTGATGCCTCAAAATTTTTGCAGTCAGAAGGTTTTGCTCATAAACCTATATTAGGCTTCTGAATTATTCTCCCTCATCCAGCATATTCCCATTTTGTGAAAAGAAAGATCTCAGTGTAGAGGAGATGGTTGTTCTGCCTTCTGGAGAACTACTTTTCTCCATCAAAAGAGCAGTATGCTATAATTAGCCGGTCAGGATTTCAAATACAATTTTAGGTTTCAGATAATTTTGCAGAAAAAAAATTCTACAGCCTTTTAAACTGTAAAAAAGGGAATTATTTGTGTTCAGATAAAGACTAACATTTTGTGCTTTGGAGTTTGCTGATAGCAAACAAGACTTGTATTTATTATTTGCAAGGCAGACTAAATTTGTGGCAAGACTGGACAAGGACAGTGTGACTTTAAAAAGGCCTTCTTTCCAAAGGGCTTCAGAAGACATCTTACTATCACTAAGATCTTCACAAATGCTGCTCAGCTGACATCAAGAGCTACAGGCAACCAAGTTTATGCCAGAAGCAAACTCTTCCTTCTGACACTATCAAGATTTTTTGATAGCATCTTAACAAATGCTTGAATCCTGTCTGGGCAGGATTGAACCTATATATCCTTCCACCTGTCTTCAAGGTTCCAAACCAATAAATATACTCTAGGTATATTCTGTACTTGGCCCCAAATTCATGGCTAGGCCTTGTACAGAATACCATTGGTAAGAAGGTGATTTTACATTTATCACAATCCCATTTTAAGCCAATCGTAGGTGATAACTTTTAAAACAGGGCGTATCTATATTTGTTCCCTTTTCCAACAACTGAGGAGGTGGAAGAACAAAAAACAAGTGTCTTGTCTCCTAAATGTTAGACCTAGCTCTGAATACCTTGATAGCAGTGAAAAGACATGTCCCTCTCCTCAGTGAGCAAGAATTCCAACAGCAAAATCCCCCACAGTCTATACCAGAACTGTCCTGGAGGAAGGGACCCCTTTCAAGGGGCATAGCTGTCGAGCTTTGCTCCCCCATCTCTGCATGGAAAGGAGTAAGTGGTGAACAGCCCAGGTCAGGGCACCACGAGACAGCAGGATCTGTAACTGGGCAATGCAATGTCTATGAGCCCATAAGAAGTTGCCCAAAGGGCCTCAGTAGTATTTAATAGAGAAACGAAACAGACTCTGACCATTGCAACACTTGACACCAGGACCTGCAATGTCAGCTGATTTTGCGAGAAACTTGCTTGTGAACACAAGTGTTGGCAACATGTGCTTTGCACTTGCATGTGCCTTGAAACTAACATCTTAAACACCAGGCTGAATGTGTTGTAAATTATTCATTTTTCTGTTTCCACTGTTTTTAACAAAACCACATTGCTTGTTCGAGAAAACCCTCTCCCAAGAATATTGGTAAAATCAGTGAAGCATATAAGTGCCCTTTTCTCCGTTTAACAGCATCTTTCAAACTCCTCTTTCCAGCCCTCCAGTTCACAGAAGAAGCTAAGTGCAGCCTGATCCAGTACACTAGGAACTTTGTCCTGGTCGGGCCATGCCTGACCTTCCTCTCCATGGGAATCCATTTTCCTCTGTCAGCTCTGTCATCCCTTGCTATTGTTAGACTAAATTCTCCTAGGAAAGACTCTGCTTCTCATTAACATGAGCCCTTTTACTTAGCTTAGTAGAAGCCTGACATAAACCCAAGAGTTTTAATGCTTAAATGATGTAACGGCCCACCTAGGGGAATTTAAAGAAGCCAACTACTAATGATACACTCAAAGATGATCCTCAGGCTGGAACTTCTTTAAGCTTTGGAGCAATATCAAGAGCCTGGAAATAATTCCCAATATTTCATTTGTATGTCTTGATTTTCCAGTTCTGATACAAATGCAGCCAGCAGTAGCTGGATTTCAAGGAGGAGGCCTGTGTACTGCCAAGAGAGATGATTTTGTGCAACTCTTATCATTCCATTTACAAAAGATGCCCAGAAAAGAAAAGAAGTTAATAAGCATCTATTAACACTCAGCGGGCTGCAGGAGAGGCTTCCTGGGTGCATGTGAAGTCTGCACTGTCTCAACCTTGAATGCACTGTCTGTTAGAAGTGAATTGCACAAGCTCAGATTTCCTCAGAAAACAGCAGTTTGTTACTGTGGGCCTGCAATAAGTTGCTACAGCACTGAGAAATATTCCAGATAAGCAAAATCTTCAGAATGTAATGCAGTGTGATTGCTTTCAGGAAATGTTACAATGCTGACCCTGCTACATCTGTGAGTCAGGCTTGCATGGCAGGCAACTGGACCCCATGAGTGGGATTTCTTCACTCTCCAAAAGTTAAACTCCAAGATCTGCTCTAATCACCATGGGCTCACTATTTCAAACAGTGAAAAAAATTCACAAGCAATTTCACCCCAATTTCTTCTTCCCTTGGACTTAATGCAAAAGACAAAAGTTGTCGAGGTCAAGCACACATTTATGTCCCCTGTATCCAAAGATGGCTCACACATCTCCAACACTAAAACTTGAAGCTGGAATCAAGGCCATCGTGATTCTTTCCCCATTCTGGTGCTTGTGTTCACACTGCTCAATTCAAATGCTTTCACACGTGGTTTATCATTCTGAGATGCAGGTATATAAACTGAGATGCAGATCACACCTTCCTTCATAGAGTGTGACTGATGCTTTCAAGACTTAACTTTGAATGGGAGATTCATAATAGTAATGGATAAAGGTTTAAATGACAGCAACAATCCTAAAGCATACACACACCAAAAGACAAAATAAAACAAAACAAACAAAAGAGACCCTAACCAACAAAAAAAAAAAAAAATCCAGTTACCTTCATTTAATTCCTTCTTGAGCAGCTGTACTGCAATTCAATGACCACAGGTGAAGAGAAATAATACATTTTTAGGGAGATCCTTGATTTTCAATTACCTTTAAGCAGGGCAGTACCAAGGCAGAGGGTCAACAAGGTAACAAGGTGACTAAGTGGTCAGATAACAAGACAAGGTAAATCTGAAGATTCAACAATTCAACATTGAACATGCTTTTCAGTAATGATGGAAGTCTTTTTCTTACAAGACCTGCAACATATTTTGCTAATAAAATATTATCTTCTTTTTTTGCTAGTAAGGCTTGATTTTTAAACATTAGGCAGAAGATTGAAACATGCTGTGAATTTCAAACACTCAAAAAATATATCCCAGAAAATCCTAGGATATACATCTGCTTGCCATCACTGTTTGTACAGACAAAATTTAGGCTGGCATCTAAATCCAGGTACATTTTAAAGTCTTTTTTATGTTGGATTTCTGAGCCATGTGCCCAGTACGCAAGATAACAAAAATCATCAAAGAGATACTAATTTTGCAACCAGGAGCAAAAAATCTCACAATCCTGTAGGACTTTTTTCTCCTTTGGTCAACACAGTAAACTCTCCTTCCAGTTTGACGCCAAGGGTTCTGATCCAAGTAGAAGATCTGTTAGAAAATTTTTGGAACATTAAATTTTAGAAACATTAAAGTAATTTTGAATCAATAAGACACTCAGGAGCAGCACTTAGAAGGAATAGTAGTCAGATCAACAAACAGGATTGCTGCTCAGGTTTGCTATCAAACAGAAAAGGTCTCATGTTTTGAAGGGTTAGGGAAGTGGCATGATTTACCTACAAACATGAGAAAATAAATGTCCTCTGTCCTTCCCTTATAAAGTAGCCTTCTCATCAAATATTGACTGAAAAAAATGTTTCTTGTACTCTTCTACTCCAACTGAACTTTCTAATCCCATTTCAGTTGTTTCTTATAACCATTACTCAGTTTGCTCCCCACCAGTGAGGAGGCTTGGGGTATACAAGGAGTGGGGAGGGGACACAGCCAGGGCAGTTGACCCCGACTGACCAGAGGTGCAATCCTAAGGGATACAATACAGCATCATACTCATCATCATCACTTTTGAAGTGAGGATGTTTGCCTTTCTAAGTCACCATTACACATGATGGAGCTCTGCTGTCCTGGTGATGGCTGAACACCTGCCTGCCCAGGGTAAGCAGTGAATCTATTTCTTGTTTTGCTTTGTTTTACTTTGCATGCATGAGCCACTTCTGCTTTGCCTATTTAACCATCTATATCTCCAATCCAAAAGTTTTCTCACTTTCACCCTTTCAGTCCTGTCCCCTATTCCTCTGCAGGGGCAGTGAGTGGCTGTGTGGTGCTCAGCTGCTGGCTGAGGTTAAACCACAGCAGGGGAGGAAGCACCCAGAAACTGCTCAAGATCCAACTCTCAGCTGTGTGTGCCCACAATGACCCTGCAGAGCACTTAAGCATCTGCTCAACTCAGTGCACAGGTATGTCTTCATTGACTTTGCTGGGACAGGTATGCCAGGTATGCAACTTCATACAGGGCAAAGTTCTTCACACAGCAGTTCTCAAATGCTTCCCTGTTACAATTCAGTTTCTGACATTCTCCTGACTCTAAATATTCATCCAAACAGTTTAGTATCTGTTGAGTCAGGACGCCACTTGTAATCCACTTGGGGCATGACCTCCAGTCTCACAAGAACTGTCCTAGAGCCCTGAGAGCACACATCGAGTTTCTGTGGTGATTATATGTCAGTGTGTGACCACTACACAAGCAAGGGAAACCTCCCCTCTCTCATTAGTGAGGCTGGTTTGGGCACTAGTCCAGTTCTGCCAAGTCCTTTATCTTCCCATGTAGTTAGTAATCAGTTTGTTTCCACCTCACCCATATTTACTCTGGTAACTGAACATCATCTGAATAAGGTGAGCAGCTCATTTTGTATTCCCTTTCCTAATTGGAGCCTTTAGGCACCAGATCATGTTTGTGCAAGACAGTGGAATAACTCAAAGAATTCCAGTTCTAGTTGATTGGGGCAGTAGAGAGCATTGATATATCTCATCTGCTGCATTTAAGATGGATTGGTTGCTGTCACCCAACATTCAGATGAGTTTTAGGTACCATTTTATATCACTGGGGCAGAGCATTCTCATATATCTGAAGTATCTAGCACAGCTCCAGTTTCAACCTATGATTCTAAGCACAATATAACGAATTAACTAACCAAAGGAGCCAAAATCAGATGTCTCATGCTAAGAAGTTAATAGCAGAAAATTAGCACAAAGGAAAATGTCGTCTTATATGACCACGTAACTGTCAGATAGTCCAGAAGAGGACTGCTGGAACCAAGTATCTGCACTCTGCTGCAGGAGAGAAAGATGATAAAAAATCATACATTTGTCCAGAATGGGAATTTTTAGCTTGCATTCATAGAAGCAACACTTAGAGAAAGAAATTTTAATTATTTCAGACACAAACCATCTCCTGTTTTGACTCTCATTTTCCATGTAGACAAGTATTTTCTTAGAAAAACCAACTGTCAGATTAACTACCTTAAGTGACCAGACTACAAGTTGGGCAGTCCTTGGGGCTCCATCTATGCTCTGCAGTAAGACAAGATTTCTCAAAGGCAACTCGATCCCATCCTAAGCAAAGTAGGTTTTGTCACCTGATATTTTTTTCTTTCCCTTTAATTGAATTTTGCCTTGTTGTTTATAGCTTGAGAGGATAAATATGAACACCACCACCCCCCCCTTCGACTTTCTCTCTCCCATTCATTTATTTATATAACTCTTAGTCATCTACTGTCTGACAAAGTAGTCCTATTCTTTTCAGTTTCTTCCTGAGGGAAGTCTGTCCATGCTTAATTATTTTTGTTGCCTGTTCTCAACCCCCCTGTGTTTCTGCTGTCTCCTTTGTCAGGGCAAAATGCAGTTGGTAGTCCTGATTGTAGGGCTGACAATTCACACTAACAATTCACACTATGCTGACTAGTTGTGCAAGACATTCAAGTTAGAGGAAGAGAAACTCCACATATCTTGCGTAACTAACCAAAACCATGTAAATTACTACTGAATATGCAACTAGGACTGCTCTGCTTCCTACAGCAAAAACAAAAACGATGGGAACTTCTTGGTAGGCTTTTGTGTGTGTGCTGCTTCAAAGTCAAGAAGAGCTGAGGCTCTAGGAAGAAGCAGGAGTATTCCACGGAAAATTTAAATATAGTCTGAGACATGGTGCCTTACTCTCTAAGCCCCCTTGCTTGCCCTGTTTCAATGCTGTAGTTGTTGCCTCACAGTACCTTCTCCATCCCCACAACCCCTGCCTGCCAGCCTGAACACCAGAGCAGCTCCTACCATTCCCAGCAGCGAGCCCCAGAAAAGCCCTGCTCTCTTATTCTGCCAGGCATGCCTTTCTACTAGCACATCCCCTCTCAGCCCAGCCCAGTGGCATAGACATGGCACCCCTGACCCCCCCCTCTCATCCCTCCTCAGGTCTGCCCTTGCTCAAAAGCAGTGGAGGGCTCAAACAGGCAGCATGTCCATAGGAGGAGGAGGATGCCCTCTGACAGACTTTGCCCTGGGGAGGTCAGTAATTGGGTTGACAGGGCCAATTACCACAACTGACCATGTCCCTGACCTGCTCTTCCCACATAAACAATTTTCAGTCTTTGTTCTGAAGGACACAACTAGAACATGAGCCACATTTCTCAAAAATTCTCAAATTCTCCCTCAGTGACACCTGAAAAGAGATGAAAAGAACATGTCCAATGAAAAGCAAGAGCTGTTGAAGTCCTCAAAACTGGCTTCATTCCCCCTTTTTCCCCCTTTTTTTTTCTAAAAGCAGCTGAGTTATTGTCTGACTGGATGGAAAATGTGATGCTCTGTCATACTGTTGAGACCAAATGCAGGCAGAAAGCTGCTCAGAAAAATCATCAACCCATGAGTGACTTACAGGGAAAAAATGTGACTGATTTTCAGCAGTGGCGGGTGTTGATCATTGGCACCCGCTGTGAGATGGCCACAGGAGGGGAGGCTTTCCCATGAACCAGTAGCAGGCTGGTATGTCCCTCTAAGCTGATTAAATAACACAGTATTGACTCTGCCCCTTGGCTGGGCATCTTAGGTAAGAGTGAATTGTGAAATCCCAGCCCAATATTACCCTATGACACTTGCTTTTGAAGAAGTTACCACAGAAACCTCAAAAGCAGGTTTCAGTGAAACACACAAGGCTTTGGTCCTGCACCAGCCCTGTGCGGGAAAGTGCATTTCATCCTTCCCAAAGCCCAGAACTCCACAGGGGTCCTTGTCCCAAAGTCAGACTGCCCTGATCCCATGGAAATCCCCATGGGTGAAGTGAGACCA
This sequence comes from Oenanthe melanoleuca, assembly GCF_029582105.1. Lineage (NCBI taxonomy): Eukaryota > Metazoa > Chordata > Aves > Passeriformes > Muscicapidae > Oenanthe > Oenanthe melanoleuca. The sequence goes on from NC_079335.1 coordinate 11,085,463, forward strand.
TAAACCCCCAGAGGAGTCTCAAGCTGAATCTGAGAAAAGAGCTGGTTGAAAATACCGAGTAACTGCCATGCATGTTTACAAACCCCAGCCTAAGTCTGGGTATCTGGCTGATGAATAGGGATGGCAGCAGATGGCTGCAGGGGTTCCCATCTTCACCTTTGAGCCCTGCCCCTGCTTCGAGACAGCTCAGCTGCTGGTGTGGCAGTAATTGAACCACTGTAAATTACAGCCTGGTGTATTAAGGAGAACCAAAGCCAGTGCCAGTTTTTCTGTTAATATTACTTGTCTGGAAACTGTGCTGGTTCAACAGCTGCTTCCCAAAGAGCTGAGCCACCTTCACAGCACGAATGAACACTTCCGAGAGAGAGGTGGAGCAGACAGCCGGCGGCAGGAACCACTGCAGCCATCCCAGGATAAATCATCATTGCCTGGGAATCAAAGGACTTACAAACTGGATCCAAGACGGGATGTAAAATATTACACATAGCTCTAATAACTCTGGGGGTTTTTCAGCCTCATGATGTATGGCATTCCCCCGTGGCACAGACTAAATCCATGACTGCATGCTTTCTAAGAAGCTTAGGAAGTGATTGTATAAAATTAGTATTAACTAGTTTCACTATTATTAAATGGAAAATTAAAGCTTTCAACACTAAGCTATTCAAGGTGTTTGCTACACGAATGCTCTGTAATGCCTTCATCAACAATAACCATCATTACGGTTGCTCCTTAAAAGCTGGGGAAAAATGCATAATCTCTTGTAGTATAATCCACTTTCCTAGAGCAGGCATGAATTTAAAAATCTATTAAGAATAGTGTGTACAGAAAGTAATTTCCTGTAAGATCACACAATGGCTTAGCCATAAATAGAGCAAACTCCATCAGTTAAGTTGCAAAGGATAATCAGACATATCCTGTCCCAGATTCATAACATCAATTTATCTGTTTGGCTAACTTTCTTCACTTACCATATTATAGTTTGTGGTTCTAATGTACCAGGATACTTAAGGAAACCAAAAACCATGAAGGATGTTTTCTTTGCACCGCATTTCAGTAATTTTAAAAATCATGAATTTTATTCTCCCCTTTTATCTTATTTTTTTAGGTCCCCAACACTTATAGGCTTCACATCCATTGTGTTACCCTTAGCCAGGCAAACAAGTACAAATTCCCCCTCCTGGGCCTGCTAAGACAAACAAAAAGAAAAAGCTGATATCACTGCCAGCAGGACAAAACAATGCTTCCAGAATAAGGGGCAGCAACTGTTGCTGTGTCAGACACTCAGAGTTGTCCACTTGCAAGAGGAGAAAAAGAGGGTAAAAATACCCCAGGGCTACAGTGAGGCAGCCAGGCAGACCAGAGGGTTTATCTGAGTAGAGCACAATGGAGAGGGTCCCTATAGTTTCCCTGTTTTACAGATGGGAACACGGGGACCAAATTATTTAAGGCCATCCAGTGGGTCAGTGGCAGGACCAGGACTAGCTTTCTAGAATACCAAATTCCACATATGGCATTCAAAGTTAAATGATAAGGCTCAAGACATCAAGAACAAAGAACAGTTCAGATTTGCTGCTCTAATGGGTTCTTGATTGCCTTCTTTGCTAGTATTCATAAGAAAGGAACAAGAGGGCAAAGGGGTAATCTTTAATTCCCCCAAAAGTTTCAAATTCTTATAAATATTTGGGTGGGAAAAATTTTTGTTGGACAGCCCCATGTTCAGTGAACACAGAAGCAATAATTTCTCAAAGGCAGGGAATTCTTCCAGGGACCCAGGCAAGGTTTTAATGGATGAAGCTCTACGTTCAGCAGAAATCAACTGAATGAGAGATGTTTGAAGTGAGACACTTCTGTCTCAGTCCACATCAGAACACACCTCTGTGCTGCCAGGATTATCAGTCTTGAGTTGTTCCTGGAGTGAAGTTCCCAAACCAGCATTTTCTTATTAAAACAATAATTTAAAGAAAAAAAATTTTTATCATACAGTTGTAGTTCTTGGATTCAGATTTCTGAAATTTTTATGTTGGGGGGATGGCCCAGAATTTAGAGCTCCTTTGTGACAAAGAAGAACTGCTGTGCTAGTGTACATGCAATATTTACTAGCCACCTTCTAGACAACACCAACAAGCTCTCTCAAACACTTATTATAGGAGGCACAGTCCTTTTTTTTTTTTTTTCCTTACATGCTGTGCAGACAAGTACCCCAGAAATGCAAATCTGAGAATCCTGTGAAGGGCCAACATGAGCAGAGGCTGTGATATTTCCCATATGTCAGCCCTTGGACACTTCTGCCTATGTTCACCTGTGGAAACTGAGGTATCAGGAATTCTCTTGATCACCTCGGCACAGCCCATACCTCTCCCCCACACACAGTGCAAAGCACTTTCCCTGAATATCCTGGCCTAGATTTTGCCATCAAATATCTTAGTGCCAACTCACTTTTGATGTAACAGGGTCTGTTCTTTCATAAAAAGAGCTTTAAATAAATCTCCTATGTGAATACTCAGGGTATAACAAGCAGGAAAAATCGGATTTTCAGGAGCCCTCACTGTTGTTTTTCATTAAAATTAGAAGCAAATGCTCCCATTAAACTTGAGGAGAACACTGCAGCCAGTGCTAAGCTATTTTAAAATATCCTGTCTGTACTGACTAAAACCTGCAGTCTTACTCCAAACGAAAATCAGTTCCATGAAAGAAGCTTAAAGGAACTAGACTATGAAAAATCCATAAATTAGCTCCTAGGCTAATCATCTCTTCAAAGTCCTTCTTATTTGTTTCCTTGGAAATGTAAATGCAGACAGAAAAAAAAGTCCTCAAGCTCATGAAAGTGCTCTCTCTGTAACTACATGAAAAAGGTCTGACAATTTAAGCAAACGATGAGTGCTCAGTAATAACCTCTTCAAAGTGTGCTCTGTATACTAATGTCCTTGATTGTGATAGTCGGAGGAATAATAAAATTATACTGACTAAGATTTGCTCATTCAAGTGGTGCCTGCTTGAAGCTAATTCTCTGTATGGAGGTCAAATTCAAGCCACTATAAAACTAATAACCAGATAGTGCAGCAGTTGGTTGGAAACCCTGCCAATGTTTCTAAAATATATGGTTGATGCCTTTTTCTTGGTTTTCATAGATCTCTCTTATTCCTGTTCAGATTGTAAATGAAGAGGATTTGGAGAAATGAAGCTTTAGTCTGCCAGATTTAATCCGGCATAAACCCCTGCTTCTGCAAGGAGACATCTAGTAAGGGGTCTTCTGTTTTTTAGCTAATCAGTTGCACTCTCAGGTTCCCTCATCATTAAAGAACCCGTTGATTTTACTAAAGTATGACTTCTTTCCACTCAATCAGCAAAGAACAATGCTTTCAATATATGTTATTTTTAATGTTTTCAGTCCTCTTTGGTGTAAAGACAAAACTGCAGTTCCTATTCCTCCACACACCAAGACTGAACTATTTGGAAGTGGCTATCTCCTAACATCCCTAACCAAAACCTGAACAGAGAATTAGGGCACTCTACAACTCTACCCAACATTATATCAAGGCATTCTGAAATCACTTCTTCAGCAAATATATATTACTTACCTCTTTTTTCAGACAAAGGAGAGCATGACTGCCCACTTAGACAGTCCTAACTATGTCTTCCCAGAAAGTCTAGCAGTAGTGAAATGTCCAAGCTTCCCTCTGGCAACTGAGGCTCCCAAGTCCACCGAGCATGAAAAGGGCAAAATCCCACACTAAAAAGCACAATGTCACTTGTTCTCCAAAGGGTTATTTACTGCCTACATCACAGAAGCTTTTTCACAGTGCATTCCCCAAAGAAATTCCCTCTTTAGGACTTCTTTAGGATGCCTTTGCTCAGCCAGCTTGGAGGTCCTTGTGGATAATAAAGCAAAGTCACAGTGCAGCTCTAGAGCAGAGTGGCTCTAGGAGAGTAAAGCTAACCTCCCTAGGCACCTTTGCCATCTCTCAAGAGACTTTTAGGAATGTGGAGTTCCATGTACTTTTCTATTTGATGGGAAAAGAATAACAAGACATCTGATAGTCCTCTGCATGCTTACAAAGAAAGTAAGTTTAATCTGTGCATTGGGAATTCTGTCCACCCTCTTATTCTAGTCCTTTCCATTAAAGGGTTGGCTTGAGGAAGCTTGGCTATCACCAGGGCAGTTGCACTCTTATGTTGGCTTCACTGAGTCCATCCTGCCCTGATGAGGTGGCCCTGAGGTGGCCCTGAGGAGGCCTTGAGGGCCATGCCCCGGACCCACTACCCCCACCACCAGGGCTCTGCGCTGCCAGCATGTGTCAGACCCAGCTCGGCGCTCACACCCATCCCAGAAGTGCCCACCCCAAACCCGGACAGTTCCTGAAACCTCAGCCTTCTTCCAGTCAGGCCATGACCACTGCTAACAGAAGGCTCTTCCTGGCATGATGAGCACCCTCCCCATCCTTCAGAGACCACATGCAGCAGCGGGGTGAAGAATGTCCCACCCTGAGACAGCTCCTAACCCACTGGGACAGTCATATGGAAGATGTAGCCCAGACCTCCTCTGGTAAAGAGATGGAGGATGTGAGTCCCACATTCTGGTTGTATGGCTCACACCACAGGAATATCTGGGTGGAACTTTTAGAGGGAAGTTCTGATTTCATATGTGTGTTCTGTGATGTCGATTGACTCAGGTCCTAAGTGACAAATAGGAGCAGGAGGAATCGTGGGAATCGTGGATCATGGAGGGGTGTAGGCACTCCTCTACTCAAACCAAAGCAGAAGCAGAAACAAAGCAGACATGCCTAGAAGCAGAGAATGTCAGGGACTGCCAGAAGTTTGTTGGTAAAAGCCTGGTGCCTACTAGCTTTATATACCTCCTAATTTGTAGTATATTAGTTTGTTTAATGTCTGGGCTTGCTCTTCTCAAGGGCTGAGATTTCAATGCTCAAGTTGTTCTGTGAATTCATCTTGACTATAATTAAATGGCTGGTGTACTAAGAGCACCATACCAACATCTGGGAGAGTCACGTTCCAATCCCTGCTCCAAATAGTTGTGTGTTTTTTTTAATGTGAAACAGAAGCCCACCATCCAGAGGCATTCGTAATGATTCCCAGCGTCTCAGCTGGCATGGAGTTGTATGCACATCCCAGTGCTCCAACACCAGCCAAAAGCAGATCTGAGCCCTGACTTCCCACATACCAGAAGTGCTTCCCATTATTCTCCTCCTCTCAGACATCAGTGGACTTTTTTCATATGCTGTTTTCTGAACCGTCATAGACAAACAGGTAGAAGTACACCTACCTTATAAACCTCATTAATGATAAGAACAGCAGGGCCTGCTTTCTCCACAGAGTAATCCAGAAATGCAAACATAGAAGTAATGAAGCAACTGGAAGAAATTGTAGTCCTCAGATACAAAAAATGAGAGAGATGTTTCAAGAGGTTAACTTGACAATTAATCATTTAAATATACCTTTCAAGCTTATCTCCATGCTTCTAGATCATGAGGGTCTTCAGTATACTCCTAGTATATAGGTAGCTCAGCACCTTTCTACAATACCTATGTTTGTTTAGTAGAAGAAATACTGATGCTGTTGTCTCCATACATTACCCTTGCAAGGAATGGAGCTGAGTAGGAATCAGGTCATTAAAAAGTGGTAAATAAGCTATTATATCCATTAAATGTGTGGATTTAAATGCATGTAGTCAGGCAGGATGATTAGGTTCAAGGCATCATTATATCCTGTACTTCAGACACAAATATAATGCTGGATCCTGCCTGGAAAAGGTAACAAGATGAAATGGAAAGTGTTTAGTTGGTTGAGGGGTACTATTCCCTAGCATATTACACAATTACCCTGTGGCCTGGGGCATTATAATTAACATCACAATCTTGCACACAGGTAAATATAGGGAGAATACTTTGTGCTATGCTCCTTGGGGGATGTAAAGGCATTTTTTCATAAGTAATACATTTTGACCCACGCTTTCTGTCAAAATGCAGTGAATTTGGAGCAACACTGAGATAAGCAGAGTGTTCAGAAATGCTCAACACCATATTCAGAGCTCTTGATGCACTTCTGTTCTTCATAATGGGTAGAGTAGAGGAGGAAAAAGTAGTAAAACTACATTGTCATAATCCCTTCTTGATTTTTTTTCTCAGCTCCTAGAGATACAATCTTAACAGAAGGGCATACCAACGGGAGAGCATGCGGCATCTGGGTGAAAAGTTTCTTGTACTGTGGGATGGTAAGGAGCAGGCTAAGTTTTGAAAGCAGACTCTTTGACACAGGGTCTTGCATTTTGCCTTGCTGTCACGCTGTTACCACACCACATCACACTGGGTGACATAACCAACAAACCCTGTTGTAACCTGCCTTAGCATGTGTCATGGGAAGGCAGCCTGCTGCTTGGTGCTTGCAAGGGTGCTTCAGGGAAAAGGCAATCCTGCTACTTCCCCACATTCTGAAGTGTACCAGAAAGGAAGTCAAACATAAAGAGCTGCTGTCCTCCTGCCCATCCACAATCAGCTCCAAGCAGTCATCACTTGTCTCCCAGAACATTTCAGAAATTCCAGAGTACATAGCAATATAATGCCGTTGAAATGGAGTAACGTGCCATGAAGAAAGAGGCTGCCTGTTGAAACCTACTATTTCATGTTCAAGTAGGAGGTGGCATGATAGAGCACACCACAGCAGTCCTGGCAGTGCTCATCAGGGAGGACAAATGAACTTTTCAGCGCTGATTCAAGGCATTTAAATATTGTCTTCCACTGAAGTTTGCTCCACTAATCCTCTTTGCCTTCTTTACTGCAGTGCTATCAATTGGGAAGTAAAACCAAGTAACTACTCAGAACCTGAGAGCTTTACCCTTTCCTTTTTGCTACATTCCTCAGAAATTGCCAGTTGCTTTGATTTGTGGATCTCCCCACAGATGACATTTAAACAAGCACTCTTCTGATTTATCTTGTCCCCAGGGGACTTCCAACCTATGTGGACTGTGGATAACAAAACACATTCATGCCTCAAATTACACACATTAAACTAAATTACTGTCTCTCATTCTCTTTCTCACTTTGCAAACTAGTAAATATGTATCATCGTTCCTGACATCTTCAATACCACGAACTCACCTTTAAATTCCGAGAGATAAATTTTGTCCCACGGCTCAGTAAGGTTCTTTTTATATTCACCAAGCAGGTCTTTCACCTCTAGGTGCTTGATCAGCCAAATTGTGAGGCATTCCCTTGCGTCTTAGCATAAGGGTAGATTTCATCCAGCAAGAAAATTTTGCTTGCCCAGTGAACAGAATTTAATTGTGAGCCATGTAGGTAATGAGTCAAATGATTTCTCTTCTCAACACCCCCCAAAACAGGTTTTTTTGTTGTCAACATGAGATATTGGGAAGAAAACATCACTCTGTGTAATGTTATGTACAGACCCCTCTTGTACCCACTTATCCCACCAAAAGCATCCCAGTGCACAGGTGAGAGCATCTGTAACACACTCAGTGCAGAAGAACAGAATATTCACATCTTTAAATGTTTATAGTTCAGGGTGAAAAAACTAGGGTGAATATGATACAGGTCACATTCTCCCACCCAACCTGCATTCAGTGCACTGAGCTCCAATTCACAGGGCCTCGTTCCTCTGCTCCCTTGCTGAATTTCCTCAGCAGACCGTACAGCATGACCATGGCAGAGCTCTTGGCAGCCTGCCTGGGTCTTTGCCTCCAGCAGCACACAGGGGCCATGCAAAGCCAACAAACCCCTGAGTCCTTTCATCGGGTGCTGAGTGCTTCAGTGCATCAAGGCAGGAATTTCACTGCGTGCAGGAGCAGCAGCGTGACCTCAGTGTGAGAGGCATGGGGAGAGCAGCTCACCCTGTGTGTGCAGCAGTGGCTGAAGCTGTGGGCTCTGGGATTAGGAAGAGCTGGGATGTGCAACCATTGTGGTGAGAGAAGCAGATTGGATTGCAGCACGGGTTAGTGTTCAGGCATTTGCAGGGAGAAAGGACAGGGTTAATGTTTCCAGGGACAAATGGACATGAGCACAGCCCAGCTCTATACCCAGGCCCCTTCAAAAGCCCCAGGGTGCTGCAGCCATGGGCAGGTGATGAAGGAGAGGGGCTGTGGGCCAAGGCCTGGAGGGAGCAGGACTGGCATTGCTGCTGGGCCAAAGGCCTGACAGAGCTGGAGGGACTCTACAGGCAGCATCCTTCTCTGCTTTGAGGCTGCAGTATGGGCCAGCTGCTGCTGCCACCATGGCCACAGACGTGAGGCTAGGCTGGGACTCGGCCCATGGACTCGACAGGGCCCTGTGCTGGTGGCACATGTGGGACACGGACACAAACCCTTGTCGCTGGCCAAGCAGCCATCACCCTCAGGAGCAGGACTGGGACCAGCATCTGCCAAATCTCCAGCTGCTGGTGGGAGGCCTGCCCGCCTTGTGCTGTGATCTCGTCGGATCAGCTCAGAGAAAATGGCTGAGTGCTCTGGCCAGAGCCCAGGCGGGACAGCAAAGGGCAAGTGCAGGTGGCTCAGGGCAAGGGCAGGTGGCTCAGGGTGAGGGCAGGTGGCTCAGGGCGAATGCAGGTGGCTCAGGGCGAGGGCAGGTGGCTCAGGGTGAGGGCAGGTGGCTCAGGGCAAATGCAGGTGGCTCAGGGCAATGGCAGGCGTCTCCGGGTGAGGGCAGGTGGCTCAGGGCGAGGGCAGGTGGCTCAGGCCGTGCCAGGCACCTCTCCCTCACCAGCAGGTCCCACCCCGTGCTGTAGCAGCACCCGCTGACCCCAGCGTGGGCACCACTGGGCTCCACTCCACAGGGATCCCATGACAACATTTCTAAGGTTTTAGTGCCTGTAAACCATCCCAGCCCTAGCATAAAACCCTCTCAGTGCCACAGACTCCCACCTACCCCAGAAGTGCCAGGCTCCACGTAGCCCCTCTCAGCCCCACTTTACTCCTCAGACTATGGTTTCGATGCACGGTTTTGGTGAATTAAACGGGAGCAGATTGCTTTTAATTACACTGCTAAGTTTTGTTTTCCACGGTTTTGTCCATTGTAGCTCCTACTGCAAATCCCCAGTCCCAACAGAGTCCAGTATTAGGTAAGATAAAGGATAGATGCTTTGCTACTTTATTAGTGATCCTAGAAGGAATGCTCCCTTCCTGTTGAAGCATGTGACAGTTAAGGTCTATTGTTTCTCACATCTTCACCATCTTTAGTATTTTGAGGATCCATTTGTTCACTGGGCATTTGAGATGCTCATCTCTAAAAGCACTGAAACAACCATTCATGTTTTTCCATCCTATTTCTCAGCAGCCTTTATATATCAATTTCCCTGCTTTCAGAGGCAGCAGGGCATAGAGAAAAGAATTGCAAAGAAGTTTTATAACCTTCATTTTCAAGGAAATGAAAAATCCTAGGGCTTCTTCAAAATTACAGAAATTAAAATTATTCAAGAAAATGTGCAGATGATTGGAGGGGAGCAAAAGTCTCACAGCTGAAGAAATTTTATTGAATCAGATAATATCAGATACTACATCAATACATATCAATGCTCAAAGAGCCTCAGATTTCCAGCCCTCTAACCCACAAGTCCGTGTTTTGTTCACTGCATGTCCACTGCTTTGAGACTAGTACAGTTACATATTATAGTAAACAGACATGTGCACCTCTATTACATTGTTGTTATCATGTTTCTATCTCATACATAGGTTTAAAATATTTTGTGTTCCCTGTAGGTATGTATGCTTGTTCTTCTTAAAGGCAGAATAATTTACTACATTGCTGTACAGTGTTTTTACAAACAGAAGCATTATTAGTAATAGAATATCATATTCCAATTTACATTCAAGCATCTTTTGCTTCTGGCTGAAAAAGCACGCTTGCATTGACTTCACAACCTCCTAAACTCTAACTACAGCTATACATCCTCTGTGAAAATATAAAAACAATTTGTCATGATTCATGGGTAACTCTCTGTTAATCCTAATAATAGGGTTAGGAGAAGCAATTTGCAACCTACTTTAACTTTGAGATTTAAGGATCTTCAAAGTGTGTCCTTCTGCTGCTCTTCAGCACAAGGGCAAGTGGATAGTGAAAGAGGAGCAGCACTCTTGGCCATCCAAAGCCAGAAGTGCCAGATGAAAACAGGAAACTAATCCGGTCTAAGAGCAGCACTATATTTAAATGTCAATATTCATGTCACTGGAAACAGGTTCTCAATCTGCAGTGTTCTGAGCATACATCCTTATGCTTCACAAATGCCTGGAGGAGGACAGCAAAGCTATAAAACCAATTGCAAGCAATCTCATCTTCCAAGCTATGGTCTGGCAGTCATATAAATGGCTCAAGAATGACATTCCTTTGTCCCTTGCCACTGAGTCACTGATTCCCACATCTTAGCTGGGGAATGGAGACACAGTCTCTTCTGACCCTGTGTTTTATGGTTCCCTGACCCCATTAATGCCTGCACCACCCTTATGGTAATAGAGAAGGCACCAAGCATAGCCTTTGCATGACAGTGAGTCTCTCCTCCGTCCCTGTACCTGTGTGTCCCAGCTAATGTCATTTCTGCTTCCCAGTCCCCATCATTTACTAGCCTCATGCTACTTCTTGCTGCATGAGCGAGACTCCTGGCTGGAGTCTGTCTCCATAATGCACTGCAGTCATCAAATTGCCCTGATGCATCCTGTCAGTGCAGACAGCACGGAGACTACAGCACAGTAAGTAAGGGTAATGTAATGCGGCCACGGGGCCAGGAGGCACAAGAAGAGCCAGGACTGGAAGCACTGGAAGCCTTCTCCATGAGGCATTAGAGATACTCATGCAGCCACACTGATTAATGCTGCCTCTCCCAAAAGGAAACATGCCATCTCAAGGTCAGCACATAAATGAAGAAGCACACCAGGGTAAAACTCCCAGCTTGCTCATATTGAAAGAAGGAAAAAAAGGAGTGCAGAGCAGAGGAAAGCAAGTGGTAATAACAATAAAGATTATAGAGGAACTTAGTAGGGATTACTGCCTGTCATATAGTAAAGAGGATAGCTTTTTCTCTCCCTTTTCCTCTTTTAATTCTTTCTAAAGAAACATCCTAGGCTGATGATTCTGCAGACGGGCACTGAACAATGAGCCACTCTCAGTCCAGGAAGAAGTTCCCATTACAGTTGGCAAGGCATGCAGATGGAAGAAAGTTCAAAAGCCTCCACAGGAGGATGGGACAATCAGTATATGGTGAACAGAAGTTGCCTCTATTTAGGGACCTCTAAAGGCTTTAGCTGACCTTGAAGGCAAGTAGAAGGCACTTAAATACTGTGCAGATGAGGAAGGAAGGGAGCAATACTGTATGTGGAGATTTGAACATGTTTTTGCCTCTAGACTCCTGGCAGGGATATTTTTAATGGTCTGTGGGGGTGAGGTTTTTGCAGGAAGTCCAAGGAGGCTACAGGAATTCGTAATTGCTTGCAGGAGATTTGCTTCAGTGAATGCTGTGGTTTCATTACACCTCTGTAAAATCAGGCCCCATCATGTTTGTGAGTGACACCAGCTCACGGCGCTGTCTAAAGGCAGTGGTTATTATTAGCATCCATACACCATGGATGTACAAGCTTTAACCACTCAGGCCCAGCCTTTGGGAAGAAACAGCCTGTGTTTAGCTGTGTACATTTGCAATGATTCATGAGATTGTCTGCAATCGCTGTAAAAATAGTACTTACGCAACCCAGGAGCTACTACTGAAATCCTGACATTATTGGGTCTTCCCCTCTTAGTCACATTCATTTCAATTAATTTCCATGCTGCCAAGAGAACTTCATGCAGAAAAGGCATAAACCTGAAAGAGGAACTGGGGGAGGTTAGGAAATGCAGCAAAAGGGGATGATCATTTCTTTGCAATTGTGATGAGGAAAGATTGCAGCTGTTATTCCCCTGTAGAAGTGAAATGTGCAAACTCAACAAAAAAAAAGGGAGACAAATCTGTAGAGAGAGTTTTTCCTTTTTTTTTTTTTTTTTTTTTTTTTTTGCCAAGCCGATGTTTTTCTTTACTTTTAAGCTGGTCTGCTAAGGCAAGGCTAGGAGGTACAAAGGAACCTGTGTTTTTCCATCCATTTTTTTTCCACTCAGCACTTACTAGTGCTGTCCAATCCCTTCTCCACTTCTGCCTGGGCCCAAGTCTGCACTTTTTGCTGCATTCACAACCTAGGCTGTGCCACCTCAGCCATACGCTGGTGTGGATCACTTGAAGGATGGCTCAGAACACACATAAGCACATTAGGTTTAGCCCAGTCACACATAAGGAACCTGCCAAACCTCATCCACTGAGCTGTGGTTTATACCTGGGGCCCTTGTCCCCCACACCTTTGGGATTTTCCCAGCCCAGACCATATATGTCCATCACAAAACCACAAACAGACAGAGAAGAGAGAAGGGCTCCTTATAGTGTTCACAGCTACCCTTAAAAATCTTTCAAAGTAGAACCTGTAGGGCTGATGCTGAGCCCCTTTCCTATACTGGCAAAATAACAACAACAGCTGATAGATCCTTTAAACCCATGGGTATTTGGTGCAGGAGCAGCTCTCTACTGTGAAGAGCACACAGGGTAGCCCACAAGCCCAGGCTATCAGGACAAGGGCACCTTTGGCACAAGAACTCTGTGAATTCCTGCTCACGCCAATATTAATGAAAGCCTGTGCTATTATACATGCACAGAATTACACTGGTGTGGAAGTTCATCCTCAGCACTGCAGACAGGACTGGATTTGTTCCTGGTTTCTTTTACAAGACATCTGAAATCCAGCTGGAAATTATAGAGCTCTGTGCATTTGGCCCACCGGAAAGGCTTTTGGACTGCACTCTCTCAGAATGTCCATTGGCTGACTCTGGGGTAGAATATCATTTGTGTGCGAAGGAGGCCTAGATCAAGAAAGTTCTTGACAAAAAGTTTGTTATGGACAGGGAAGGAAACACAAATTACAAACTGCCTTATGGAAATCAAGTCTGACGGGGTACTCCTCAACTCCACAATTACAGCAAGACAGGTGTGCAAGATGGAATTGAAAAATAAGCAAACATACCTGGGCCAACTCATACAATAAAATGTGGTGCATAATCCAAATTTAGGTTCCTTATCACAGTAGGCACAATAATCTAATATCTGCTTGAGTGTCACTGTAGTACTACTGAGGCTTCCAGATTATTTCTTCCCTTTCTCACTCTGGCATTCCTCTTAATTCTTCATCTTGGCATGGAAATGGGATTTCAGAACTCAAGGTGCTCAACAAAAGTAAAAGCAGTGTCGGCTTCCTAATAGGTTAAATAAAACTTACACCTCACCAAGCCAAAAGTTTACTCTTCAGGGCTACATGGTATAGGATGCAAAGAAACATGTGGAGTTTTTAGGAAAATAGGAACATAGCAATCTAGCACATATACACAAGACACTGAAAGATCCTCTAGTTGTGCCCTGAGGTCACCAACCTCTAAGAACTGCAGGTGTTATGAAAAGAAGTATTTAAACAGAGACATACAGTCAGGACAGAACTCTGACCTCAAATGCAAACACTGAAAGATTCTTAGGGCCAGCACATCAGATACCTTGGGTACCTCTTATATGAGCAGTGTTTCAAAAAAAATTTACAAGATTAGATCACAGCCTCTCAGAATGCTTGATCAGCATTGTAAAAAGCATAGCCCCTGAAACCTGCTCAATGAGCAACAGCAGAGACAGAAAGAGGTGAGTAGGACATGGAGAAAAAAAGCACTTCTATAGTCTTTCCTTGTCCTCTCTAGCAGTGTGATGCTAGTTAAGGACATTGGTGTAACCTAGTCCCAAAATGCTTATTTCCAAAATGCTCTCCATAAAGACAAGAGATGTAGCAGGTCAATGTTCTCGTTACTCATTTCCCTCCTGATACTGAGAATGAGAAATGTCCTTCAGAGAGACATCCCCTGTACCCATTCCATCCAGTCTCTAATTCAAACAGAGGTGGTGATTTGCATATAAACAGCTTTCTACTGGAAAACTGCTCTTTTTTGTAGAGCAGAGAGCAGCCTTCCATTGGTAATTAATGATCTGTGTTATCTAGTCAGCCAGCACTCAACACAGTGGTGCTGTACACACCCTTCAGATGTGGCACAGCCATTCAGGGGTCATGTTTTTCTGTCCCACACCTGCAGTTCTGCAAGCAAGGCCCCTCATTTAAAAAGGCTCAGGATTGCAGAAGAAAAAGAGAAGACCATGAAGAAGAACAGGAAGGATGACAGGGAACGATACAGATTAAGAAACATCTGGACAGTTTACTGTGAAAATATTCCCACATGCGAGACAAAGTAACAAAAAAGGTAAATCTCATTTGTGCTCCACCTGATTCTCTGGGTAACAGCCTGACTGGGCTCTCTCTTGTCCAGAGTACAATCATGGACACCTAGTTAATGGCAGTCAAAAAGTCAAAAGTATCCAGAAATAATCAAAACCTGAACTAAGAGAAGAAAGTATAAAATACTGGATTTTCTCTGCACAGAGGTAAGCTTAGGTGAGGAGCAGATATTCACTGAAGCATCTATTGCCCACATGTAGGAACTCATCTGATTGCCTAGTACTTCTTTTCCAGTCTGCTCCCTAGGAGGGAGTTCCCACTGATTCAACTCTCAGAAGCAAACATGGAATTTCCATGTGGTTTGGGTCGTCATTGCATGAGCTTCTGGCTTCAAAACTCATTGTCAGAAAGCTTTCTCCTGAAATCCATCTTCATATACCCCTTCTCTAACTGTCTGCCATCCTCCCATTCTGCATATTTTCCCTTGGTCAGAGGAACCAAAAAACTGCATTTGCCCACCAACCATATTAGCTTTCCTGTAAAGCTGCAGTTTTCATTCTCAGCAAGCAGCACGGGCATGGGGAGCTCAGGGCAGTGGGAGAGAGAGCTGAGGTGTTCATGGCACAGCAGTGAGCAGTACCACTGGGAACCACAGTGCTGGAGAGCCCTAATGAAATACATTGGCACCAGTATAAACCATTGTCTCTCTGATTACAAAATGGCTGTGTTGAAATGACTGCCAGGCCCTGCTAAAACACCAAGCTCTTATATACCACTTGTCAGCCATCATTTTCAAAGTGCTTTCAGAGGGTGGGAAATGATTTATGCAAGGTCACTGAATAGAAGCAAAATTAAACCCCTCTGTGTCTGAGTCATCTGCCAGCATCCTAACCACTGAGCTACTCCAGGAAACCCTGGCTCCTTTGTCATGTTAGCCATCTACAGCACAGGATATAGCAACAGTAACAGCTGCAGCTATACAGCTGGAATATCCCCAGAGCTATCAGGACAGATTAGTGGTGCACCTCTGAAGGACTATATGTGAGAAACAGATCTTATTTTCATATGCAGCAAAGTGATGCAAATCACAGCATATTTTTTCTCTGAAATCTATGGGAGGTTCTCAGTAAGGCCACACTTTTATCACATTTACGCTTAAAGTCATCAAAGCAGGAAACAAACAATTTGTGGGGTAGAAGAAAAACTGCAAACTCTGCAGTTCCATGTGGTTAATGATCCTTCTATGACCTTTCAGTTTTGCACCATATCTTTTATTTAAACTATTTATTTAGAGCCATAGGGTTTTATATGAAGCATACACTTGTATCCCTTTTCTTAAAGCATTTCAGGATTAAAGTGAGACCTTTTGATAAGGAAGTTAGAGGAAGAGACACAATGTTTTCCTCTAAGCAGTTTTACAGAGCTAAGCAGGGGTTCTGCACAGTAAGACACAAATGAAGCTGGGGAACAAGGCTGAGGTTTTGAGCTCATGAAGTAATGTCAGGTTAGCCATATCATCACCCAGCTTTTGGTACTTTGCTTGGCTGGAGAAATGGTTGTCTCAGCTCCCTGTACTGTGGATGGAAAGTGGTAACAATGCCAAATTACAACCTAAACTCATAGGCAGAGCTGTGGAGAATTTAGGGTAATATGTCTAAACTATAGGAACGCTCACTACTAAAGCTGGGTGGCCTGGCTGCACTCCTTTGTCCCCTCTTGAGTACCTCCATTTGTTTGACAGAAGAATTAGGAACCATAAAACAGTTCTCAAGGTTACAAAAAAGTATTTTCTTAGAGGAAAAGATTGAAAGACTGAATTGGACAGGATTAAAAAAAAAAAAAGCAAACTAAACTTTCAGTCAGTACACACAGTATTCAGAAAGCTCTGGAAAGCTCACTTTAATCTGCAGGGTATTTGCACATCATGTCACTTAGCAGGAGCCAGAAACCCAGGCTGAGGACATCACTTTGAATATCTCCTTGGGAAGCAGCTTCACCCAGCATCCTAACATGCTCACTCCCACTGCACAGCCTCCACTGAAGTACTGTGTGTCACTCCCTCAGTTTGCTGAAGCCCTAAACTCATCCCATTCAGTCTTCTGGGAACTGTTTTGCTATTAAAAAATGTAAATAATAGTAGCTAAAAAACTAGCCCATAAAAACCTTTGAAGTTTGCTTACAAACACAATGCCTTCATAAACTCTCTCAATCATGTTTGTGCTAAAATATTGACTTTTCAGGGAGGTAAATATTTCTACATTTCTTATTGCATAGAAGCTCATTCCTGCTGTTTATTCACATGCCAAGGCCAGTTAGTACCGCTGCAGAGCATAAAATCCCAGGCTAGAGGCTTCAGTACAGTTTCCAGCTTGTTCCCCCTGAAGTTAGCCAGTGGCAATACTTTCATTAACTTTGGGGAGAGCCAGGTTTTATTTGCCTGCCTGTAGTGTTTCTCTGTGCATTACAGTGGGCTTCAAAGGCTGTTGTCTTAGAAATACTGTTTTTTGCAAGCAGAGTGCTGATCTCTCTCGTGTCCTGGTGTTGGACTGTGGTGCCTTGCACAAGCCATTGTACAAAGTTCCAATCATTTGTTTTTCCAGGGTAACAATCAATAGTGGAGGGTGTTTGCAGCTGAGTCACTTCTAGCAAGGGCAAAAGGTAATTCCTGTTTGTGCAAGTGTAAGCCATATCCCTTCTTGGGTCTGTGCCATTTGACTCTGGAGGGTGATAATTTTGCCCATCCTCCTCTCCCTTATATCCTGTTCAGGTTTTATTTTTCATGTCTTATTTGCAGAGCAAGGGAATTCTGAGGTTTTTTGTGGTTTTTTTTCCTGTGGCTACATCTCAGAGCAACCATCTCAGACACTGGACATGGTTTATATAAAGTACAGCTATCAGAGCAGAGGAATAACCTCTCCTACCTGCCAGAAAGAAAATATTTCCTCAGAAAAAGAATAGACCAACCTATTGTATTTCCCTGACAAAGTCACTTCTATATCCTCCAACTCACCTCCCTGATTTCCAGCCTCCCAAACATTCTCCCTCTCTGCTAAGCTAGGAAAAGAAAGGCCACCAACAACACTGAACTCAGGCCATTCCCAGGCATGGAGAAGATGGACTAAAACCAGCATTCTCAATCCAGGGCTCAGCCAAAAGATTATTGGAGCCTGCAGTCACAACCTTATTGCAAGAATGAGGAAAAGCTCCTGCAGCTGACGAGCTTTTGCATCAGGTTGAGGCAGGGAGGGAACAGCTACAGAGCTAGACAACTGCTGACCTCATGGTGGGAGGCACATGCTTACTGTGTGCAGGCTTGGCAGAGTGGAGGCAGAGATAGATCTTCCTCAGCCAAACCCTTCCTCTTCCCTCTCCTGCTCTCAACACTTCTGCAGCTGAAGGGAGGGGGTCAAACACCCCAAAGAAACAACACCACTTAACTAAAGGTATATTGTAAGTCAGTAGTGGAGGTATGACTTGAATCAGCTTTCTGGATACCCCTGTTCTACACACAAAAAAGTTTTCTTGTCATGTTTTTTTTCTTTATTTTTTCTTTTTCACATTGTTTTTGCCTGTTTTCCCTAATTCACGTCCTTTGTAATCCCCATCCTCACCATTTAACCAGACATGTTACCTCCCCTCACAACCCCAGCAACAGTTTCTCCTCCTTGCCAAGTTGAGATGGAGGATTTTGGGAAAGGTGAGTCAACTTGGCTGAACCCAAAAGTTCAGTGCAACACCTGCCCAACCCTGCTGGCTTTCCTGACAGATAGAAAAATTAATTCAGAGCTAACTCCTGTGCAAATGCAGTGCCAGATGTGTGGGATGGACAGATGGGCTGAAAACGTGGAGATCCATACCCTAATTCTCTATTTTTTTCAGGTCACAGTCAGGAAGTTATTCTGACTGCTGAATTTTCCCACATTGCACATTCCCCTTCCCCACACACTGACACATCTTTATGTAGCTTTTGGCTTCATGCTTGCAAACAAGGAAAGTCTGATCTGGGATATGAAGAACAGGGGCAGTCTTGACTATAGTGAGCAAAAAATGGTGGAGTACAGGATCACAACCTGGACTTTGGGGTTTCTGCAGTTATATGAGCAGCAAAAGGAAAACCAGGGGAAAAGATACACCTGGTGCTGAATGGGGCAGGAAGCCTGATGGAAAGGGCATGGAAAACACCAAGGTACTTGGTGCCCATTTCACCTCACTTTTTGCTGGTGATACCTGCCATCAGGAATTGCAGGGCCCTGAGATTGGAGGGAAGATCTGGACCATGAAAGACTTACCATTGGTGGGTGAGGACCAAGTTAGGGAATTTAAAGCAAACATGCACAAGTCCATGCAACCTGATTTCCAAGTACGGAGGGTACTTGGCCAGTGTCATTTTAAGGCCACTTTCGGTTATCTTTGAAAGGCTGGGGCAAACTGGCATGTTTATGTGGGCTGGAAAAAAGTAAATGTCACTGCTATCTTCAACAAGAGCAAGGAGGAAGGGCTGGGGAACTACAAGTCTCACTTCTGTTACTGGGGTGGTGATAAAACAAATAATCCTGGAAATCACTGCCAAACATATGAAGAAACAAGAAGCTGACTATTCTTATTCAGTATAGATTTATGAAAGAGAAATAGATCTTAAACCAAATAGACTCTGTGATGGCTTGGTGGATGGGACAGTAATGGGTGTTGGTTATCTTCACTTTGGCAAGACTCTTGATACAGTTTCCTATGAAATCCTCATAGCTGAACTGATGAAGTACAGATCAAACAACTGGATAGTTGATATAGACTGACAGTTTGCTAAATTGCCAGATTTAATAAGTTGCAATTACTGTCACAAATTCAGCTGGAGGCCTAGAGGTATGCCTCAGGGGTTGACACTGCAGCCACAACTCCCAGATATTCATTGATAACCTGGATGATAAAGCATCACCAAGAGCTGTTCCTATCCCTTTGCTCAGCCATGGCAGGACACACTTGAAGTGTTGTGTCCAGAGCTGGGTACACACTGGAGGGAATCCAGAGAAAGGTAACGAGGTTGATTCAGGGACTGGAGCATATGCTGTATGAGAAGAGCCTGAGAAACTGGGGCTATTCAACCTGGAGAAGAGAAGGCTCAGAAGCATCTTATCCATGTGAATGAATTCCTGATGGGGGGTTGCTAGGAAGATGGAGCCAAATTCTTCTCAGTGGTATCCAAGGACAGGACAGGCAATGCAGTAAATTCCAATAATTGAAAATAAAGAAGGCCAAACATCGGAGAAAGTTTTGCAGGAGAATTGTGCAAAACAATGTGTGTCTAAATATCTGGAGAAATTCAAAACCTGACTGGCTCAAGCCACTGTTTCTGAGCCACTTTTGTCCACACTTTGAGCAGAGGGTTGGGCTAAGCCATTTCTAGAGGCTCATTCCAGCCTCAACCATGATGTGATGCTGTGATACTGGATTACCTTAAATATGCTGTCCCATACACCCCAAGCAAAGCAAAGCAGAACAATCTCTAAAACTGATTCTTCTTGTTTCAAAAGACAAGAAGCCCTCTAAAAACAATAAATGATACCTGTGTTATTCCTGACCTATTTTCCTAGCTTGTCCTTCAAGCTCTGCAGCTGATTCTAGTGTTTCATTATCTTTTCATTAGGTTGCTTGGGTTTTTTCCCAATTAATAACCTGAATCTTTTCTAATGAAATTTAAGCCACTCTTGTAGTGCACTATTCATTTGAGAAAGATTTCTGTATTTGCAGAATGCTGTTGTGCTCCCTTTCAGTCTTCTCTAAGTTGAGTACAATTTTTTCAGTCTCAGCATGACAATACAACTATTTCCAGATCTCTGATCATTCCTATTTCCCCTTTCTGGCCCTCCTCATCTGACCCAAATCTTTACTGGAGTGCCCCAGACTCAACATAATCCCGAAGCCAAGGCCTCACCAATGATAAGTGGAGCAGAAGGATGACTTCATCTGTCTCGCAAGCTGCATTCCTCTTACCAGAACCCAATACAATGTCTGCCTTTTTTGCAATCCCATGACACAGCTGATTCATGTGCAGCATGTGATCTACTATAACCCTAGAGTCTTCTCTAAAGAGAACTGCCAGCTAAACAATTGTTCCCTGTCCCAAATTGGTCTAGTTGCTCTATTTCTGCTTGGACATTGCATTTTGCACCTGCACCACTGAGCTCTTCCTTTTTCAACCTATTTCTGCAACTTGTCACAAACATTTTGAATTCTGACCATGGCTTCCAACATATGCTCAGCTTTGTCATCACCAGCTAGTTATAGAAGAGGGTGAACCAGCACAAGCCCTTGCAGAATTCCACCAGCTACGGTTTTTTATATAGATGGTGGTTAATTTATAGTTAAACTAATTGCACTGCACAAGCACGAGCTAACAGTAGCTATTACATAGTGACTTACTCTAGAGCATTTGTCTGTCATGTCAGACTACATCATGACAAAAATCAAGATGGAAGACCCTTACCTTCTCCCCATCCTCTAAACCATTTGTCCTACTGTAAAAGGAAAGATCTGCTTTACATTATTTGATTTGATAAATCCATGTTGACTGCTGCCCATCTTGGGCTTGCAAACAATTTGTTTAATACTTTTTCCAGAGTTTTCTAGGATTTGGGAAATGGACATTGGTTCGCCTCTTCCTTCTCTTCTCTGTTCCACATTTTAAATAAACAACCAGCCAATATTGCTCAAGAATACCTACTTTATGGAAGAGTCCAGAGGAAAAGTATTCAGGAACTTGTGTCAGAGCTTCAAGCTGGAACCTCAGGACTGGCCAGCTCTGAGAGACTTTTATTCCTGCTCCAGGTCTCTGATCCATGACTTGGCTCTCCTGTATGGCATAAGACAGAGGACATTGACCTACTTATGCATGAGTAAACTTGAAAAGGTTTCCAAAATTCCCACCCCTAAATGTCAGTGCTTAAAGAATGATGTCTGACTAGCAGAAACTTATAGCTTCTGTGCCAAAACTTGGAAAGATGAAGAATTTTAATATGCAGGTATCTTACACTTAGTACTAGAGAGTAATTGGTATCAAAAAAATATATCTATGTCCTGGCATTTCATTATGAACCTTTTCCTTTTTAGTGGTCTGCTTTATGGCTTTCTTGAGATAAACTGGTGCATTTTATCAGAGGTCTCATTTATCAGATACAGTCTCAAAAGTAAGTGATGCCTGCACTTGCAGGACATGTGCACTTCTGGGCCAGGCTGCCTTAAGCAGTCAAACCAAATCAAGCTGCTCCAGGCTTTGCACTGTATCTAATCAGTTACAGAAAAGAGCAAAATCTCCCACTAAACTTTTCCCCTCTCTCACCTTTCCCCTGACTGGCAGGTTTTCTCTCCAGTTTTACACTTGATGGCTCCCTGTCAGGTTTTGTTTTCCAGCAGCCCAACTGCCACTGTCCCTCTTTCCCAGAGATAACATTGCTGTACGTCAAAGTTCACTATCTATCCATGTCACATCCTTCCTTAGATTTTTGTTCCAGGCCTTTGCAGTCAGTACCTGTTGCAACAGGGGGTCTTGCAAACTTAGTTAGGCAACCTGATTGTGTTTGATGGACGTATCTTGAGTAAACAGCTAGTTATGTACATGGCCACTTGCTCAAGAGGTTGAACAGTTGCATTACTCATTTACACATGGGATGTTTTGAAAATAAAACCCAAAATACTGCCTTCTTATCAGATAGTGTTTAACTCATTCATATTTGCAAAGGATGATTCTGAAATTCCCTTTCTATAGTTGCTTTCCTCTTATGACTGTTTATAAAAGGTGACCAAGTTTATGACTACCCTGGAGAGGCAGCTGTAATTAATCAAAGCACAATTGAGGTACTAACATCCCGCCTATCTGAAATCTCCCTCTAGTTTCAATTGAACAAGGCTTCCCTTTCCACTTCCTAGCTTAAATTGTTGCTCTGGAATGTTAAATATTTGCCACAGATCACTCCAAAGCTGGCAGTTCTTCAGCAGGAGATAAAGTGACCTCTGGGAACTATTTGCAACATTTTCAAGAGGTTCTGAAATCCTACAAGTAGGTAAAAAAAAAAAAAAAAAAAGGATCTTTACACAGAGTAAGATTTTCTTCATGATTAATTAATAAGCATTATATTAATTTTGCAAATAGATAAACTGAATCAGAAAACTCTCAAACTTACCTGTGTGTCTAATCTAGAGCCAACTGTAACTGAAGAACACTTTCAAAAAATTGACATTAATATCATCATTAAAAGGCTCAAAATCCCAAATGGCGTGTTTGCAATCACAAGTGAGTCTGACAGAAACTCACTGCAATTCAGGATATATCCTGGTCCTGGGATTGTGCTGAATGACCAGCACAGCATAAAAGAGTTTGAAGAATGTAGTCTCCAAGTAATCACTCAGATCAAGAGAGAGCATGCTAAAATGAATCAAGTTGCATTTGAAATCTTCCCTGTTATTAATATGACACGAACTAAAGGGCAGTAGAGGATGTAATAACCTCAAAAATATGAAAAAGGCATATTTTCCTAATAGGAAAAAAAATCCTATTATGATACTTGGTGGGAAAAAACAAGGTTTTTGTTACAGTGCTAATTAGCACTATTCAAATAATCAGTTTAGGTCACCTGCTGCTATGTTTTTAGTGCTGTGGATCAGAGATCAATAGTCCAAGCCCCAGCCCTTAATTTTTAACCATTCCTGTTCTTTTTCCCTCCCTCTCAAGGATTACACTTTCTAGCTTGGAAATTTTCTCTCAAAAAAAAGTTGAGTAGCCAATTTTCTTTACTCTCACATCCATCTGGCCAGCCACGATAAGCCACAAATTTCAGAAACTGTAATAAATATAAAACAAACAAACAAAAAAAACCCCAACCCAAACCACCATGGAAATAGTAACTTTCAACTACTTCTATTGAATTCTGTAACTTTAAACAGACCACTGGAGCCAGGTTTTCAAGTGTTCATTGTGCCCATTTATTGCTGTTTTTTTTTTTTTTTTCAAAGGTGCATATTGAGTGCTGAGCACCCACCCCCTTGTAAAGACCTGGCATATGCAATTAGACCAAGCAACAATTGCATAATCCTAATAACCTGTTTACACACACTTAAATAAGTGGTCACCACCAAAGGCCATGCCTATACTGGCAAAATAAATGTTCCTGGGACCATTTCTGGCCCTAAGGCCAAATGGCATGTCTGTACAGTTAAATTCCCTTATCCATAAAGACAGAGCACCCATATCCAACCTTTCCATTGAGAACTGACTAGCCTGTATGGACTCCCAATGCTTTGGAATTGTTTGGAAGCCTGCTGGTTAACGCCATCCAGCATTGCACAATGGAACAGTTTAACTATTCAATACCATGGATGATTGTGTATCAGAGGCCAGGAATGTGTGCTGCTTAATATACTAATATGGACAAAGCCTGAGAATCAAATATGACCTAAACATTTCATATTAGATGACAGTTATTTTTTTATTCAAACAAAAATAAATGTCCCTCTGTAAAGTGAAGACTGTCTATGCCTCTCTATGGATTTCATTCAATTTTGGCTTGGCTGCTAGAAATCATATATACTTCTAGTCCATATTGTTGGTATTTCTGTTGCAGATTTGCCAAGGAATATCAGTCAGGGATGAGGACCCTTGCATGAGCTGCAAACGCAAAACAAGAAGCGTCTACTTCAAAGGTTGTAAATTCAGGATATATTATCAACATGTATGGACTGACTGCTTGGCTGATGCTGATGCTGATGCAGATAGATGGCAGCTCTCGCTGCCCCTGCTAATCCCAGGGTTGGCCACGTGGGAAGCATGGTGTTGAAAGATTCATTTGAGCTGGCCAGGAGCCAGCTCAAGTCCAGATGTAGTCTAGACAAATCAGGCTGTAGCTGCCAAGAGCCAGGGCTCGGGAGCTCGTAGGCAGCACTGTGTAAATACAGCCTGGCTTCTCCAGCCTGGAGCTGGACAGACCCTGGCTGTGCCCTGTGGCTGTGCCAGCTGGGGCTCAGCTGCCTTGGCAGCCCCACGCTGAGCCCTGTGACGTGGCACAGATGTGCTCCTGCCCCACATCGATCTCCTGCTGCAGCTCCTGCCACTGCAGGCTGCACATGTCCATGGTAGAGTAACAGGGTCAGTGTGTGAGCACCTGCCTCCAGCCAGAGCTGGGTGCAGGCTGCCAGACTCACCTGTGGAGCTCCAACAGCTATTTCTGGTCTATGGGCAGCACCACAGGACTGCCCAGGGCATGAAGACATGCCACTGGTGGGGAGAGCCCGTGGCTAATGCATGTGGCTGAGGCAGAGAGTGACAAGTTTGTGGCTGCACAAACCTAAATTAATCTTAATACTTGGGCATAAATGAGGTTGATTTGTGCCTGACCTATGCATGAATGAGAATGACATTTTCCTGTAGTCATTTGTTTTATTATTGAAAATTATATATTTTATAAAAGAAAAAAAAAATGGAAGGTATTTGCTTTTTGTCATGCCCTTTCAAAGTGATTGATTTTTTCTCTCTTTATGATAAACAGAAAAACCAGCAGCAAACAATCTGTAAAAATGACACAATTTGGTTGTAGCAGTAATAGAGCTTTCTTGTGTTCAGCCTCACAGCCTTGACTGCTGCTGGCCTATTCACAGCCTCCCAAGGCACTGATTACATTCTCCTTATTAATTCATGGATTTCACTGAGCTACTGCTCCTGAGAAACTCCTGATCTTGTAGCTCAGCTGTGGAGTCACTGTACATCCATGTGAGCCTCTTCCTATGGCCGCAATGCTGGGATCTACTCATTCTGCAGCCTCCCCAAGAGCCTCTGCTTCCCACTGCTTCTTCACTAGAAAAAACCTTTCAATCTTAACTCCTCAGCTGAGTTCAGAACTGGGCATTTTGATGTCCTCCTCTACTGCAGAGGAGCTTTAGGGAGGTCTGAGCCTAGATGAGGGCTGCCAGCTCTGCCAGGCTGGCACAGCTGCATTTTATGTTCAGGGTTTTGTAGCACTGCTGCAGCTACAGAGTTTCTGTACTCAGTAACACTGTGTGATGAACCCAGGTTTGCAGTATCTCAGGAGGACAGCTATAGAGTTGGCTCCTTATTCTCTCTAATTCTAGTGCTTCTGAGGGAGCTCAGAATAATTAGTATTATTTACAAATATGGCAGAAGATGTCTTACCACTCTGGGTGTCTGTGCACCAGATGGAGACAGAGAAATGCTGCCACTCCAGAACTCTCCCATCAATCTGTGCTCTTGAAATTTGTGTTAAACTCTGCCTAGAGGAAAAATATTAGTCAGAACCCCCACCCACTCTCACAGTGAATGATCTCCATCAGGAGCAAGTACTGAGATATATATTAATTTGTTTAAATTTAGTTTCAGGTTTAGTACCATGCCAGGGGCTGTGGTGTACTGCTTTCAGGAAAGGGCAATGCCCACTCAAACAGGTACTTGAGAGGAGAAAGCAGAATTTGCCATCCACATGGAAGGACAGAATGTGAGTGCCCATCAGACAGGGACAGAGATGAGCCCCAAGAAGGTAAAGAGGAGCTTTATTCAACCAAGAGCTATCAGACCAATCACTGAAAAAGAAGTAATCAAGTAATTTCTGGGAAAATGGGTAAATACTGCAACACTCTCTTAGTGAATGTCCAGGGACAGGCAGGCTTTGAAACTGTCTGGATCTACTGGGATGGATATCTCAGGGGTCTAAGAGCCTAAGAAGAATGGCCCTCCTTCTTCACATCAGAAGAAGCAACACATGGTCGTGATGTCCAGGACAAATTCTGCAGCTTCATCCTTTAAGCAAGAGAGATCTCCATCTCCACCCTTTGGAAATGAGTCCTGGCTATTTTTTCCCACTGTACATCTGTGCTTTTTTTCTGCATCTCCTGCCATGCTGGCCAGGGCTCCGGTTGGGGGTGATTTTGAGATAACTGGAAACAATAAGGGTTTCCTCACCAAAGGGTGTGGTGAGTGAACAAAGAGGGTATTGAGACACCTCAGCAAGTGCCCTGGTCCCCCACACAATGCCAGCAAAGCCTCCTTGCCCAGTCACCCTGGCTCCACACGGGTGTCCAATGACCAGGGGAAGAGACTCAGTGCTGCAGCAGCACTCCAGCCCAGGGTCCCCAGGGATCTCCCAGCCCTGCCACGTCTCCTTTGGCTATTCCCATGCTCAGGTGCCAGGGCCTCCAGAAAAGCTGGCCATTGCCACTGCAAGAGATGTCCAGGGGCTGAGCCAGCTGCAGACCTGGGCTTTGCTGCAGTCGTACTGCTGGAGGGGTTAGAGTTTCTGCTGGATTTCCTGGGTGACTGGCTGTAATTACAGCATGGAGAGTCACTGATGAAAACAAATGCTGGCACATGTTGTCAGGGCTGCAGGCAGGAAGGGATTCCCAATTGCCATCCGAGTTCATCACCTCAGCCTCCGTGTTGGCAAGAGCTGAGTCTCAGCTCCCCAGCTCTTGAGGACTCCTGCACCCAGGGGCAGTTCCTATCCTCATCATCAGTGGGGTACAGGAGCCCAGCTCTGAACCCTGTCTTTCCAGAGCATCCCCAGCATGACACTTTCTGCCCTCTGTTTTGGTTATTAATCACAAGTTTTCAGATTTTTTTTTAAGGAAAGGCCCAAGCAGGTCCAGCTGTCGGCTGTTCCT
The DNA here is from genome assembly GCF_029582105.1 of Oenanthe melanoleuca. Taxonomy (NCBI): domain Eukaryota; kingdom Metazoa; phylum Chordata; class Aves; order Passeriformes; family Muscicapidae; genus Oenanthe; species Oenanthe melanoleuca. Next base: position 11,112,410 of record NC_079335.1, read on the forward strand.
GTTCTCTGGGTTGTTGATCCTGGGGGAGATGTCATAGCTGGCAGCTCTCCTACGTCAAGCACAGGCACTGCAGAGGAAATAAAATGAATCTTGCTGCTTTCCAACAGATAATTAAATATTTGCAAGCCAATTTTTTTACCTCTTTTCCCACTTCTTTTTTCTTTTTTTTATAAAGACTATTTCACCATCACCTTCAGAACAGCTATTGCTTCTCTCTCTGCCATGCACCAGCCTGGCAGAGAGCAGCACTTGGAAGGAGAGTGCAGAGCAGCTTTGCCATAAGCATTGCATCCCTGAGAGATTTCTCATTTCCTCTCCAGCCTTCCCAGGACAACATAGGGTTCTACTTGCAGCCTCACAGACAGCCCACAGCATTAAATCAGCTATCAGCTGCTGCTGACAGGTACTGGGAAACTTTGAGACACAAGCTTTCCTCTGCCGACTGCAGAATCAAAAATCTAATGCATCCAATAAATTTTACCTTATCAAGCTTTTCCCTATGACTGTGTATAACAATCACATCATGATATCCTGCAAGGTGACATTTCCTGTGAATAGTCAAGTTGTCAGGAAAGACAACAAAGCAAGTGAAGTGATAAATTAGGAGCAAATACTTGATGAGCGCATTAGCATACAACAACTTGTTTCTTTAATCTTCTATCAAACATTTAGTAACAGGGTGTGGAGGTGTTAAGTGAAGCTCCAGTTCTTTGGTGGTGGAAGCTGATGCATGTGCTGGGAGGAGAGCAGCCAGTGCTGGCCAGAAGTAGATCTTTTCGGCTCGCTGATGTCAATGCCTGCTCCCTGCATGGAAAAGATGCAACATGTGTTAGATAAGTGAGTCATCCCAGGTCAGGCCCACAGCCAGCAACTGCTGAGCTCTTTTCCAAGCTCTGCTACTGATTTGTTTGATAGCCTTTGTGGGTTTGTCAGGCCAGAAATTTGTTATTGCACCCTCAAACTGCCCCTTAAGAAAGCAACTGGTTTCTTGGCATCCACTGCTTCTCACAGCTTCCTAAAATAGTAGCCTGTCTCTCTTACCTCCTTGATTTCTACCTGGATAATGGTGACATTTGCTCTGATGTATCCTAGTGGTGTGCAAACAGAACAGATCGTGCCAAGACAAATGTGTAACCTCAGGATCTCTAACCCTTTGCTATAGGATGGAGATGTTTGAGTCACACAGACTGAAGCTGCAGAAACACTGAACTCCATGTGGCTGACTTCACCCCCTCAAGCATCCCTGGGCTGTTGCTTCCCCATTAATCCCCCATTAATAACTACATTTTTACATCTGTCACTTGGCCAACTCTTAGCTTATATCCTATTCATCCTGTGTAATGTGAGCTCATTAATCAACTTGTTGTGTGGTGGAGAAAGCCAATAATACTGTGTGAACCAGATCTCTAATCTTGTCCAAAGGAAAAGGCAACAGGCTTCTTTGACAAGACTTACCTTCCACAAAACCCTACTGATTAGCATTGGTCTTATTTTTAACCTCTAATGGCTTGTTGTTGGAGGCCTGAATGAACTTTTGGTGATTGTGTTGAGGGATACTGTCTTACTCACCAACCTATTGCTCCCTGGAGTGCCCCTTTTACACCTATTAAGTTCCAAAGCTACTCTGTCAGTCCCCATGTCTTCAGAATTCCCTGGGATTTGTAAATATAAAACTTTTCCAAGCATTTTAATCTTCTCCTTTAAGACACAAAGATAGCCAGGCCAGATGATGTAAAAAATGTTTCATTTTAGCAGATGCTGCCTCACATCCTCCATTGTTCCAGATGGTAAATTATGTACTCACTCCATCTGCAATATCATAAAGGATGAACATCCATCTCCTTCCCAAATGCAGAATAGAAATAGACTTTTCTTTTTTTTTTTTTTTAACACAGTTTGTGATTTTACCATCTGCATTTGGCAATTGATCTATACAGCCATGTGGATGAGTTTGGGTGAAGAGGCAGCATTGTTCCTGACATGATTATGTCAATGTTTTCTGCATTTCTTTCACTCTCTTGGCTGTTGATAGCCTATTAATCCTTTAGTTTCCTTTTATCAATCACTTACATTGTTTTAACTTGTAATTTATCATCATCGTTGTTGTATTTCCTGTGGGTTTTGCCTGATTTATACATCATTTCTCCATGTTATATTGCTCTTTTCACATATTTTATAAAACAGACTATTTCTTATCTCACATATCTATTTTCTGTCTCCATGATATCATGGTTTGTTGAACAACCAGTAGAATAGTCTTGGATATTTTCCAGTTTTCATTAACACTTCACATTTTATGTTTATGTTCCCAGTCAACTATGCCAGCAACAGCTTTAAATATGTGCAAACCCACACATGCATGAACACACAAACACATCACATCCTTGACCACTCAGACATAAGGGGACCACAAAAAAAAGGTCACGTTAGCAATAATTTGTATGAAGTGGGAACACCAAAGAACAGACTTGGCAATGTGTTGTAATGACATCAAAGTGAGAGACTGCATTTAACCCACCCTCAAGATGGTGAACAGGCCTTCAGTCATGTTATTACTAAAAAAAATTGTGATCTTTGTCTCCTGGATGGTGCTCTGTGCTGCTCCACAGAGGTCTCAGTGAAATTATGTGATGTCCCAGCCCATGTCTCTTAGAAGTGACAGTCTGTCAGCATGTGCTTGGGCTTCTGACAATGACACACGTTCTTGAGGTCTGCTGACTTCACCAAGGGCACCAGCATCACTTAGATTTTCTGCTAAAGAGGCTACAGCTCGAAATTTAACCGCAAGGCCACAAGGGCTGAACTTGCCCCATGGCTACTAAAGTTTCATTGGCAGAAACCCAATCTTTGATGCAATCTCTTCCAGTCTTACTGGGCCATACTCTTGTCTATGGCTTAACTGTTGTTCCACCACAAGCTCTGCCAAATCTTCCACCTCCAAGATACCATCTTTGTGGACAAGCCCAGATGTCTGGAGCATTAAAAGTCATTGATGAAGTGAAGATTGTCAAGCATCATAGATGTGGAGATCCTCCTCCCCACACAGGGCAGCAATAACATCCCGTTGGGTTTTGGGTTCAACTTTGTTTGCATTTCTGAATATAGAAACATATGGGTGTTTATGTTCACAGATATGTCTGTGCATACTGCATACATAGGCTGGTAATTACTGCTCTAATCTAATTGAATGATAAATCTAATTTGATTATGGTCTGTGGTCCAAAAACAACTTCTAATTTTTAGATTGAGTGATTATTCCATCCATTTCTGTCAGAAGGAGGCTCTCTTTTGAGCTACCCAGTGCTCTTTGAAGTTTAAGCAATGAACCCCTACTTTTTTAAACTCTGGGGAACTGCTGTTGGCTGTACGAAATAATCCAACTTACAGTGAATTAAAATCCTGTGTGGTTTCCTCCTCTGAACTGCAAAGAGGTGACTGGAGGACTGAATGCTCTGTTCTCTTGTGCAGTGTGGTGGTCTTTTCAGCCACCCATCAGTATGTCATTTCCAGTTTTATTAAATGGAACTTCACTCCATAAATCACATCTCATTACTTGCAGTACCAGAAGGAAGACATTTCCTGCTGGTACTGGGCACAAATGCTGTGCAGGCTTTTAGAGCTTGGCAGCTGTACAGAGCCCATCCTGGTGCAGGAGGACAGAGGTCTTGGGTTTCCAAGAGCATCAAAATGCTTTTGACTTTGCCCATTTACAACTGACCTGAGTAGAATGCATGAGTCCACGTGGTTGCTATTCAATTGATGTGAACCAGGAAGGTAGGATGAGCTAACAGCAGTATGAGAGGAGAACAGCAGACAAGCTGCTCCAATATGACTCTTCTAGGCACTTGTTTCAGAGCCCAGAACACCTATGTACAGGCTGAGTTTCTGTGTTCTTTTCAGGTTGAACATTTACCTGTACTTAAGAACCACAGGTCAGTATCTGCTGCATCCCCCCCTCACTGTCCCAAACAGTCCCCTCAATAGTACAGTAAACAGTTGCTTTGTCTTTTGTCTTTATTAGTCCCCCCGGAGACGATATTGCCTTTGCTTGTGACCCTGTGCTCTTGCTGGCACAGCTGTGTTCCTGCCAGAGCACGTATTAGTTCCTGAGCTCAGGGTGCTTACAATGTGTTTTGTTATGTGCTGACACAGATGCACACACACTGGCTTACCCTAATGACGTGAGTCTCACAGAAAACTGAGAGCTAAATTCCAGGTGGCCATTGGGCTACATGGGATCCAAAATACTGTAGGATGTCTCCCTATGTCTCAGAGCTGATTTCAAAGGAACAGAGAGGCTAGAGCAGGAGAGGGAAGAAAAAAAATAAAAAAGGTGATTTACAGACCTACAGTCTTCTGGCATTGGGGGTCCTGACCTGGCTTTCTCCTGCCAGAGAAAGGTCTTTGCCCAGCTGAGCTGCCCGTGCTGAGCATGAGGGTATCTGAGCTGCTCTCGGGTCCTGCTCCAAGTCCCCAGCCATGGTGACACGGGCCCTGCACTCCGCTAGCTTCGGTTTCATCATTCCACACATCCCCTGGCGCAGGCAGCCATGGGAAGCAATTCTTGGCAGCTGCCTCTGGAACTGCATTAGTACTGTACTATAGGAGTTACTGCCACCAAGATGTCCGCATCTTCATCTGGCTCCATCAAAGGCAACCACTGCCCTTCCTCCAGGAGGGACCACAGTAGTCAGCAGAGCAGCAGGTACAGAAAGGAAAGCCCAGCATCAAGAAGGGATAGACATCTGGGAAGCCTGGCTGTCTACAGAGCAGCTTAAAAGGTTATCCTAGGTAAAAGAAGGCAAACAAAGCAAACTTGTGGGCTTGTTTCCGTGGATACTTGCCTGGAAGTGGAGGCATCCTTTAGAAGTCTTCATAGCCACAGTGCCATGGATTGTTATGAATCACTTGGGACAAATACATCCTCAAAGCAACAATGACTTTTTAGTCCATTGTAAGTAGCTCATGTGTTGATGTTTTAGAGAATAACATTGCTTAATGTGTTTATACTTTCTGAAGGATGACGCAAGAATGTCTCTTTATAAGGTAACTAGCTCTTGTGGAAAGATCCATATGGCAGGTACAGCATTCACAGCACTATGATCCAGAGCATCCTGTTATCATTTGCAGGTCTTTTTTCAGGTGTTTGGACATATACTTGGTCACTGTTGATTTTTTTTTTATTCCAGCAGATATGTGCATGGCACCCTTTTATAGCTCCTTCCAATTTTGCTTGCCGCAGGGGCAAAACATTTTTCAGAACTTCCAAAAAAAATTTAGTAAGCTCCCTTATGTGTGTTTATGTAGCCTTTCATCAAAGACTATAGAAAGAGGCCATGTGGTCTTGTGGCTAGATCAAAGCTAGAAAGCTCCTGAGATCTAATCTGGGCTGAGCCAGTGACTCACTGGGTGGTTTTGGCAAGTCACATGATCTGTTTGCTCAAGTTCTATCCAGCTGAAAAAAAGCAGGCAAGAAATACATGCTGAATCCAACCTGAGCTTTTCAGCGCAGATGTATTTACAGGAAATAATCTAAACTGATGTATCACACATGCAGGCTGCAGTTTAATACTCTGGAACAGAGATACCAGGCTTCTGGCAATGCATATTGACTTTGGGCCTGTGGCTCTTTCTTTTCATCTGCAGCTCTCACACAATCTCACCATATGCAGGACTACCTGAACAAGTGCCTATATATATATATATTATATGGGTGAATCCTTAGGATCTCGCTTTGCAGTCTCACTTTTCACCCCATTTTTTAAGCCACCTCCAGTAGTGGGTATCACACACTGTACCCTGCACTGGCAAAGGAGTGAGTTCAGTTCTCTTTCCAGACTGACTAGTTCAGTCTGGAGAACATAATACTCTGTGGAGACCTTGTAGCACTATGCTACAAGAGAGCTGGAGAGGAACTTCTTGCAATGGCATGCAGTGCTAGGATAAGAGGGAATGGTTTTAACTGAAAGAGGGTATGTTTAGATTGGACAAAAGGAAGAAATTATTTACTGTGAGGGTGGTGAGGCAGTGGAACAGTTTGTCCAGAAATGTTGTGAATATCACATCCCAGGTAGTGTTCAAGGCCAGATTGGATGGGGCTTTGAGCCACCTGGTTTAGTGGGAGGTGTCCCTGCCCATGTTGGAACCAGATGATATTTAAGGTCCCTTACAACCCAAACCATTCAGTGGTTCTATGATTCTATTATTATATTACCCTTTTACCAGACCCTTTCAGGACTCAAGGTGTGAGTGCACAGGTCCTTCATGCATGCACACAACAGCATTTTTGCTTTGCTTGTGCCTGCAGCCTGGAGCACTGCTCTCAGGCTACCTCTGAGTGTGAAAAGCCCAATGCAGCAGCTGCCTGATCCCAATCTCCAGTTAGTATTTATCCAACAATACCTCCTGGACAGATTCTCCACTGGCAAATAATTTTCCCCATATCTTCTTCCCTTACACCTGTTTTGAGGCTGAGAACATTCGGAAGGCAATCCTGATCCTAATCTATATTGTAATCGCTTCAGCCCAGCATAGGATGGTGTGAGCAATCTGTTTTTCTGACAGTCACAATACTGAAGGATGATTGTGTGCCTGAGGTTATGTGCAGTGGTGTTAAGTCACAGGCCAGGTGGTAAGAAGAGGAGTAAAAGGCTAAAAGTAAAAAGTTCCCACACAAATCCAAGATCATCACCATTACTGAAGCCCTCCCATTGTCTGCTCATGCTTGAAAATCCAATTGAAGTCCTAGGGTGCTTCTTTGCTTTCATTAGACTGAGTGCACCCTCAGTCATGCAAGCACATGCCTTGCCACCCCTTTTTCTCCCTTCCCCAATCTGAACCATCCAGGAGGCTGAGCTGCAGTCACTTACTAAAACAAGGGACAGCAGGAGCAAGGTGGCCAATGGCCTGGCATCACCCACACAACTGTAAAATACAACCAGCATTCCAGGCACTCCTGGCATCACCTGGAAAATTCCCACCCTCAGTTGCTCCAGTCCCAGGTCTCCCCTGCACATCCTCACTCTTCCTCCCCCTGCCAAAGCACTGGTGGGTTCTCGAGCACCTTGTGCCAACACACACCCTAACACAATGCAACATTTCCAGTGCCAGAACAGTTCATGGTGCCGAATATGGGTGTTCCCATGCATCTTAAACTTCCATGGGCTAGTTTTACTTTCAAAAATGGCCATGTTTCTCTTATTTTCACAGTCATTTGCAAGTGAAGCTGGAGCTGAAGAGCCCAGAGGATGTCTCATTGCTGGAAATAATCTTTGAAGATGTTTTTGGAAGCAAAAAGAGATTCAAACCCTAAGTCTAAATCTCAGAAGCTGCTTTGAAGTACCAAGTAGCCATTCAGATTCATCTGCAGTGAAGGGAAGGGAGTTTGAACCAAAACTAATCAAAGCTCTTAAAAGGATTAAAACCCTCTCCTACTTAGCACCCTGACACTGACCATCCTGCTGATTTTATTCTAAACCAAAAGAAATTATTCATGTGCTTGCCCCAGGGGAAATAAAACCAGTCCTCCCTGAAAATATTCTTGGATTTTCCAGATGGGTGACAAGATTTTGGTAGTGGAGGGCAGACTTCAGGGATGGCTGCTGGGAGAAGCTACCAGAAGTTTTTCCAGTGTCAAGCAGAGCCAATGCCAGATGGCTCCAGGATGGACTCGCTGCTGGCCAAGGGTGAGTCATTCAGAAATGATAGCAACACCTGTATGATAACATATTTAAGAAACAAAAAAGTTATTGCACAGATGTTATTACAGCCAGAGATGAGCAAGGTGAGAACATGTGAGAGAAACAGCCCTGCAGACACCCAGGTCAGTGCAGAAGGAGGGGCAGGAGGTGCTCCAGGCACCAGAGGTGAGGTGGTGAGACCACGGTGAGGCAGCTGTGCCCCTGCAGACCATTGAGGACCCCAGGAATGCAAAGATCCACCTGCAGCCCGTGGAGGAGACCTAGGCTGGAACAGGGGAATGCCTGAAAAAGAGCTGTGACCCTGTGAGAAACCTGTGACCTGTGGACAGGGACCCATGGACCCATGGAGAGAAGAGTAACGCTGGAGCAGTTTCCTGGTGGGGGGTCACCTTTGTGACCAGGTGGGGGACCCACACTGGAGCAGCCTGTCCCCAAGGACTGCACCCCTCATATGTGTGACCCACACTGAGCAGCCTGTCCCTAAGGACTGCACCCCTGGCATGTGTGACCCACACTGAGCAGCCTGTCCCCAAGGACTGCACCCCTCATATGTGTGACCCACACTGGAGCCTGTCCCCAAGGACTGCACCCCTGGGATGTGTGACCCACACTGAGCAGCCTGTCCCCAAGGACTGCACCCCTGGCATGTGTGACCCACACTGAGCAGCCTGTCCCCAAGGACTGCACCCCTGGCATGTGTGACCCACACTGGAGCCTGTCCCTAAGGACTGCACCCCTGGCATGTGTGACCCACACTGAGCAGCCTGTCCTAAGGACTGCACCCCTGGGATGTGTGACCCACACTGAGCAGCCTGTCCCTAAGGACTGCACCCCTGGCATGTGTGACCCACACTGAGCAGCCTGTCCCCAAGGACTGCACCCCTGGCATGTGTGACCCACACTGAGCAGCCTGTTCCCAAGGACTGCACTCCTGGGATGTGTGACCCACACTGGAGCAGTTTGTGAAGAGCTGCAGCCCATGGGCAGGGAGTACTGGAGAAATTCCTGGAGAACTGACTCCCGTGGAGGGACCCCATGCTGGAGCAGGGGAAGGACTCCCCCTGAGTAGTGACAGGAACAACCTGTGATGAAGTGACCATAACACCCATTCCCATCTCCCTGTGCCACTGAGGGGGAGGAGGTAGAACTTGGGATGGAAGTAGGGATGGGGCTAAGGCGTTTTTAAGATTTATTTTCCTTCTCATTATCTTGCTCTGATTTTGTTAGTAGTAAATTCAAATCTCCAATTTGAGTCTGTTTTGCCTATGCTGGTATTTGGTGAGTGATCCCTCCCAGTACTTCCATGGCCACAACTGGGCTGCAGTGACTCCTTGGTGCTGGGCTCATCCTTCCCATTGCAGCAGCCACAGCCAGACACCCATCCCCACTGCCCTGGCTGGATCTGGAGCCACAGGACTGCACAGTGCAGGGTTAAAAGTCAGGGTCTGAAACTTGAAAAAAAACATCATCAAACTTCAGTAGTGTTGGCAACACCTGTGCTCTACTGAATATATTAACAAATAGTAGCACAGTAAATTCAAAGATGCAGTGGAGTAATTAAAACAATAAAATCTTTAAGACTGAGATGATGCCTTTTATTGTCCATCCACAAGGTGAACAGAAAAAGGGATCTTTATATCTGTATCAGCTCTTCAAAAGAGATTCTGAAAACAGCCTGGGAAACAGCACCCTTTCCCAGCATAGGAGCAAGAAGGGACAGAAAGGACAGAAAGTTCAGTCCTGTGCAAGGCTGCAATCCTGTCCTGCTTCTTCTCATCTTATCTCATCCCCTGGCTCCCCCAAAGCATTTCCAATAAACCTTCCATACTGGGACTCCTTGGATATGAGATGAGCAATTCTTGCATTTTGCATGTGGCTGAATTTCACTCCAGTGAGTAAAAAAAACCCAGCAGTTGAACTCGATAAAAGGAACTTCCCATCTGTGTGTCAAGTATGGGAAGAGTCACAACTTCTGCCCCCAGCTCATATGGCTCTGCCCTGGACAGACAGCCCAGAGCAGTGCTTTACTTTGCACAAAATGCTGACACCAACAAATACCATAGTTGTGGAAGCAACTTTAACAAAACCCTGCTGGCTAGCACAGCCCTTCTGAACCCCAGCTGCCTTTTTTTTTTTTTTTTTTTTTAATTGTTTTGAAAGTTAATTGTTGAGACTCACAAAAAAAGTAAAAAATTGGAGTTGGGCAACTATGCCAAGGTTAAATTGGGTCAAATCCTGAAATCTTGACTCCAGGCCAGACTCTACAGTTCCCACTGATTTATACAGGAATGTTGCATGCACTGGAGAATTTCTCCCTGACTTGCTCCTCAGGCTCTGCTGGTTGAAGGCTGAGTTTGAATCTCTAGGTTTGACCCAGTAGAATGGCATCACAGAGTGCAGGCCAAGCCTGATTTGTTTCAGATTACAATGATTGTGTTATAATTTATGCCAGAGCAAAACTCCTGAGTATACACTGAATGTAGCTGCATTAATGTACATGTCAGAGCAAAATTTCTAATACACCCATACAATCTGGGTGGGGATTTTCTGCATGTGGGATCTGTGGAACTAGATACTCCAAGCATGGAAACTGGATCATCCCTGCAGAAGACTTGGTGGAGCTGCCAGGGTTTTGTTGCTGCTCTCTGCTTGCTCAGAGGCATCTGGTTTGAGTGAAGCTTCTCAAACTCCCACAAGTAGGGTAGGACAGACCCACACAGGCTCTCAGCAGAAAGCTCAGTGCCCTGCTGGTCACTCCCACCCCTGGCTGTCTTTGCTTCCATAACTCCTTGGCATTTTTTGACACTTTTCTAGCAAAGGAGGAGAAACTGAGATTGGAGATGGCTCCATTGGTACCATGCTGTGTGTCCTTATCACCTGATCACCTGAGGAGCATCCTCAGCTGGCCCATACAGGAAAGACCCAGCTCCCTCAGGCTGCCCAGCACAGAAGTAGATATGAGATGAAAAGCTCTTTTTGTGTATTTCTGAGCATGCATTTTCTAGACACAGAGTGACTTATTTCCCCTTCTTTTGAATGGCTGCAGCAGTCTGGATCAAGGCTGTATCACTATCCACATACTTTTTTTTTTTTTGTTTGGTTGACTGCTTCTCTATTTAACTCCTCCCTATTAGATCTTTAACTGAAGAATTTCTCCCCTTGTTTTTGAGGATAACCCACATCCTGTGGTAGCTGCAAACATATATAAGGAAAGTGCATTATCCAGTCCATTGGTAGCTTATCCTGTTGGGTGTTTTATGTGATGATCACTGGAAGAATTGCAGTGCTGAACTGTATGTTTTCTATGTTTGGCATGTGGTGAGACTAAATAATCCTGTCTGTTACAGAGTCACTCATGCTAGTTGTTTCCATATGAATCAATAACCCTTTTAAAGCCACAGCTCTGAGACCATCTACTGCTGGCTTTTGAACTGCCTACAGTCATACCCAGCATCTGTTACTCTATGCAAGTCATCCCATTGACTCTGAGAAGAGCTTGGGGTGTCCAGGGTTTTGTGTTTAAGTGGCAAACCATGGACACGCTTCCACTCCTCTGGTGCTGGGAGTCCATGCAGCTGGCGTGCTTTCCGAAATGATTCATCCTGACCTTTGCTTGAGACATACAGTGGCTTCCTAGCAAAGATAAACCAGATTTCTGGAAGGAGCACTATAAAACTGTAGTGGAATTTTTCTAGAAATAATTAAATTAAATCATTTGCAAGGCTCAAAAATTCTGGACACCTGTTTCCTGGGAAAGCAGTGAGGAGGGAAGGGCGGTTCAACCATCGCTCAGCTGCCCCAGTGCCCAAGGAAGATCAGCACCTGGGTAAAGGGCAGGTGGCAGGTGCTGAAGACAGCAAGATTCAGTTCCAACTGACAAGGAGACATAAACATTGTATTGCTTCCCTAGAGGCCTCTGCCCAGCATAGAATAATGCAATGATTTGTGTTGGTAGGGACCTTAAGTATCATCTTGTTCCAACCCCCCTGACATGGGCAGGGACACCTTCTACCAGACCAGGTGGCTCAAAGCCCCATCCAGCCTGGCCTGGAACACTGTCAGGGATGGGGCATCCATAGTTTCTCTGAGCAACCTGTTCCAGTGGTTCTTGAGCTTCAAGTAAAGGTTTTCTCCATAATATCCAATCTAAATCTACCCTTCTTAAGCTTAGAACCACTTTTCCCTGTCCTACCACTACACTCCATGACAAAGAGTGCCTCGCCATATTTCCTGTAAGGCCCCCTTTAGGTAGAGGAAGATGCTGCAAGGTCTCTCCAGAGCCCTTTCTTCTCCAGGCTGAACAGCCCCAGCGCTCTCAGCCTGGAGAAGTGCTCCAGCCCTCTGGTCATTTTCACAGGAGTGGTGCTCTAGCCCTCTGGTCATTTCTCAGGACCATCCTCTGTGGTCCATGTCCTTCCTGTGTTGGGGGCCCCAGAGCTGAATATAGTGTTTCAGGTGGGGTCTCACAAGGGCAGAGGGGAATGCATGTGGGTCTGATCAATCTCGCTGTGCCTTCTTGCTGTGGACAGACTGCCAGCAGCTTGGGGTGTGTGTGCTGGGAGCCCCCAGCAGCTCATCCAGCTCTAAGATTGCAGATGCTGAAGGCAGGCACTGAGCCACCTCGACAAACCAGGCTCCATTGAACCTCTGACGATGAGGTGGGAGACCTGGGTGGCATCAAAGCCCTTTCCCCGAGTCACAGCTGCGGGGATTTTGCCGAGGGAGGCTGTCAGCTGTAACAAGCAATCTCTTCTATCAGCACGCAGCCTGAGCTCCCTGCACCACTCTGCTGTCACTGGGTGAGGCCTTTTCCTCTCGGGCTCTGACTCATGCCCACATGCGTGAGCAGGATGTGCATCACGGGCCAGTCCCAGGTCAGCAGCTCAGCCCAGGGCGCCCTGCAGAGCAGCCCTGCCAGCCACCCTGAGCCCTGCCCAGCTGGGCACAGCTGCAGCCACTGCAGCATCTTCTCTCCAGCACATCCAGGATGGACCATCTCCTGCCAGTGGCTAATACTGGCAGTACTGTCTGTCTGTCTGTCTGCTCTCTGAAGAGCCTGCGGGCAGGGGGGTTTCCTATCTGGGGTCCAGGCGCCATCCTGACACAACAAAAGCACTCTCCTTGCAAATCCACTCCTGCTCCTTGCTGGGGGGGAGATTGCTCAGTGGTTGGCACACACACATGTAAAGGTGCTCCCTCTCTGCCCAAAACACAGATCCTGCTTTTTCCCATGTGCCCAGAAAGAAAGAAGAACAGGAGATTGAGAAAAATGTTACTAAGTCAGGAAATCTTTCTGGAGGAGGGGCAGTAGTTCCTCTAACCTTGCACATGGGGAAAGAAAACTATTTGCTGACTTTGCTTTATTTTTTAATTTATTGTTTTGCCAGCTGCTCAGATGAAAGGACAAAACTGCCTGCTGTAATGAGGCAGCCAGTCAAGCATGTCTTCGCAGCACAAAGCATCTGGCTGGGACACTAGTAACAAGTAGGGAATAGTCCGAAGAGTTCATGGGACACATCCTTTCAAATCCCTCTTTGTAACAGAGAAACCAGACATTTGCTTGCTCTTCCTCGCATGAAAATCCAAAATCTCCTGGAGATCATTGCCTTCAGCAGAGAGAGCCCTTACATATCAAGGATCACAAGACCCATGATAAAAAATCCCATGAGTTGTCTGATTAAGCCTTTCTGTCCACTGGGCTCAAGTCCTCACCTCTCGGGCGCTGTGGCTGCCTCAGAAGGCTCCTGACCTGCACCGAGCACAGGGTCACCTCCAGCCCCCATGGGGACTGAGCACAATAAAAAGACCCTCCAAAACTGGGCCAGCTGCTCCTCTTCAGCCATTCCTGTCACATTGCTGTTGTTTGAAGTGCATTCCCCTTCCAAGCAAGGTAATTTATTGAAGTACTGACAAGCTCTGCTGAGGAATTCATTGCTGCAGGATTTTGAGAATTCAAGGTACAAACAGAGTCAAAGCAAGGGCCAAGCAAGGCCTCCAATCATAGGACGGTCCTTGGAGGATGCTTAAATACCAAAGTGAGTATCAGTGGGCCACAGTGTCATAGAATCATGCAATCCTTTGGATTGGAAGGGACGTTAAAGACAATCTAGTTCCAAAACCCCCACTGTGAGCAAGGACACCTTCCACTGGACTATGTGGCTCAAAGCCTAATCCAGCCTGACCTTGAATACTTCCAGGGTTGGGGCATCTTCAGCTTCTCTGGGCAACCTGTTCCACTGCCTCACATCACTCACAGTAAAGAATTTCTTCCCAACCTAAATCAATCCTCTTTGAGCTTAACAGTTACCCCTTGTCCTATCACTGCAGCCCCTGATAACAAGTCCCTCTCCGTCTTTCCTGCAGGTCCCCTTTAGGTCCTGTGTCCCTGTGCTGCAGGGAAACAGCACAGGAGGTGCCTGATGGGCACCTGCCGTGCTCCCATGCACATCTGTAGGAATCAGGCCAGTGCACGTGCTTTTCCTGCTGGACCTGTTGGCCTGACAGCATCCTGCCTTCCCCCAGATCCAGGCAGCTTGGGCACAGGCAGGAGGGTGGGGAGGAGCAGGGCTCCCCACCAGTCTTGTCCAACAATTTCATAAATGCACCAGGTGGGTTTTGCACTTTCACCTGATGTTTGAGGGCTGTTGCCCTCCTGCTTTAACAACAGAGGCTGCTGGCTGAACTTTGTGAGCCTAACTCTGCAGCCATTAATCACTGCCCCCAGTGATCAAACACTTGCTCACAGCAGGTATCCCACTGCCTGTGTGCAAAGTCATTCTCACTGGGTGTGCGACCCTTGCACAGCCTTTTGCCCCAACTTAGGTGGGTAGTTTGTCTCCAGCTGTTAGTACAGCAAAGGAAACTCGTGGTATTTGAGCCTCAGCGAGACTATGAATCTGACAAGTTGAGACTTGACAGGGATGTTATCACAGGGGCCAACAAAGGCTTTACACTCAATTAATTCATCTAAATGATTATGACTTTTTCACTACCAGGAAGTTAAGAAAAATTAAAATTAAAAAAAAAAAAAAAAAGAAAAGAAAAGGAAAACAAATTTCTGTAATGAACAATTTGCTGGTGCAAGGCTCTGTGTGAGACAGGAAAGAAACTGAGCAACTACCTTGGGTGGTGGAGAAGAGTCATTTTCTGTGGTGACCAGAGCTATATTTGATTTCTTAGGCAATGTCAGCTTTTGCATGCTACATTCTTTGGCTAATTGCCAGCACGATGTGTAATACTTTAGCCACACTGTTGTTACTTAATCCTTTCCTAATCTGCAATTTGCGCAAGAGGAGTAAAATCTAAGCAAAGCCACTGAGAACATCTCTACTAATAATTTATCAAACTCAACTTTTGTTGTTGGCAGGAGACGGTAGTTGATGGAGGTGAATGTTTTCCCACAACAGCGCCGTATCATAAACACAGGGCAGCTGATTCATGCCACACTTATTTTCTGTCATCCACCCTTCGTGTCACCCTGATATTTCTTCGAATGATAAGCCTGTGTGTGTGCTCACAACACACCGCCGAGGTCCCGGTTTCATCTCTTTCTGCAAATTACACATTAATTAACCATTAATAACAGTGGGAGTTGCATGCAGAAATCCACACCTGCCGTGATGAGACCGTGCCCTTGGTGAGCAAGTGCCTCATTAATCACCTCCAGCTCGGAGCTGGAGCTGCCTGCACAGACAAACGGAGAGGGAAGCGCCCCAGCCCTAATCCTGCCTTAAAGAAAAGCGTTACCTCTTGCTCTATGAATTTTATTTATTTTGGTCCTCTGGGCAGTGCTTGCTGTTGTTAGAAACATGATTGCTTCATACAGTTATGTTAATGTTTGCATTTGACAGAATGTAATTGATACTTCGGCTGCTCCAGTTTCAAAGCCAAATTAGGAAATGAAGTGCTGCACATTAGCTTGTTTAGCTGGTTAAATACTGTAAATAAATACATGCAGGGCAATGAAAACTAATGAGTTTTCTTTAAGGCACTTTAGCTGGCTTCACAAAAAGAAGAAAAAGATGCTGCTGTGAACTCATATCCTGAAGGATTTCTCATTTTGCTGCAACAAAAGTTGATCCTGTCTGAAATCTGAACTCTGGATTTCACTTAGAGAAAAGGATTTTGCAAGTTATGGAGGAATCATGGCAAGAACTGTTGCAAATTTCATGGTACTTTTATCAACAATACTTCTGAGACATTGCATTTAACAAAGACATTTTTTGCAAGGGATTAATTCAGACTGTGGTTATATGTCAAGTTATTCTCAATGCTTACTAGAAAAACATCTTTGTAAGAAGTATTTGCATGGGATGGTTCTTTGTGCTGCTAAATCTGTGCATTGCCATAATGCTGAAGGTTGGGCTGTTTTTCCTGACAGAACGCAACAGAATGAAAAAAGCAGGGAAAAAATTCCTTTTGCATAAAGAGAATCTATTGAGAATTGCTTGACAGAGTGCACTCAGCACTGCTGGAATAAAAAGGGTTTCCCAGGTTATCTGTCAGGCCTGGCCTCAGTGCATTAAAGCAGAGCTAGAGGAGAGTATTGCACTGGCTTTGTGATCCAGCCAAGGGCAATGAATTTTCCTCTTGTACATCTGTAAAATATCCCTGTTCTCCCAACCCTTTCCTTTCATAAATACTACATTGATGCAGAAGTGCCTTTGGCTGACTTGAAGGTGTTCTACTAAAAACAGGGCACTGTTTAGCATAGGTAGGGCTGAACCTTGACCAGTCCTTTTTGACTGCAAGTAACCTTAGCAGTATCACCTCCTTGGCAGAGATGTTGACCTTAAACCTGAGCTTGCTGAGCTGGCTGTTTTACCTGGCACTTTCAGAGGAAGCTGGTTTACAAATTCTGCTACTTCAAAAGAAAATTATTGAACTGGTGCCTAAAATGCAGCTGAAGTATTGAGAGTTGATAAAAATACATACTTAGGATGTAAGATCTATCCTGACTGAGAGGTGGTTCGATGCTGGCATAGGACTGAGACCAGGATGTTGTGAAAAACCTCATCTTTTCCTGTGTTTTTAGCAACAACAGAGGACTGAAGTCTCACAACACTTTTCAGAGAGGGCAATTTCAAGGTGAAAATGGTGATGAGGTCTACAAAATACATAAGAGATTCATGTGGTCCTCAGCCAAAAGGACCATTTAAAAATAGACAAACTATGACTCTCTCAAAAAGAAATGTGTGCATTGCATAAATCAAAGTTCTCACACCCACCATCAAAGTTTAATCACTTAATATGCTGGTTCTTTCAACACGTTCTGAAACTTTGTATACAATAATACAAACGATGGGGTAACGAAGCAATAGCAATTTATTCTGCTGTACAAACGGATGTTGCATTATAATCCCTAAAGCAATACAGAGGCTGTTTGCAGATGTTACTACAATTTGGCGTTTATTTTAATTGCTCTGCTGCACAGCTCATGTGAAACAAAGTCACGAGATGACCTACACGTTCACCTACTAAGGGTGACTTAACTGCAAGGGAGGGAAAAAAGTGTTTTGAAAGTTTTCGAGGTTTCACTAAAATACGAACCTCTTGCAGTTGTTTTGAAAGGATGCAGCAGGGCTCCTGTCCAAGCCTGAAAGCATGGTAGGGCAGGGGGTAATTTAATCAGCCAGGCTGTGCAGCGCACACATTTTGACAAGTCTTGCAAGAATGACATCAGTAAAGTAACTTGAGATATTTTGGTGTCTGACATTCACTCAGCAAGTGCTAAGAAAATATGCTTACTGCACAGATCAGTGGCTTCTCAGAGTGGGAGTCAAGGTAATTCATGAAAGTCAGTGCACTTTGCTTTATCACTGACCAGGTCCCTCTTTCCTCCTTTTCACTTTTCACACCCCTTCTAAAAGCAAAATTGTTTTCAAAGTTGCTCCTGCTCAAAGAGCTGCCTAGAAGCAGTTGCTCTGCTGAACAGATTTCAAGCAAAAGGACAAAGTTAAACATGAGGCAAAGTATAAATAAAAATCAAGACTCTCTTCCTCCTCCTTTCCACTTGTGAGCGATGATCTCACCGCTCCGGGTGGATTGCAAGGGTGGCTTGATCTCTTTCAGGAAAGCACATTCTCTAACCTTGATACTGCAGCTATTTATACTTCTCTCTTCTCACCACAAAGAAAAGCAGCTCTAATAATCTTCCCCTTCATTTTAATGAGAGCACCGTGCTGCCTCCCAGCAGCAGGGTCAAGCCTCTGCCCACGAGCTCCAGCTCCCTCTAACACCAATGCTCTTGGTTGCTGCCTCTCCTTCTGGCTGCTCACTTTTAGACATCTGAGATCGGATTTTCCACTGGCTGGAGCATCACATTGCCAGGCACACAGGTGCAGGATGAGAGCCCTGCTGTGCCACAGCATCTTCTGCCCACAGGGCACAGAGGGAAACAAATGCATGGGCTGAAAGGCAAGAGGCTTTCAAACTCCTCTCCCCCTTGTTTATCAGAGGAGTAGGATACCCCATTTCACAGAACCCTGGGGATGTCCCCAGCCCTTTCCACGTCATGAGAGACAGGATCCCTATCCCTACTCTCCATGGGGATTCAACTCCAGGTTGAGTTGGGGGAGTTCAGGCTAAGGCATGATAGAATGCATATACAGACCATAGAGGAGCTGATAAGTCTCTGAGGCCAAACCCCTTTTTTCAGATTAAACCAGACACACTGAGCTGCATTCCTCTTGAGACATCACAAGAAATGGGGACAAACATTATGAAACCAAGTTTATTAAAACTTTCTACAAGTCAGACTTTATCATCCAGGTTTTCACAGACATATACATATGTACAAATTGGACATAGTGTTTTTTAGCTTTTCTGGCAGAATTTTCTACCAATATATACAAATGTATTGTTTTTCATAGAAGGGTTAAACTGTATCACAGATACAAATGTCAAGCAATCATGAGAGGTTTAGTGCAACGGAGAGCTGGACTGCTCTGCTCTTAATGCTCATGATTCTGTCAAGTTAGTATTGCCAATAATAATTCACATTAAACTGCTCTTCGACACCTCTTATTAGGACAAAGTACAACAAAACAAGAAAACCCCAAACAGTAAGGTATGTACAAAGTACACAGTCCATGAGGTATACATGGTATTCTCGCAGCGTGGTGGGACTGCAGCTTGCCAGGGTTAACCCTTAAAATTATTTTACTCAAACTGCATGGTGTTGGCAATGTGCATCACCCACTCCACAGCCATTTCAGAAGCCACAGTCTTGCCTAAGGTGAATGGACATCTCTGCATAAACCACTGGCCACATGTAAAACGAAGCAGTAATTTTAAGCAGGACTAAGCTTTACTTACCCCCAACCCAGGAAGCTAATGATTCAGATATATTCATTATCCACACATATTGGAAAGACTATGAATAATCATGCAAAATAAAAAAAAAATTAAAATAAAAAAAAAAAAAAGGGGGTGGCTGGAGGCAAACAGCATACCTGAATGATCAGCTAAGGGTGTACTGAGATTTTACCTCTTAAGACTAACTTTTTGGGGGGTGGAGGTGGAAAGAGGAGGTGATGTGGTATTTTTAAGAGCTGAGCAGGTTGAAAAACATGGCCATGTTTATGGGTACTGTACAAGACACTCCTTCTCCTTTCCCAGGGGAAGGCACCCCAGCCATAGTGTTACGGTTTGGTAAACGGATACGTTTTGGCACTCGGAGCTAACGAGACCTGCTACTTGACAAGCTCGCTGAGGGCATAAAGTTATATAGGCTACACCACGGTAACAAGAGGCTTAAGTCTATTTAAAATGTTTTCCTGGTCAGCAAACGGAATCAGAGGGGATCTGGCTAGGAGATCCACTGGTTTCTGCTTCAGAAAGAGCCACAGGTGGATGGAGGAGCTTCACGCCTCTGAAAGCGGGATCAGCTGGAGGAGCAGCAGCGAGCAGAGCTGGCCGTGGTGGGCGAAGACCTCCTTCCCTCATTAAGGTGTGCTTACAGTCAGAGAGCTGCTTTGTGAGCTGGCTGCTGGGGCACGCCGAGTGCATTCCCCTTTTAACCATTTCTGTCAGATTTGTTCAGGCAGAGGTGCACTGTGTGCCCCTCTGCCCCTACACATCGTGGCCAGGGCTCCACACCTCTGCAGCCGCTGCAGGAAAGCAGAAGGAGCTGCCTTTCCATCCCACAGTTACGCCGGAGGAGGATGCAGGAGGCAGAAGAGCCAGACAGTTCTCACAAAGCTGCACAGGTCCTCCGGGGCTGGTGGGACCGACCAGCAGAGCAGGAGCATGGAACTCTGAGTACACTTAGGGAGTGGAGATCTCCAGGTTGGCATTCATTTAGACAAGGTCACTTTTCTGACCATACTGGCACTTTAAGATGCTGTTGAGTTTGCAGACGTGGAAAAATGAAACCCTACGAAGATACCGGAGGTAAGAACCGGCGAGGTTTTTGAGATTTCGGGGTTAGCAGAAGAAGGAACTAATATCATCACTGTCTCCATGATATTCTGGGACAATCTGATCCGAAGTTCCCGTCTCCTGGTCTGTATATCCAGGCTCCAAGACTGCCTCGAACCAAGGGTGAAGCAAGATCTCTGGAGCAGTGAGTCTTTCAGAAGGCTCCCGCCGCAGGAGGCTGCGGATGAGGCAGCGGGCTTTGGGGGAGACGTGGTCAGGAATACAGAACTGTCCACGCCGGATTTTGGAAAACAGAGTGCTAGGGTCCGAGTCATGGAAGGGATAGCGTCCCACCAGCAGGGTATAGAGCATCACTCCCAAACTCCACACATCAGCCGATTTTCCAGAGTAAGTCCCCGTTGTGTTTAGGATCTCAGGACTGACGTATGCCGGGCAGCCGTGCTTGTCTGAGAGCGCATCGTCTTCGCCTTTGATGATGTGTGTGTCTTCCAGGCTCTCCAGACGCAGCTGAGTCCTAGGGAGGGCAGGAGAGGAAGCCACAGGTGAGAAGCAGCACCACACAGTCATGAGCAAGCACAGCAAGCCCCTGCCATGGCCCCATTCTCTCTCGCACTGGCACTGGCACTGAGAAAGGAAACACCTCTTAACTTGCAGCTGAGAAGTGCCCAGACTCCTGGGAATGTGTAATGGAAGTGTGTGCATCAGGCCAGTGTTCAGTGACGCTCATGGTTTTTTATTAACTGGGGATTTTAACAACACAGAGGACTCTTGAGGAACACCAAGTCACTGTCTACCCACACAGGTTGCAGTGTCGCTGCAGGGGGTTAATTGGTGACATGGCACCTCACAGCCACTGTGTGCCATTCAGGCTTTGAGCAAACAGCATCCAGCTGTGTGATTCCACAAACCACAAAGCCCAGCTCTGCTCTGCACTGCTGAGGAGCATTGCCTTTCCTGAGCTTTTTATTTGTTTTTTTTTTTGATTTTCATTTTAGTTTTTAATTTACTTTTCTTGTCTTTTGGAGTGTATCACTGCATGCACCATCTCCAGGTGGGGATGGGTCCACCTCAACCTCCTGTTTTGGAGTGAGGGAGCTCCCATCGGCAGGGAAGCCAGCAGCCAGCCCTGGAAGGGCTCTGCACTGCCTGGCAGCCTGCTGGGGTGTAGATATGTTGGCTTCAGCCTGTCCTCAGCCTGACCTCGGCAAATACCCATTGGTTCTGCAAACGGAAAATATGACTCAACGAGAACCGTGGGCCCGGGATTGGCTGCGGGAGCCCTGAAACTGCACCTGTGCGAGAGCCCGCGTCGCTGCCATTGCTTAACCCTCTTCTTGCCAAATGTGATGCACATGACATCGCCTGTGCAACACGTTATTTCCAAATGAGCGAGACTGTGCGCAACGTAACATTTCAACAAATGTTTCATCTTCTTATGGGAGGGAAAAGCAGCAATAGTTTCCTTCAAAGGAATAGTTTTCTTTCCATGTCAACATATGGCTGTTTCTGTTTCAGAGGGGCAGTGCTGGTTAATTTTCTTATCTCATTTGTAAAAGATAACCTGAAGAATCATTAGCCCAGTTTAACAAAACAAACAAAATCCCTTTTCTTTTACATCAGTAATATCACCTTATATTTTTATGATATTAAGCACAAATCCATTACAGCTTTTACTTAGTTTTTTAACATTCCTTGGGATAAGTAGCTAGTCAAGAGTCAATTTTGCTGTATTTCTGACTGCCACGTGTAGTGAAGCACTGCAAGAGTAGCAAACACTCCAGGGGAATACTGAATTATTTCCCTAATCTAAATTTAACAACCAGATTCTGTGATCTCCTCTATGAACCTAGGCTTTAGGCTAAGCTTTACTAAAGTGATTTTCTTTGATGCAGGATTCCCAAAGCATTATTTAACCATGTCCCACCTTCTCTCCTGTGTGTGCCCACAATCCACGGGCACAGGGGACATGGAAAGCAGGGCAGTGGAGGGGGGATAAAAGCCTCCAAGGGCACAGCAGCTTCACTCTCATCAGCAGAGTGGTACAGCAAGGACACCCTTCCCAAGTGCTGTGGCTCCACCGTGGGTCACAAGGCAACTGTCCCGAGGAGGGAGCCGAGCTCCAGCTTCTCACACCTCCTGCTCCCCAGCCGGGCTGCTTCCTCCTGCCGGCACCACACCTCAGCCTCCCCCTCTCCTCTCTGCTTTTATTCATCTGACACTTGAATGAGTGGCACACATGACATCTTCTGGCGCTAACGAGCATCCGAACTATCATCCCTTTGTCTGCCAGCGGGTTTCACCGAACTTCTGCTGAATGAGAGGAAGCTCCCGGAGAGCTTCCTCCCTTTCATCAGTCAAGATCTAAGTAAGAGGGAGTGCGCTGCGCTTAGATCGTGACCTACTGCACACACGTGATGAGCACCTACTCGGATTGCTCGCAGGTGATGCCCGGCTGACGGGGCTGTTTCCACTCCCTGGGACGCTTTTTGTGTCTCTGGAAGTGACATTCCTCCTTCCCCACTCACCCCAGGGCTGGCTGCTGACAGCCACTTACCTTTCTTCATTAGAGAAGACAAATTTCCTGAGCTTGAGGTCACCAAGTACGATGGCTGACTGGTGGCAGTGAGCTACAGCGGAGACAATCTGCTTGAACAGCCGGGCAGCCTCCTCTTCCCTCAGCCTCTTGCAGCTCCTCACGTAGGAGTGCATGTCCCCAAAGTCCTTTTCAAAGAACACGTAGGCCTTGGTGTCCCCGAGAATGACTTCGACAACCCCGGTGATGTTTCTGTGTGACGGCAGCTGAATGTAAGGTCGGATCTTGTCCTGGTAGTGTTTGAGGGGGAACACCTGTACAGAGGAAATTAAACCCAAATTCATTCTCAAGGGCGTTGAAAGCTGCAGCTCGCGTAGCAACTCTCCCCAAACAATGACGAGGGAGCTGGAGGGGAGCCAGGGCTCGGCAGGACCGGCAGAAGCGCCTACCAGACCCTTCCTGTTCGTTTTATATTGAAAGGCTGGGGGGAAACTAAAACAAAGCGCCATTCCCACAGCCTTTGTGGGGAAGGCGCTCCGAGGTAAGCCGGAGTCCCGGCTCACTCGCAGGCGCGCAAACGCCGCCGGGGGCTGGCCGGGAGCTCCCAGCCGGAGAGCGGCGGGAGGCTGGATGGAGGGATGGATGGATGGAGGGATGTTCGCAGGGCTGTCCCCGCAGGACCCGCTCCCCTCCCATCCCGCTCACCTTGCAGCGCAGCTCCCGGCCCGAGCTGACGCTCAGCGCCCTGGACACCTGCTCCCGCTCGGCCAGCGGCAGCAGCAGGTACGAGGCGATCAGGCTGGGACCCGCCGCGCCGCCGCCGCCGGCGGGAGAAGCGGGGGCACACGGCGAGCCGGGGGCGCTCAGGCAGTCCGGGGGCCCGCATTCGGCGAGCCGAGGGCACTTGGCGGCCGGCGCTTCCTCGGCGGGGCCGTCGTGCAGGGGCTGGAGGCGCTTGGCCGGGGCGCTGCGGCAGCGGGCGGCCGGCAGCAGGGACGCGGGGCGGCTCATGGGGGGAGCGGAGCGGGCGCGGAGCTACAGGCGGGCGCTGCGCGCTGGGCGCATCCCTTCGCTGTCCCCGCCGGAACCTCGGGCCGTGTCCACCATCTGCTGCCGAGTCCGCGCTAAAGTAGTTGGAGGCTTTTAAAAAAAAAAAAAAATTAAAAAAAAAAAAAAGGTGATTCTCCTCCTCCTCCCGGCCCTGACGCACGGGGAAATGGGAGGAGGGAGGCCGGGACACGCCTGCTCCGCTCCGCCCGCCGCGCTCCGCGCCCCGGGCCCGCCGTGGCCGGGCGGGGAGGGGAGCGGAGGGGCGGGAGCCGCTGCGGGACTCGCCGGGGCCGGGGGGGGGTCCCCCCTTCCACTTTCAGTAATTATGTCGAGAAAGCGAGGCCACCATCCTTTCCAGGATCTTCTCCTCCATACAGCTGCAGGTTCCCAGCCCCAGTTCTTACTTTTCACTAACCACTAAATAACCCTCCCTCACCCCAGAGTTTGCATCACGGCGCTGCTGTGTGAACATAAGCGTTTACTCATAAGCGTAGACGTAACGCGCACCATCAGAAATACTTGGCACTGGGTGTTTCCCGTGTTAAGACAATATCTGCTGTCCGAAAAAGGAATAGCTCGGAGAGCCAGGCAGCAGCCAGCAGCTGAAGTGACCTGTGAGGAGCAGACGGAGGAGCTCCACAAGGCTCAGATGTGCGGCTCTAATGGAGTAGTAAATAGACTTACAGCCGGGACTGGTAGTAAATGGAGGGGGGGAGGGGGGAGACAAAACCAGACAACAAATCATCCCTGAAAAAAAGCAGACAGCTGTAGTTTTGACAAGAATGCTTCGGAAGGAAACTGTCCAGTTGTCTATTTATATATACGCAAATTTTCTGTAATTTAGTGCTGAGGCTTCTCTAATATTAACACAGGGACCCTGTGTTTTTTTATTCAGTAGGAGCAATCCCTGTTCTGTTTTGGTTTCCCCAACCCAGTCTGTACAAGCAGCAGAGAGGGCTGAGGATGAACCCCCAGCTCTGAAGCCCGTGATGCCACGCGTGCAGGTATTTGCTCAGATTCCTGGTAGATAACTGCACAGCAAACCCGTGCATGCCTTCAGCTACTTCCAGTGTATTTTAAGAAACACATGAAACTCTTGTGCGGGATGACTCATAGCATAGCAGTCCCATTAATGCATTTAAACATAAAACGCATATGCCATAAAGGGATATCCCAGGGCCTGCATTTCTTTCTTTCTTTCTTTCTTTTTTTTTTTTTTCCCCAGAAATACAATTCCGTTAATGCCTGCAGATTGTTCCTGAGTGATTCACCACAGCTCTCAAAGCACGCTATTTTATTTGGTTCCTCTTATAGGTAAAACACACGCAAGTATCCATCAGACCTTTTGTTTTACTTTTCCCTTCCTGGAAATTTAATGATTGGATTGCTGCTGCTGGGTGAATTTAGCTGGTAGGATGCCACATGTGTGGGCTGCTTCCTACATCTGAGACAGCACAAGGTGCGTGGGGGTGTTGGGGGGAGGGTGTCAGTACCTTTGGGGACAGGGGAAGGGTGCAGACACATCAAAACAGCAATGGACCTGCATAAAGGTACTCATGGGCATTGGTAGTGTGTCCCCTGGAGCTCTCTCAGAACTGAGGTGCAGTGTGAGCAGGGATGAAGGTGTCAGTGTCCTCACCCTCCCAAAGACACCCCTCTCTCAGCTCCTGTGTCAGATCACTGTCCCTGCTGAGGAGAAGAATAGATCCCATACTGAGGATCTGTTGCACACATTGTTGGAAGCTGTGTCTTTCACCTGCCCAGCCTCCCATCCATGTAGAACCCCTAGATCCACACCATGGGGACACAGTGGCACCTGAGCACAGTGCTTGGTTCAAGCTCCTGGGGGGATGGCACCCACTGGTCCCAAAGAGGGGAAAAAAGCACCTCTTGTCATCCTGCCCCTCCCAAAAAACACCTGGCATGTGAGGAGAGAAGAGATACACACAGCATTGTACCTCACAGTCCTGCCACATTCTCCTGCCTGGGCAGCCTTTTCTCACAGGGATTACAGCAATTTCATGCTCTGTATGTGTGTCCCTGTTAACTGGAGCCCTAAAACAGGGTGTGCAGTCCCCAAAGGCCAGGAAAAGATAACCCCTGGGGCATTCATCCCAGAAGCCCTCTTCTAGTTGACTGGATAGATAAACCACAGTTGACTGTCTACATGTGACTGAGACAAACCAAAGCCTAAATCTTCTGGGTCCTTGTAAAATGGGAGAAGTTCTTGACAGAAGGGAACCTTTGTTGCTTCTTTAACATGCCTGGCATGCTGTCAGGTACTCAAAGCAGTAATGTCATGGCTAAACATACAGTAGCAATTATTACTCAAGTTAGTCTTATGTTTTGGGTACAGAACATAGGAAAAGGTCCACGTCCAGACTCCCCTCCATCCCCACCAAATTAATTTCAAGATGCAGAGCAGAACAGAGAAGTGAGTCCCACTTTGGCTTTTCTGACTTTTCTAATTTTGGCCAATCCCCAAAATGCAAGGAAAAAAAAAAAAAAGAAAAAAAAAAAGGATGCCAAGGATGGTGTCTGATGACCTGCATGGCATGCTCTTTCTCAAAGGCTGAAACTTGTCCTCCTTGCCCATCTCTGTCAGTGCTTGCATGCAACTCTGGTTTGGTTTGGAACCAGTGCTGAGAGCAGGAGGAATTCCAGGAAGAGATTTGTGAAAAACTGTTGCAACATTTCAATATTAGACAATTTTTGCAGAAAATGGGGCTACCACATTTGCCATAGCAGCCTTGTGTTTGTTGCTGGTCACACCACTGGCTTTTAAGCATCCAGGCTTATCTCCTGCATTAGTCTCCTCCTGAAATCAAAAGCTATCTTTTGGGGTCATCCTTCTATTCCCTGCACAAGCCTTCATCATTTCATCTCCCCCTTCCCCAGAAAAAACTTTTCAGGGTTTACATACTTAGCATATGTGATGAATACTGTCATGGTAATTCCCAGTTGTGCCTGTGGTGAATTTGAGCCTGAATGGCTTTACAGCCCTTCAAAATGAACCAGGGCAAGGTTACACATCTCCAGTGGGCAGCACTGAAAATCATTGTGGAGCACAGATCAGTGCACAATTACAGACCTAATGCTAGGATAAAACATTGACTCGGTGGATGAGTCCTGCTATCCAAGTGCCAGAAAAAAAATAAATGTTCCAAAGGGACTTGATGCCTGTGAGGTGGGCAGGGATGACTGCTGGAAGTACATGCTTGGCAAAGGACAACAGTGTGTAACAGGCACCTTCCCAATACTGCCAAAGTCTGAGGAGCTCTCAGTCAAAGGACGTTGCAGAATTTCACACAAAGTAGATCCTGCCTTGGAAAAGGCCAGTCAAAGCAAGCAGGACTGCTCACTGTCTCCTCACTTCCTGAAGTCCTAGCTGCTGGGCAAGAATATGGGAGTGCAGCAGAAAAAAGAGCCTGTGGGACGTGTATCACAGAATGGGCACATCCTAGCAGAGGGAAGGGTCTTGCCCAGCACAGATTTGCTAGAACTGTGAATATTGCCCTTCATATATTTTTTCTCTTTTTTGAAACAGACAAGCAGCTTAGTGCATCTGTGAGATGAAGACCAAAGAATCCAGAATTCCTGGTGCTCAGGCATTGATCTTCCCTTTCCTGTTATTTTATTTAAGGGAATTTTTGTTGCTTGGTTTTCAAGCATCTACCTGCCTTGCCCTCAGCCAGTGCTTACACTCACCTGAGCAGCTTTTCCTTAGATGCTCACAAAATTATCTCTGCTGCTCCAGTTCTCTGACCCTTTATCTCTATAACTAGAGCAGCCAGAGGCAATGAGAATTGTGTAACCATCTCCCCACTTCCCAAGTGCTTGGGACAGGTCTGGTAACTTTGATAGTATGTCTCATGGGACACACAGAATAAATCTCTATTAGATTAGGGCACTTATAA
Source organism: Oenanthe melanoleuca (assembly GCF_029582105.1). Classification (NCBI taxonomy): domain Eukaryota; kingdom Metazoa; phylum Chordata; class Aves; order Passeriformes; family Muscicapidae; genus Oenanthe; species Oenanthe melanoleuca. The sequence continues at coordinate 11,139,991 of NC_079335.1, forward strand.
ATAAACTGGCTGCTTGCTACAGGAAAAAAAGAAAAGGTCTTTATTTTAGTTACTGGATGAGAGGGGCAAGGCATACAAATATTTTGGCTAATACCAAGCTATTCGTAAACTATGAAAAATATCTTTATTTTAGAAGTTATCCCAAGCCATGTAATGAAAATTAAACTACTGCTAGATTGAAAGCCAAAAATTTAAAACCAGCATGTCATCTATAATCTACTAGTGTACAGAATTACCCTGCACAGATGGGACTCAAAGAGTAGTCGTACGGCCAGGTGATAAAGAACTAGAAGCAGTGTTTTTTATAGCAGAACAGCATCTGTGATAACCCACAGCCATCCTCAGACACTGCAGAACTTGGCGGCAGATTCAGCGCGAAGATATAAAACACATGATGAGCACGTAGTGACATCAAAAGGAGTGCAATGTAATGGTGTTCAGATGTCTCCCCTCAAGCCCACACAAAAGCTGCTCTGAGGGCTGCTGCAGCTCTGAACTCTCAATGATTCCCTTTTGATAAGCCTGTTGTTATCAAATCCAAGGAGTCTTATGAGCAGCACCTCCTGACTTTGTTCCTTTGCTAACTGAAGAGCATGAAGGCTTCTTCTGTTGCCTGGCAGACGTGTGGAGGTTCAGGTTTTAGACCTCAAATCCTGTTTTTACTTCAGAAGCTGATTGCACAAGCGGACAGTGAATGAGTGTCTCCGTTTCCCTTGCGGTCAGAGAAGATCCTATTCATACTGAGTTTACAAGCAAACACTTCCTTTGGTAAGCTTCCCATGCAATTCAATTCATGTGCATGCTTTCAGGCTCTGTCTTTGGGTCTGGACTAACATCAGAACAAGCAAGAGAGGCGGGCTCTTTTCTCAGCCCACCACAGCCTTTTCTGCAGTGCTTTGAAATGATGAAACACACTGTGTTTTCTGCACACTGCTGCAGTCCTCTCAAGTCACTGGGATTATTCATGCATCAAGAGGCTAAGCACATACATGGGTATCTACTGGATGATGTACACCCATTCCAGAATTTTACTTGCTTAACAATCAATCTAATGTTTTTGCTCTTTATAGTTACTGGCTGGGAGCCTAGAATCTGCTGGCACCTACACACAGGATTCTCCTCTTAGCATTCTGTGACCACGTCAGGTGTTTGAAATATTATGTATTAACAATAAGAACTTTATGACCAGCAAATAAATTATTATTTATGGAAGACTTAGAATTTGCAATGAGTAATAGTCTGTACCTATAGTAAGGAGCCATCAGCTTAAAGCTTTGGCTGTAGTAACAGAAATGAAGACATGTCTTTGGGATATTCTAACATTTTCACACCAGGAAGTCTTTTTCTAAGTGCATGCTCTTCACCGTATAACAGAGCATTATCCATTAGGTAAATGTTTAGTTAATGGACACAGCAGGATCCATACATGGAAGTTTTTAGGGAAGGTGAAAATTAAGATTCACTTGAAACAGCAGTGAAATTTAATAAAGTTGCACAGTGAATTCTAAGCTAGTTCTGGCCACAATACTAGAGCTATTCTTGAGAAAAATGTCATGAGGTACTTGTGACCACAGGTAGGTAAGACCTTTGTCATCAGCCACTCATGAGGAAACATGAGTATCCAAGAGGACATTGTCTAAAATAAGGCAGTGTGTTGGCCTTGGCTGTTGAGTCATCAGTATCACTTCCTGCAGCCCCTGCTTTTGCTCCACGTATTTCTCAAGGGAGCACTGACTTAGTCCTTTTGATTCTTCTAGAATGAATAAGATAACAGCTCCAGAGCAGTAATGATGAATATGTCCTTGATTCAGAGGAATGTGCACTCCTTTTAGCACAAGTGTGCTAAATCTTCCATGAGATGCCTGCCTGATTAGTTTTTATCTTTATTCGTCATGGCTTCACTGATTTGAAGACTTCAGACTCTCTAGTTGCAAAATGGAGAATTCACAGGAGGAATCTGTTCAAGTGAGAGAGTAAGCTGTGTTAATGGCTTGTGCCTCAGGGTGCCACTGAAAGCTGTTGTATGTGGATTTCTCTTGCCTTTAATTCAGTATTTGCCTAGACATTTCTTTAATCCCTCAAAATACTAGGTGGAACTTCTCTAGCAGAGACAGATTCTCACTGGTTTTCAGTGACAGATCCTTCTCAGCTACACTGAGGTTTGCTGCACTTGTAAAGCACACCTTACGGAAAAAGAAGAAAAAAAAGACCTGACCTCTGAATTCCTTTTTTAAAATATCATTGCAAAATTTCTGACGTCAGACAATGAGACACAAATTACCCTGTGAACTGTTAACATATGCCTGTTTACATATGATATCTTATAACCAAAGCAGATTAAGATTTGAAGGTTTAACTGCTGTTGAGTTTCCACTTCTGTGAATCATACAGATCATACAGCTTATTCATCACAGGCACTTATTTTTATTCTTTAACTCTTTCAAGCTACTTCTTCCCAGAGCAGAGTTTAGGGGGAACATGGGATGCATGGGAACAGAGAGATCACAACTGCACAACAAACCCCAAACTTTGCAAATGAAAGGGCAAAGAGCTGCCATTAACTGCAGCCACCCCAGTGAATCAGTAGTGGTTTGTATCTTGCACCAGGTGAGCTGACAGGCACAGAAACCTTCCCCAGTTGCCAAGGTTAGTCTGTCCTTCCACCTAGTTAAGTGCCAGCTGCAATGGATGCTGATGACCAACCCTGGAATCTTTCACCTTAAGGAGGAAAATTACTTGTAAGAACAAACAAGAGAGAACCAGCTACGACAAAATCAACAGGATGGCTCAAGTTCCAGGTTCAAAGAAAAATTATATCATTCATCATACTGGGATTCCTTGGATGCTATGTTATAGTTTTAATTCAGAAATGCCAAATGTTTTGGTGAGAACTTCATTGATTTCAATGAACACAGGCAGTTTATTCTAGCACTTGAATCTGTGTGGTGCATCACTGATTCTAATGGGACTCAAGTACTCTCACCAGCAACCCTGACACAAGTGAATGAGTATGTCTTTTTCTGGATAACAGGGCCATATTTTAAAAGAGGCATCTGTGCTGATAAAAGAAAGAAACCTACCTCTATTTAAATACACATACCTATTCACCTCAGATGTGATTATTATTAAAGCTAGGCAGGTGAGTGCTGCCAAAAGTCAGTCCATTTCTTTCAGATGAAACCAAGGATTTCAGAACTTAGGCTGTACTTCACTTGCTGTTCAGGTTCTCTGATTCACTGACACTGCCTGGCTCAGGCTAGCAAAGGAGAGAAGGAAGATGATGTACTTTGAAGCAGGAATATGAACATCCAAAAATACCTTTCCTCTTAAGAGTGGCCATAAGTGACAGTTTGATTATTTGTTCTTTTCATTTAAAGTGTTGCTTCAGATTTGTTTTTTTTCTCCCAGCTGCATCATCTCAAGCAGGTGGTTCACCTGTGGATTAGCTAACAGAGGCTGAGTGCAGCACTGTGATGGGTAAAGCCTCTTTTTCACGTAGGACAACAAGGTGTAACCAAGACAGCAATCTCCCTCACAGCATTACTCACTGGAACATGAGGGCAATGAACCATATCAGGAACTGCAGCAATCCAAGGCTATACTGGTACAAGTGCCACAGGTAGCAAACCAAACCTGCTGCCACCAGTTTGTTGGTAGGAATCTGGGTATAATTTACCATTTATAATGTTATGTGCTATTGGAAGGCACACTCAAGCAACCCAGACACCTACACAAACTAAATCTGAGGTGCAACACCTGTGGCCATGGAAAATGTATGTACATCTTTGCATCTGAAAACTTGGGAGGCTGGTTATCAGTAGGGATTGAATTAGATCCAAGAGGACAATGATAATGCACCTCTGCCAGAAACTGCAGAGCTTGTTTAACCAATGCAAGTTTCTGTTTCTGACTGTTCTGCTTAGAAATGGCTCGAGAATAAATTAACTCACAAACTTAAAAGATGAAACAAAAAGGACATTCCCTCCCTCTCCATTTTTTTTTTCTGAAACATGCTATTCTTAACATCTTCCTTTGCAGTATTTAAGTGAAAATCTGTGACTCCCCTTAAAAACTACAGGTTTGAACCCTGAGGTATCTTAAAAGGGACCTGATTTTACACAGGAAAATACAAACAAGTACATACTGCTCAAGCATCATCAGCTAGGCTTCCATGGCAGAAGCACCTACCTACGCTCACAGCTGAGTTGGAAAAAGATGGACCTCAGGGCTTAGACCACATAATGAAAATTAGCCAGCCAATTCCCATGAAGTGTTTTGAACACAAAAGCCCAGTGCAAGTAATAATGGTTCAGTTCTCTTTTTCAGCTGTGAAATCAGCTTGCAGATTAATATTCTTCAATTACAAAATAACAATTTTCAGCTTGAAGTGGTTTGTGCTCTTAAGTGCAATTGGGGTTAATAATAGTCTCTGAAAGGAGAGCTGTTAGCAAACAGTAACCCAGAGTGAAAACCTTAGCATATGGTTACCTCAGCTACATTTTACGTGAAATGTCGGATTGTAAATTCAGAAAAATTACATAGGAAAATATCATCCAACCCACTAAGAATCCCAGAGTTCAAAGAAACCTGTATTTTCTGCTTACATATGACAAGAGATAATTGCCATCTGACTGCCAAGGCAGATCCTTTTATCTATGGCTGTTTCTAACTCATGTATATATAGGCCTTATCTGCCCGATGTGTTCAGATAAATTTAGGCAATAAATAGTGTCACAAGTTTAAATTCTCTTCTGTATCTGTGCCCAAAAGCATAGATATCTGAAGTTTATATAAAATGAGATTAACTGCTTTTCAATCCAAGGCATAAAATTACAATATATTTGTACCATCTAAAATTTAGTTATTGGAATACCTCGGTAAATAATTGTAGTCTTCTAGCCTACAATATTAAGGTAAAGCCTTCTGGGACTCCCAAATGCAAAAAGCCTGAATTAAATGCTTCTGAATTTCAAAAGAAAAGCCTAAATCAGGGCAGAGAGTTCAAAAATTATAAAAACAAGGCTGAGATCCTCAAAGCTGAGTGGTTGTTCTCTGTGGCCACAACCAATGTGTAAGTGTACAGCACACTGAAAATTCATCTCTGAGGTTTGTGTTAAAACATGGGCTTGGGCATGGTCCCAAGCACTGAAAATCCTTGGTCATATTGCCCTTCTCCAAGCATTTCCAGTAGTTACAGAGACAGTAACAGAACTACTTGCAATATAGAGCAAAGCACTCATTATTACATGCTGGCAGGATCTGCATCTCTAATACACTGAAGAAACTAGCACACTGAGAAGGAAGTTTAAATGCTGCAAAACATGTTTTATTTACCAAATGTAAGCTTTCAGAAATTCAGGAAGGTAGACAAAACCCAAACAAGTTTAACTGGAATTCCTTATATTCCTGAGTTCAAAAAATGCTTTCAGTTACAGCAGAGACCTTCAAATTTGGTTATAAATGAAACATTTAACAATGACTTACCTATAAATGAAACACTTAACAAATAACAATCAGTTATACAACCTATTTAGAATCAGCAATTTATCTCACAAGACCTCTAATAATAGATTTTCTTTGTGGCAGTAGCATATCCAGCTCATGTGTCCACTGTTGACCAGCTTTGTTTTTTCTGACTGTCAAGCAGTCTTTTAAGTATTTCATCTGGTACAAGATCTGATTCTTTTACATCAACATGGCTGCAGCCCATTTTAGGGCATCTGTTAAAAAGAAAAGAGAGACTCCATTAAATTAGAAGAATTGTATTTGTGAGATACAGGCTTTTGCATTGCATCTGCTAGCTTTTTTTTTGTAATCTGGGATTTTCACTCTTTCTGTCAGTTCCTTGTAACCTCTTGTCCTCTTCACCAGATCTATGTGGAAAAATATAAATCTATCTCAACTGGTGGCAGTCATCATCTGAAGGAAGGAAAGAAGCACAGTGAGAGATGGAGCCTTTCACCTGTAGACCACTCTCTTGCTTCAAGCACACAAGCTGCCTGCATCAGCAATGATATCAGCACTGTATGGACACCTTTCTGTGTTGCTTTCTCTCTCTGCAGTCCTCTATAAACTGCAGGTAAATACCTCTTGCCTTACTAATCTGCAGTGAGAAAGTATAATCTTCACTGGCAGATAAGTAGGGAAATTATTTTCTAGGGAAACAAATAAAAGGGAATGAGTCTTGCCACGACTGACTGGTGAATCAGTGGACTTTCTAGTTGGTGTAAAAAGTCAACCTGACCTTTTATGAGCTGTGAAAGCTCAGAAAGGAGAAATGGGGTCAAATTAACAGCCTCAAGATGATAATCAAGTACAAAATGTCTTACAGCTACTTGAAACAGCCAGATAAAGACAGCAGGGTGAAAGATACTCAGGGACAAAAGGTTATTTTCCTTTGGTAGCAGCCCAAACATACACAGGTGGTACCTATAGTCAGAATTTCCTGAATTTTTCCTTTCTTAGAGTAACTTTTGTCTGAGGTGCTGAACTTATTTACACTCAGTACTCATAACTTTTCCTCCAGATTTGTCCACAGCTTACTGTGTTTGTCATAGATCAGTCATTTAATTGCTCTGTGCCTCAGTTTTCCCATTTATCACCTTAATACAGCAATAGCTTGCCAGATTAATGAATAACAAGTGCTCAGAAAGCTTCCCACATTTCCTGTAAGCATAAAGTATTAGTATGTCCTTCCAGGCAGTGGAAAATAGTGAGCAAACCAAGAGACGTAAGAGTTGCCTCAAGGAGTGTGTGACAAGTCTGTCAGCACGGGCTGTGTGTACGTCAGCTGCAGGGCACTGCACTGCCAAGGGCACTGAAGGGATCCTGTGGATCCAAACTGGGAAGCACTCATGAGGAAACAGCCACTCAGTGTCTCCAGAGTGAGCAACAGCTCTGATTCCAGAGTCAGGACAGCCAGGATCCTGTAGTCATGCCCTACTCTGCCAGGACACCTGCTCCCACAGGAACATCCTGGCAGGAGCACAGCCCAGCAGCCACACTATGAGACTGGGATACTGAAACAGGGACCTTGCTGCAACAGCTGTCCCCCCACTACAGCAGCTGATGGCTTTTCAAAGTAACTGCATTTTCATGAGAAAGTTTAAAATTACTGTAGGTTGGTCAGACTGGGCAGAGAAAACCAAGGAGTCCTTAATTTAGTTACAGTGAGGCTGTGGCATTGCTGTGTGTGTGCTTTTCTAGCACTGGAATAACTGCTGTAAAAATGGTAAAGCTGCAAGCTAAAAGCTCAGTATTAAGAACTGCTGATGTTCAGACTGCACAAATAATTTTGGTTTGGGTATCAGGTGGCTTTTAAAGCTAGGTGTTGTACAGCAGATATGATTTTTTAAACTCCAGAGTTTCTGTAGTCTTCCATTTCTTAAAATGTAAAGTAAAATTCAATCATGTGACCCTGTTTGTTTTTCAGCAGAGCTGAAACTTTTGATCCACTACAACAATTTCTTCTAAACTGACATTATTCTGATGGATTTAACAATACAGAGAAATATTTAGATATGAACATCCTAAATTCAGTATCAGAGAAGATATTCTTGTCACTGGGCTGTTGAGCACATGCTTTTTAGCCTTTCTCTATCTTCCATAACACTCACTTTCCTCCAACTTGAGAGCTATTTCCCAATTCCTGTTTTCCAGCCAAGTTTCTGTCCATCCATGTTGCTGGTTTTGTTGTTATTCCCAGTATGTTGCACCCATTCCAGATTTTTCCCTAGACTTTGTAACACAAGCAAGGTACTTCCATCTTGTTCTTCAAGCTGTATTGACACTGAGATAGAGGCTGGGCATCTCAACTGATGCTTGGCTTTATAACAGTGCTTTCCTAGCAGGGAAGGAGCCTGGAATAAAAACTTCAGCTCCACCTTTGTAGCCCTCATGAAGGACTGCGTACAGCCTACCAGAAATGCCAGAGCAACAGATGGAGGAAATAATGCCTGTGGCATTACCTTCAGGGAAATCAGGCTGCTGGTCTCTGACAGACCTTCCTGAGCAAACTGCACATTTATTAAGAAGTCCACAACTGGTAAGTTTCCCTGAAGTCACCAGCCCCAGAGCAGGAGGGTCTAGCAAAAATGGTGTAAAAAATTGTGAAATCAATTATGAGATGATATGTCCTCTCAGCTTGCTCCAAAATGCATTAGTATTCAAGCCTTTTTTATTTTTCTTTTCTCTTTTTTTCTTAACATCATTCCCATTTTCAAATTTATTGTGGAGAATTTGAGGTTTAAAAATTCAAGTGTTACATCTTTTCATTCAAAAAAATATGTCCCATGTGGAAAAGTGACAGTGTCACTATTTTAGTGACATAAAGAAAGAATTATTTAACTGCATCATGGTAGGAACTACACTGCACTATCTGATCTCATTCTTAAATTCTGTTCTACCTAAAATGTCGTGGTTTAATATTTCTCAGTTTTACACTCAGTTGTTTTAATATTTCTGAGCTGTATTGGAATATAACTGCAAAAGAAGGTGCACAGAGGAAACATTTTTTCATTTACTTCAAAGCTTGCTACATAAGCTGTGGGAACAAATCAGCAACTAAACTTTAGGAAACTGAGTCTCTGTTGAAATTTCTTTACTTCTGTTGTGCAGCTACAAGTAGCTGTAACTTCCCCACACAGTTCCTGAATATTTCCTTACACATTGTTTTCATTAAAAAGAAAAGCACCTTCACGTGTCTAGTGCTAATGAAGAGACTGTGACTTGGGCAGACACTGAGGTTTTACTTCCTGCAGCCTTTCCAATCCAAATACATTTCCTACAAGTGGAGTAAAATTCCACTTACACAGCAAAGCAAATAGCTTTTGCACACATTCTTTTGAGCTTACCGGACTTGTTTCTTTTTCTGCTTTTGAGTCTGGATCATTTCTAGAATGGCATCTTCTTCATAAATATGTCCACAGACTTTGTTCCGCACTGGCCTCTTCATTGTCATCTGTAATCAGTAAGGATTGATTTAAAGGAACTGATAATGCCCATGAAAATGCCTCTTTGGAGCTTTCATGTGAAACAGCAGGAAGTGTGTTTGCTACTCATACATGGCATTCCAGTCAAATTACAGGATGAGGTCCTGCTTGGTAAACTACATTCATGCTACATGGGTTTTCTTCCCAAGCAGTACTGCTCTTCTCTGGTAATGCTTAAAATTTATACAATTTTGTTGTTAAATATAATGTTTTTTAACAGGTACTGCAGATTTGTAATAAACAAACCAATGAAGAATATGAAATAACTATTTCCCTGTCAATTACTGTAGCAGTGATACATACCTGTGTAATGGGACAAATAAAGTTCGTCTGACTCCGAGTCACAGCTATATCTTCATCAATTTGTTCAATGGTGTCATTACCACGATCTAATTTATGAGAAAGTATAATAGGAAAAAAGAAAAAAAAATATTTAATGTAGATTGCCAGTTCTTAAAATAAGCTAATAAAATCCAACATTTGCCAAGCACTATCTCACAGTGATATATAAAATACCACAGCATGTTTCTGCACCATTCCATGAACAAGACACTGCAAAAAATACTGTACTATAATGTCTTTTAGAAAATGAGGATTTTTATATTGTAACCACTTTGTGTGTTTGTGTGTGTGTTTGTGTGTATGTGTATGTGTATGTGTGTATGTGTGTGTGTGTGTCTATTTACAGCCAATGCTAGAAAGAAAGACTGAGAAGGAGACCAGGCTGGCCTGAAGATATGCAAAACCTTTGGTATTCACTATTCAACTTCACCAAGCAGATCTGGTAGTCCTACCCTCAATATCAGTTTGTATTTGAGTGTCATAAATGGGCTTGCTGTATAGCCTATATACACTGTACACACTTTAAAAGGAATTTGTACTGTTTACCATAATGCATCATTTATAAAGTGATGCTGATGTATTTTTTAAGACTATAATTAGTGAAAAAGAAAAGCCAGAAATTGTCACAGACAATAGAAATGTTATTGAAGTAACCTTATAGAGGAGGGGCAGAATGAAATGCTGCCCAATTCCCAGAAAACACCCAATGGCCCAATGCCAGGGAATGAAGGGCAGACAAACAAGAATAAATCCACCAAGAGCTGGAGGACCTGCAGGTCCTCACCTTTACCAGAAGACAAAAGGTTTAAGCAACTCTGTGCACCCAGGGGCACACCAAGCAGTGTTCCATGCAGAAGTTAGCCAAAGTCAAAAGATGAGACATGGGAGCAGCTAAGGAAGAGACAAATATGTATATAAATACATATATATATTGAGAGAGAGAGAGAGATAAGTATAGCCTTAATGAAATGCATACATGTTGTTTTATCTTTTAGCTCTCCTCTGTTATTGTAAATCTAGGCTTTTAGTTGAATGCATTTGTTTATCTTTGAATCTTATCTCATAATAACAGCAAACTTAACACCTGCCATAGCTTTCCATTCCTTTGGGGTAGTTCTGCAATGCCTTTGCAGAGGCAGAGAAGAGCCCTGAGGTGCAGTCCTCAAGGTGTCCCAAGCAAAGAGAACATTTTTCTCTCCAGCTGCACAAGCTGCACTCCAAGGGAGAAGTGAGAAACACAAGTGGACACAGAGAGTTTAGAATTACTTCATGATTTGTCTACAGCGTCCCAGCCAGGGTTCCCTGGGCTGCTGTTGCACACTATCAGCTAATCTTTGCATCCCTGGTATTCAGTCTTCCACATCTATTAAGGAGCAGAGTTTCCTGACTTATGGTCAGTGCTGCGTGCCTGTGTGATCCCATCACCTTCCGGATGATACCAGCAGACAGCGCCTGTGGAGCAACCAAAACCTCTCACACCCAGCCTAGGCTGAGCTCGCTGCCCTGTGAGCCAGCACAGCTCTGGATGGGGAACTCTTGGCATTGATGTTGCAGCCATCACTCCACCACAGCACCTCTTGGTATGCCAGGCCTATTTCCACACCTTCCTCCTTAAGAGAGCTTGCCCTTCTTTCCATTTCAATATTCCAAGCATTTAAGAATGTTTCTGACCCAGGTGCTCTAACCCCAGGTACTGGGGCTGGAACTAGATGACCTTTAAGGTTCCTTTCAACCCAAACCATTTTATGATTCTATTCCTGTGAATATCATGGGAATACTCAAGCAATCATCAAGGATATTTCTGTGTCTGCTACTAAGGTCTCATTCAATCAACAGGGTATGGATTTCGGGGGAAAAGGAGCTCAAATGTCCAATGTCAATCATAATTTCAAAGCTTTAATCTCCAAGAATATTAACGTACCTTCATCAGATATTGACTGCCTAACAAAGGCAAACACTTGCAAATCAGAAGGAAAAAGTAAGCACAATTTAATTATAAATATAAAAACTGCAATGGTATGGACACCAGAAATGCACTTGTGTTAGAAAAAAACTGTCACATATTATTCTTAGATTGCTCATATATATGGTTTATTCTATCATAAGCAAATAGTATTTGAAGAAAGTACAACTTTTAGAGGGAAAAGGGAGTTTTTTAATGAAGCCTTTGTAATGCAAAGCAATGGGTGAAATGCTACTTAGACAGCAAGGCTAAGAAATACTGGAGTTATTGGCAGGTGGCAGCTTTGGGATGCACTGTTTTACTTCAATATCATGATTTTTTTTTTTACAAGGAATGCCAACAAAGAACAAGAGATTCAGATTGTCTTTAAATTGGCATATCTGCAAATTTTGACATACTGCAGCTCTGATCTTTCCTGTGGAAAAGATCACATTTTTCTATGCTGTACCTTGTTTCAACCCATGAACTTGGCATGTAATTCCAGTGTACCAGGGCATCACATTCATTAATGACATTAGAAAGCATCAGTAATAGCAAGATCTAGGACAGGGGATTACGTACAAAAGATGATTAAAAAAAAAAAAAAAATCAATATGTAGGTGCCAAGGAAGGTGGGTTAATTTTTAAGATGTGGGGCTTGTACCTGTGACTTTACTTCTAAAACCCAACAGTATAACATAGGCATTTAAGTGGCATTTTCTGGGAGAGTATTCACCTGTGTATGTGTAGCACCTTCTGACTTTGCTAAAGAGTCACCACTTCCCTCATCACTTCTGTGTATGTTTACTGAGGTACTGACACAAGAATGTAGGAGACTGCAGTGAAGCATCCAAGTTCAAAAATATGAGCTCAAGCTTGAACCTCCCCTGAAGGCCTCAGGTCTTTAAATTATGTGATATAAATCCCAGGCTGGGGTAACTTTCTTCCCATACTGACTCTGGAGGTGATTCAGATGCCTCATGTTTAATGGTTGAAATTTCATGAGTTGAGACCTAATCCTTGTAGGTGGGTATATTAATCTTCTTGGATTCAAACTGTCCTGTTGCTGCAAGCTTATCTTAAACACTTCAGGTTGCACTTCATTTGCAATGACTTTGTATACAGCCTATCAGATTGGGGCTCTGGCTTCAAGAAGTGATCACAGCCCAAATGAATCATTATTTAAAATATTTCCTTTTCATAAGCAGCTAATAGTTTAAAAAACAAATATGCAAGACTGGGATGATGCAAGTAATACCTCAAACATGTCAATAGAAAATAAGCATAAATCAGATAAACCACCCACAGATTTGTTGTTATTGCTTGATGTTCTACATTACAGGAGAAGAAAGGAAAGTAACTTTTTTCAGTGACAGTAAATTTTGCAGAGATTACACAAGACAAAGACACACATCCTAAGCTGGTCAGAAAGATGCTCTAACCTGTAGATCTATATCTGTAGTCTCATAGTGGAAGATGTTTTCATTAAGGTCAAAGGGATTTTTTTACCAAATGAAATGTATAATAATTTGGAGACTCTAAATTGCAAGTCTGACTATTCTACAGAAAGAAATAAAAACACCAGGTCATATATATTTCAGCTAAGTCAGGTTATATTTTTATAAAATTGAGTTTTCCTTGCAAATTAAAACCAGACGCAGAAAACAGTAAGTTATTGTTCCCAAAATTCAGATGTTGCCTTAAACAGAAGTGCAGTAGTAGTCTGAGAGATCACATATTAAGTACATTAACAGTTTCTAGTTTTCCATTCCAGCCATGTTACGAGTATTAGTAACACATTTTCTATCTGGCTATCTCAGCAATGATGTTTACAGCTGTTGTAATAAAACAGCATTCTTATAAAGGTATCTATTTTTGGTAACACATCATAATGAATTTTGCAACTGCCAACTTCTTTTTTTTTACTTATTCAATTTAATTAAAAGCTGGTATCAATTTATATCTCTATCACTTTAATCTCTTGATAATATTGTGACTAACATGCCTTAGCTCAGTTTTTACTTTGTGGAGAGAGACTGAGCACTGTTAAGCCAACTTTTAAAAACAGGAAAAGCATAGTGCAGAGACATTAACTGCTGGATTGTGAATTATACTAAGCATAGAAAATATACACGTTAAAAAAACACAAGAGGAAAAATCCTCTCCACTGTCAATGTTATTTCTGTAACCAAGAGACTACTGTCTGCTCACTGCACTCAGTGTCAGCAATGCCCTGTCCCTGATTTCTGTTTCTCTAACCTGGTTCTCAGTGAGTACATGTTGCAATGTAAACTCAATTGATTTCTTTCCTTTTGTGCTGGGCTGTTCTGCCTTCTCACCTGCCATGGTCAGACACTAATACTGAGAATCAAAGGGTAACGTTAAGCATGTGGGATTGAGTCTTTGTAAGCCTGAGCCCCCAGACAGACAAGGTCTTGGCTCCCAAGAGGGTCTATTGTACTGCTGACTCCATAGAAATAACAGCAACTCATCCAGGCTGGGAAAAATCCTATCTCTGAGAGCTCCAAGAAAAACATGAATGTTATGAGGACAAGTCAGATGCCAAGTGTTCCTGCCAGCAGGGCACAGAAAATAATGAAAGGTGGGGGAGCTGAAGGACGTTGTCACGTCCAAGAGTTGTGCTCTAGGAGTCAGAAGGCATCTGGGGTAAGGAAGGGCCAGGGACAAGTCTAAAGGAAGGACCTAATACTGCTGAGACCACCAGGTAATTCTTGGAAGTGGGTCAGCATGCCCATCACTGCTCTGAATTTGGGAATAGAGAAGCAGACCAGAACAACTGTCCAGTGTCCTTCCCTAGGGATGGATCTGTAATAAATGCTATAGGAGTAAAAGAAGAGGGGAAGCAGAGAATGATACCTTCCTGGCAAACTCTCCCAGTCTCTAGCAATTTGTGGCCAAGGACTTCCTGAGTCAGAGGTAATATCTTCATACTTAATAAGCCCTGGAGTTTTCCTTCAATGAATTTGTCTAAACTTGGAGAGGGGAATTTCGACCTGGACCTTTCAGCTTGATTAGAGACAGTTATCTTTGCTAGAAATGTTAGCAACAGTTTAATTTTCCTTGAAAATTACCACAGAGGCTGCAGGTTAGAGTTTAATTTGATTTTTAAGAGGGAAAATAAGGTGTGCAAGCTACAGCTGCAGTCAAACAGTTCAAAGGCTTTGTGCTTTTTGCCAGAGGCATGCGATAGTTTAATTTGCCAACCAAGCCAAACTAGGCTTTGCATTGAAGTACATTACAATTTGATTACTTGCTGGTGTTGCAATACAAAGTTGATCTAAGGAAGGTGGACTCTAACACGTTGCTCCAGATTGCAATTGCAAATTTACTTGCTCCTGCCCAGGCCAAGCAACTTGCTGGTAATTTACTGCCAAGTGCTTTGTATGTGCCCTGTTTGACAGATACTTCTGTCAAAAGCACACAGAGGTGCATTTGGTCAATCCAAAATAAAATGACAATCTTGTAAATATAAGCCATTCCTGTTTTCCTGGAGTGTGAAATACAAATTAGATGAATGTATTAGCAAATTTTCAGTTCCTTTACACAACAGTAGGGAAGGAAAGGACTGTGTCTTGCACTAACATCAATCCTCTAAAAACTCCTTTAATGCCATCAATTTCACATCAATTTCATTTGTATATTTTACAGTGTTTTGTCCCACTAAGCTTCAGGTCTTTTACAATAAACTATTCTAAATGGAAATACTGTTCCCATTTTACCCTTTCACTACTGGGTAGAGCTATTTGATGCCAGTTTTCCAGAATAGCTTTTAAATGAAGAGAAACTGTGATTTGATGGAAATGTTATTGGACAACTCTTACAGAAATAATGTAAGTGAAGGAGATTGAAAGACACTTGCAGCTAGGTACAATCTGCTGTTTAATATATTACTAATAAAATGTGACTACAAATCCTAGGGGGAAAAACCCAACACGAACTCTAGAAAACCCTGCAAAACCTTCAACTCACACACTAATCAAAGTGAGAAGAGAGCAACTTTGCCTTTAGATTTTGGGAAATTCAGATTGTTGTACAGTGTGTCTGTAGAACAGAAAGGATATATCTTTGATTACAAACCACTCAAACAATCTGGTAGGCAAACACAGAGGCAGCTTTCTTGCTCCTTCTGTTATTGCAAAGAAACATGAGAAGTCCACACTTCAAAGTCCTTGGATGACATTTTAAATTGCAGTTTCCTCATTGTGCTGCCTGGCCTCCATCTGAAGAAGCTGCTGGGGAAGAAGAAGATTACCTAGAAAGATGTCATGAAGGTTCACTAGTAAGCTCAGAGGAGCTACTATTTCTGGAAAACCTAAGGTGGTCATATTTTTCCATCTTAACTACCATCACCCATGATGGCATGTAAACTTAAGAAGCAGGTTAAGTACCAGAGACTTGCTGAAAATAAACCAAACTGATAAACAGACTGAGTGTGTGCCAGGCATGTGACAATGAAGCACAAGTATTAAGGATGCCACAAAGCATGAAAACTGGAAAATCTTATGAGGTAAAAATATATCAGACACAAGCTAGTAAATTGCAAATATATGTAAAGAACATTTTTATTACTTGGGCTTTCTCCTGCTCCTCAGAAGAAAAAAGGCTGAGCAATCACTGCTTCATGCAGTATAATGTATAAAGGCAATTGCCATCCTTAAAGAGCATCATTTCATATATCAGAGATCAGAAGAATATCACACACATTTAAAAAATGAAGAAATTCACTCCAGGCACATGAAAGAAAAAGTTGCAAAAGACGCAACCAGGAAAAAAAAAGCCTACCATTTCATTAGAAGATGAACCACTTTCCATTACTAACATTGTGGTCAGAATCTGGAATGTCACTGATGCAATGCTAACCATCAAATGACATGAACATGTAGGGCTTGCCTACACAGGGAAGTTGTTGCAAAATAAGCGAGGGTGTGAATACAGAATGCATTAACTACTTGGCAGTAACTCAGTGTGTGGACACTCCTAATCTGCACTAGGAGTGCCTTTTGGCTGTTTAGCCTAATCCACTTCCACACGACTTGAGGAAGGCACTGTTAATCCTGGGCTGGAGTAGTGAGAGGACAGCTGTTGGTATTGACAGTGGAGGGGAGCCCCATCCATTTTTGCAAAAGTCCCTAGCAGTCCCTGTTCTGTAAATTTAACTCATATTTTCTAAGAACAATCTATTGCAAGTATTCTCTGCATGCAGAAATCATGGCTATGACATCTGCCAACAAAAGGTAACATCATGTATCTTGTAACCCCTGTGGCTGGGAGTCACTTTGCCTATTGCAGTATGTCATTTGTGCATTCTTGTAGACATGCACTTCTGAAAAAGTGAATTGGTGACAGATTTTCTGGTGGAACAAACTTCTGCTAGAATATGCTCCTGAACAGAACTGTTCCAGGGTAATGGACAGAAAACAAAAAGAGCAGTGATGGGTCAAGCAGATCAGGCAGCAGTGGTCCCTAGCAGTCCATCCAACAAGCTGCTATGGAACCAGTGAGCAGAAAACCGCACAGCTACACCAAATGATCATCCCCCTAGAAAATTATCACTCAGATTCAATTTATTCAATCTATTCACATTCTCCTCACAAGATTTCTGACAAAGACTTCACTGTTTTCCTATTCTAAACAGCTCTCTGAAAATACCTTAGAATAATGTGCCAGGAAAGTTGTGCATCCAGACACATGGAGTTTGTCATGTGTTGAGGGCACAGGTAGGAATATTTATAAGATATACCATGAGAGGGACGAAGCTTTAATCCCTGAACACTAACCTGTTGATTTTGTGATTGGCAAGAATGACACAGATTCAGCAACTCTGAAACTGCAGAGAAAGCACAGGAAAGAACAATCTGTCACCTTTGAGAATGGGCAAATTTATAGTACAGAAAACCAGCTCCACTGCCCCTTTCACCCAAAGGAAAGAGGGGAGAACAGATGTGCTTCCCTTTACCAGAAGACTGATGTAAAATATTGCTCTTGAATAAAGACATGAGTACAAATAAGAAAATGTGGAAACAAAATGGTGGGAACAAAATATCCTTTTTTCCACCCCCCTAAATGTTGAAGTACTTGAAAGAATTTTTAGGTTCTATATTTTATTTTAAAATCATTCTTAATGAAGACAGCATTTGCAATTCTCTTCTTAGTGATGTATTTCAGTACTTCACAATGCTTTCTAAATTTCTCACTTACTTTCAGAATGAATTTACCTAATTTTAAAATGTAACATCAAGTGAATATAATTCAGTGTGCAATGAAGCACTATATATATCCACATAACCTTTTGAGCTTTATTATCAGGATGTATAAAAAGAGAAGTTGCGTTCATCTCCCAAGTTTTTTAATAGAAATAATTTTTTCCTGTATTTTGTGTATTGCAATTCCAGTTGTTCTGAATTCTGCAGCTTTGCACTGCTTGGAATGCCTCTGGGATTGCCTGTCACTGCTTCAGGCACTGGCTGGGTACTTGCTTGGGTGCATCTCCTGCTCTGCTCCTGCCTTGGTTACCAGCCCACAGTCCTGACAACCTCCTCAGAAGAGGAATTTTTCTTAAGCAACAAAAAGAAGCACTAACACCCTTCTTCTCTTGAACACAAAGCACTATAGAAGGAGGTCAGTTCTACTATTGTGAACATTTCATTGGTGGAAAACTGAGGCACAGGGCAGGAATACATCCAGAGCCACCAGCACCCTGTGTGTTAGACCATTGTCTTTCCTATTATACCACACTGTCTTACCCCTGAGTAACTAAGGCTGAGAACAATTTCCAAACACATTCTTAGTGAATGCATCAGTTCCACACTAAAAGCAAAAAATACAACACAGAAAAAAAACCCAGTATCTTCTATAATTGCACAATATCTGGTTGTTTATTCTAAGAACACCAACACTTGTGCTGGAGAACACATGGTAATTATCTAGTAAGTCATATTTATAAAATAATATGTCTTTGCTAAGCTACATGAAAAAAAAGAAGAAATAATAATTAATATCAAAACAAAGTAAGAAATAAAACTGAGCTGTTGTTATTTAGGGGGGGTTTAAGAGGGACTTACAGATTGGCCATTGCTCAATCATAAAACTGCATGGTTTTCATTTAGATTAAAGCAGGGTGACATATTCCTGTGTGTGTACGAAGACATTCTGCATGAGCTATGCTGTGCACACTGAGAAGATCTTCACTATAATAATCCTCAGTAAAATGTTCCCAAAAGAAACAAAAAATGTTCCTAATCCCAGTATATAGAGCATCCTCCAAAACAATGGCGTGGTGGCCTTGTGCAGCCAGACATAATGTTGTCATTGGTTTGAGATTATTTTTCTCAACCTGTCCTGTGATGTAAGATTAGGCTTCTTGAGTGGCAGTCAGTAGAAAAAAACCTAATGCTAGAGCCCTGAGCTATAAATACTCATGGATTATAACTGCAGAAGCCTAGTAGCTTCTGATGGTAATTAGTAGTTAATTTTAAGTCTGATTGATATTTATTTTAAATCCCTTTCTGCAGATTCTCATTTGCTAGAAGTGTAACTGCCAGAGTGCATCTTCTTTAATGCTACATGCATGAGGAAACTCTTATCATTCCATCACTGTCATTTATATCCCAAAACGTGCACTTCTGACTTCACCTTGACATTCTGCGTGGTGCAGATAACAGGCAATCTGGAAATGACTGTGCTTTATGGCAAACAAGATGGGATGACTGTGAGGGGCTTAACTAAGGTCCAACACTAGGCAAAGTCTTTTAAACCCTCAAGGTCTCCCTATGCCTACACTTTCTTCTGCATATCAGCTTTAATAGAGGAGTGAATTGGGACAGAGAAAGGACTTGAACAGCCTCAGCACAGATGCACACTGCAGCAGAAACAAGAATGCAGAGCAGGACAAGCAGAACAAGGGAAGCTGATGTTGAGTTGATGGGACAGCAGTTGCAGTGTCACTGGTACTTTGTAACAGGGATAACGAGCACATAGCTAAATCAAAGGGCATCCTGCACAGTCTTCATCTTTCTGGCAAAGGAGTTAATGTTACGCTCGTTATTTTAGTCTTATAGTTATTACCAGAACGGAATAACATTATAGTTTACCTCAAGAACCATTAAGTTCTCTTGCACTCTTTGGTTGGCACATCAGCCTTTGTAGAAATATCTACAATCCCCATATGATGCTAAAGAAGATGAAGGGTTTATATCTCAAACAGTTTAATATAAGTGAAACAACCAAATTGCACTAATTACAGAAGGAAACTAAAATTGAATACAAAAGAGCTACCCTAAGGAATCACCTTTTTGTCAGTGCTTCTCTCACATGAGAAATCAAGCATAGCCTTACAATCCAGAATTTAGGATAGCTCAGTGTTACTGGGATTCTCTGGTTTGTAAAGGTAATTTAAGATTCATCCTTTTCTAAACATTTGGATACAGCTAGTAAAAATATGGGGGAGCTGGGTTCAGTAACTGGAAGGAATGGAAAACTTTTAAGGACTAAATCAATATATAAAGGGGGATCAGAAGAAAGTTGGAGAGAGACTTTTTACCAGGAGCAACAGGACAAAGAGCAGAGCTTTTAAACTGCAAGAGGACAGATTTAGATTGAGTGTGAGGAAGTAATTCTTTACTATGAGTGTGGTGAGACACTGGAACAGAGAAGCTGTGGACACCCCATGCCTGAAAGTGTTGGACAGGTCTTTGAGCAGCCTGATTTTGCAGAATATGTCTGTGGGAGAGGGGTTGGAACTAGATGATCTCAAAAGGTCTCTTAAACCCAAACCATCTATAGTATTTCCCCGATTCCAAGCTCTTATTTACAGATACCAGCCCTGGCAGATAACAGCTCTTTGAGATCAAGTACCACCTTGGCATGGTATGCATGCCAATACTAGAATATGTAACACAATTTAGAACATTATTTGTTAGATCAAGAAAACGAAAATCACTCTTAGTAAAGACCAAAAAGGGAGTCTCTCCCTTAAAAAATACAACAGAAAATTCTAGTCACAGACAAATGGCACAGTTAAGATCTCCCCATAACAACACACACTAAGCTTTAACTGAAAAACAGCCAAGATCATACACTTCCTAGAGGTGTCCTGCTAGATTTTTCATTGCAGAGCTAATCAAGGTACAGCAGCCCATTTTAGGTAAAGGAAAACATAAAGTATCAAAAGGACTCTTCAGAGGGCACACACTTGAATAAATAGCTACTTCTAGCCAGGGAGTACAGGGGAATCTGGAAAACAGCAGCAAGTGCATGCTGGTTTTGTAAACATAGGAAATGATCACTTCCAAACTTTCAGCTGCTTGAGGTGCTGGCCACCCATACATGACAAACCTAGCAGGGAAGAGTCACCGTATTAGTGACACCCACAGGTATGTGGAAAGGGCAGTCATTTAGCAGTAAGCAGAGTTCCTTGGGAAGTGACAGTCTTTGCAATCACACATTCCTGGGTTACTACATTTGGCCTCTGGCTTGTACAGCACAGAGCTTGAAACCAGGAGCTCGATTATCACTGACAATGCTGATCTGGAATTTCAGGAATGGGTTGTAGTGGGTCCCAGGAAGCAAACAGCACTTATGAAGTGAAGAAGCACTCTATGCCTTTGCCAACACAGAATGTTACGTTGCTCTGAGATGTTGCAAGAGCATGAAAGCAGTGTGGGAAAGGTGTAAACAGAGCTGGTGCAGTAGGAACTACAAACAGAATCACATTATTAACCAGAGAGGCAGGAAGGTGTATGGAAATTCACACCACACAGTGCCTGAAAATTTTCTTCAGCAAATTATTGAACAATTGGACTGTAAGCAGCTGAAGGATAACAAGGTAGCAGGAGACAGTCAATAAGTTTCTTGACAAATCAGGCCAAACCGACCTAACCGGCTGTTCGGACAGATTAACTGTCCCTGCTGGACGAGAGAAGGCAGCTAACCTACATATCCTGATCTTAAATACAGCTTTTGGTGCTTTCCACATGACATCTTCCCAAGTAAACGAAAGAAATCAGTATAGATCTTCACCCAGATCCAAGAAACAACAGAGTAACTAGACTTTCTTCTGATTACAGTTTCTTTCTTTGCTAAAACAGAACACTGGTGGAATAATCATTACAGTAATGCCTAAAAACTATAATAGAAATTAAACAAGACTGTACAAGACACTATACACATTCATGAAAAGACAATTCTGGCATTGCAGAGCTACAGTCTAAACAATCAGGACAGACAAGGGAAATATTTCACTAGCACTGTCAGAGATGAGAAACTGAGGCAGAAAAAAGATTAAGAGCCTGATTTTCAAATGAGCTCAGCATATTTCTTGCTGAGCTTGCTTGAAATTCTGGCCATAATCAACATCATGGAAATCACTAGATACTGAGCTCCTTTGAAAATCAAACTTCAATATGAAAATTTGGCCCCAGAGGTCTTTTGAAAATCAACATCAAGAGGCTTACCCAAGGTCACCCAGGAAGTCAGCAGCAGGGCTGGGAACTGAACCCACATCTTCTGACTCCCACTCTGGTGCATAGCTAATGTCGCCCTGTGTTCTTGTTTTAATTAGCTATGGGGAGATCTCAAACCAGAGAACGCTTTTGAAATGAAAGAAAAGAAAACCCTCACAAGTGCATTCAGTTCCCTCTCAGAAGCATCAGCACAGTGGGTTTCCAGCAACTCACAAGCAGGAGGGATTTCTAGCTTCTTTAACAAGTTTCTGTTTTCCTCAGAGAACCCACATAGTTTGTTGTTTACTTTACATATATAAAGGGATTCATTGGTGAACATTTTTTTTTGAATTGCAGTATGCCTGTGACCCATACAAATATTTTTCCTGTGACAAATGAGGATAGAAAAAGGAAGCCTGCAGAGTGCAAAGGCTCCTAAGGATTAGTAGACAAGCTCTGGGGCAAGGAGTGGAGACTTATGCTATTGCTTATTATTACAACATTTTTCCCTAGGTAGAGAGAGTTGTTTGAAGTGGTTTCCTTGCTAATGCAGTGGCAGAGCAAACTATTTACTTTGCATGTATATGTGGTTGCTTCAGTACCTCTCCTGCTGTTCCTGTGGAACACCTAAGATGCACTGCAGCAGTCCACCAGTTCTTTCTGGAATATCTAGATTTGCCATATTTTTTTTCCCTGGCTTTGGCATCATCCATAGGTCTCTAAGCATCTTCCCTGACAAGACTTTGCTGGAGAACTACTGCAGCCATCTCAAGATCAATGAAATATATAAAATTATTGCAAAGGTAGAAAACAAGCCAAGTTTGTAACAGCTCCTTTTAGTCCAACATTATTTAGCTAAATCCTAGATGTGGAATTATATTGTCAAAGACAGAATAACAGGTTAGTATTTCTAGTCTTATTTTTCCATCGAAAGCTTCAATCTACTTTTCTACAAAAGTCTGATCTGTCAGAAGATCTTTTCAAAAGGAGGAGCAGGAAATTTCCTTAACTCTGACCTTATATGCTCTCTGTGATCACAGGTGACTGCATTCACTGGGAATCTCACTGATAAAAGCAAATAAATTTTGCTCCATTTTCTACAGGCAGAAAGCTACTTGGATAGAAATGGAAACTATGGCTCATGCTGATGGCTGGAGATTTCAAAGAAGAGCTTCTGGGTTCATTATTCCCAGATTTCTGTCAAAAGGAAAAAAATGTCTTTCTTCTTTCCGACTTTCAGTCTTCTTGTACTTCTTTAGTGCTATTTTCAAATCTGCTGTCTCATTTGGGACGTTTCACTTAGGTTCAGAATAGAATCATATTTCTCTGTGAAAAACACCTTCTACTTTTCTTCTTTGTAATTTTCACTGCTATAAGTTTATATGTCCAGCTGCAAAGTTGTGCAAGTTTAAAAACAACTTTAGCTGGAAAAGCCAAGAAACAACTTCACTGAAGACAAAGCAATAGTTATGGGAAGCAAACAGATGGTGGAGTGAGTGATTGTGTACAAGCAGTATGTTTGTTTCTACAGATTAGCTAGGCATACAACTTTCACTCATATAGAATTTTTAGTTTATTTTAATCAGCAAAAAGATATTATTAGGGTTAGTTTAGTGCTGGTTCAAGGATTACTGGTGTTTCTACAACAGAAGTCATTGAAGCTGGAGTTTGAAAAAAGGAAAATTTATTTTACAGGCCTCCCTTTCTGCTGGAGAGTGTATCATGAAGGGGTGACATGAGAAAAGGCAAAGGGACACTCTGGAGTAAACAAGTGAAGCTGAGAGCCAAGGTTGGCAGTGATGCCCCAGCAAAGGGGAAGTGGTGATTCCATGGAGCACCAGCACAGCTGGGAGCAGCAGCAGTTGGAAGGTCCTTGCAGGCAAAGTGCTCCCAGAGCCTGCTCCTGCCTATCTGTCAGGTTCTTTTTTGCCATCTTATCTGTCTCTTGTTTTACTCCACACCCTCCTCTTCTAGAATGGCTTTCTCATTGTCTCCTCTCACTTATCTTGGATCGCAAGAATTCTGGGGGAGGGAACACATCTTTATATAGTAAACAAGCAGTGCTGTTATGGCACTATACACAGAATTAATAACAACTCATGCAGTATATAAAGTGAAATTTCTCAAATAAGCTCAATTGTCTAGAAGAGGAGATCTCTTCAGTTAGTGGAAAGTATTACTGCAAATCTTGGTGTTTCAGGTTAAATTGCATGCTTAAGCAAACTGTACCACTGCTAAACACGCAGCGTGCACATTCTGGAATGCCAATTGAACAGGCTTATGTGGGATCATCCAAAACCTCTGCAAGCTGATAAATCTGAATAATTAAGCTCTCCCTCATTACAGGTCTCCAAAGCACATTAATCAGGTCTCCACAAGAGTAAAGTTCACTCTGGAAATAGGAATACATCTTTGACTAATTGGTTGTTTTGACTGGCTGGATTTGGTAAACTGAGGCTGCATTTCAGATATTGATATTGACCATTGTTATATGCTGCCATATAAGTTATACATCCTGATGTCTGCATACTGTCCCAGCAATAAATCTAAGAATGTACAATACTTTTATCTCTTTTCACTTTTGACAAGCATGAATTTCCAAGGGCCTTATGAAATACTTTCTCCTCCTCCAACAGAATCACAAATGGAGAGGGTTCTTTTCATTTCAATTTAGTTTTGAACTAGGGAATTTGACTGTGCATTACAACCCTGACTATGAAGTGAGCTCCACGAGGGCTGTACCAGCAGTCTTGCTAATTGTGTTTCACAGACATCTTGTTGTCCCTAAACTCACTGAAGGATGGAAATCCCTCTTTACATATACTGCTGTTATGGCCAAAATCTTAAGAAAAAATTTTCTAGTCTGCTGATCACACAACATTTAGAAATTAAGTAACATTTAGACAAAGCATATACATGCATGAAAAATCAAATACAATTGAAAATATCAAATAATATAATGCTTTTGAAGATGCAGGGGAAATTTTATTTGAAAAAATATAATTAGAACCCTGCTCACACTGATCTAAAACTCTGAAAAGGGGTAAAAAAACTGGTATAAACCAGTAGCATCAGCACCACCCTACTCACTTTAATCCTGCAAACATGTCTGGCATAGGTAGCCACAGGCATCTTTTCTCATATGCAACATCATAAAGATCTAGTTATTGGATGTTTGAAGGTTTAAAGTGGGTTAAGGATTATACTATTGTAAAAGCAAGTCTCTAACTGAAATCTTAAGTTAGCAGTACATCACAAACTTCTTTCCAAAAGTAATTAACTGTCTTGAGATAATATACAGCATTTAATGTTATATGCAAATTCTTTTGAAATAGAGTGCTTAACAATATTAGAAACTTATATTCAAATATGATTGGAAATGATGGGAAGTTTCTTATCAAAGGCCAACAGAAGATTTAATGCACTGAGCACTACTTGTTATGAGTACACAAGTAGATGGGTGAAAATGCAGACAGTTATTAACACCTTAGAAATTAGGAAACCTTATAATCAAAACATTATTTTACAGATTGATTTAAATACAGAAAAGGAATATGTTCAGGCAGGTCTTCTATTTCAGACATTTTATTTCCCTTTGAAACTTAAGAAAAAGAAGAAGCAAAAGAAGACAACAGACATGTCAATGGCTGAATGGGTGGGTCAGTCTTCCTGGAAAATGAATCATATTTTTCATTCAGTTTTATGAAAGCCTTGCTTTTAGCATGCTTTGTAATTACTGTTTGTGGCAGTGAAACACCAGTCAGCCATGCAGTCCAGTTCACAAGGATTAGGTAGTTTTCTGAGGGTTTTCTGAGGTTTTCTCTTTTAGGACACAAATCACAATGTGATTCCCTTCCTCAGCATGCAAAAGAAGGCTGGGACAGCTGATTAAAAAAGTTTAGTATAGGATGGTCAGGAATGTTCTTATATTAGAACCTCTTATATTATTATAATAGTCCAACTTGCTAATTGAAAATGTACAGCAATCATCAGTATGGACTGAGATAACTAAACCCTGTGGCCGAAGTTAGCTCTGCCTCAGAAATGGTACTACAAGGACACACAGACTAACCCAGATTATAGCCTGTCTGTCAGTTTTGGTATTTTATACAAGTTTCTATTACTGCCTCACTTGACTAGCTGCTATGTGAAACTGAAAGTGATTCATGTGTGAGTGATTCCAGCAAGGGTGCCCAGCCATTGTGATGGCAGAGAGAGCACAAAGTCAGGTGCTGAAGAACCTTTCATAGTGCCTCAGGAAAGTCAGCTAAGCAAAGGGATCTACACTGACGTTGTAACTGCTAAAGATTCACAGAGCACATGTGGATGACAGCACATTAGATCCCTCATATTTGGGAATTTGGTGCTCTTTCTCTGCAAAAGCCTCCTACCATCAGAGGAGGTTCTAAGAGTTCTAAGGCTTTTTTAGAGTCCAAAGCTCTTTCTTTCAAAACACCAGCAGACAATATTGTTTCTTTCAAAATATGCCAGGAAGAGAAAGCAATAGCAGCAGTCTTTCCCTTTCTTTAGTAACTAAGAAGTAGGAAAAAAGTTCAGCTACTCTTGGATAGTGTACAGCCCTACTAAGGAAAGAGACACTCTGACATCTGCTGAAGCTGCACCACTGTGCAGCTGAAGCAATGGACTGAAAACAAGAGCCAAAAACCTTGGGAATGGCTTTGCAGTGCCAAGAGCCGGGTGTTCCACTGGGAGGGATAAAGTTTTAAGCTTTTCCCTTTGCTTCCTGGGTTATTTCTTGTCACATACTGTCTAATGTAAGATGCAGTTCCTCAGTACCCTGAAAGCACTATGAATGCCAATACCTGGCTGCAGACCACAACCACTAATCTTTTAGCACAGATTTGTGTATTCTATGGCAAGCTCATTTGAAGTATAGACTTGTGTGCTCATTACAATGAAAAAAATTATAAGGAGGACAAAAAATAAGAGAAGAACTACAAAAACTACACTTGCTTAGAAACTAACTGTGGAAAATATACAGCTGAACTGTACCATGTTGACCAATTAATTCAAGCATCCCTTTCTCCTTTCTGCAGCTAAAGACGGTGGAACATACTTCTTAAAAAAGTATGTTTGTAACTTTTCACAAATTATATTTACAGAATTAAGCTGATTTAATATTTTTGTATCATAGAGACAATATATATATTTTATTCTGTCACTAGACTTTTATCAGTGAGTGACTTCAACCAGCCACAGCTTCAACTAGTATTTGCAGTTTATACATGTGTCTGCTTTTCTAACCTCCCTCTTTTCACCTGGTCATGTATCTCAACATATACAGGCTGGGTGGAGAGTGGGTTAAGAGCAGCCCTGTTGGGAAAGACTTGGGGGTGTTGGTTGATGTGAATCTCAACATGACCCTGCAATGTGCTCTTGCAGCCCAGAAAGCCAAACATGTTCTGGGCTGCAACAAGAACAGCTGCATCGGGTCAAGAGAGGTGATTCTGCCCCCTGCTCTGCACTTGTGAGACCCCACTGGGAGTGCTGTGCCAGCTCTGGGGCCCAGAAGATAAGAAAGACATGGAACTGTTGGGGCAAGTCCAGAGGAGGTGACAAAGATGCTCAGAAAGCTGGAACAACTCTCTCATGAAGACAAGTTGAGAGACTTAAGGTTGCTCAGCCTGGAGAAAAGAAGGGTCAAGGGTGACTTTATACCACCTTCCAGTACTAAAGGAGCTACAAAAGGACTGGAGAGAGAATTTTTACAAAGACATGGTGTGACAGGATGAGTAAAGCCTACAAAATGCAAGAAGATAGGTTTAGATCAGATGTTGTGAAGAAATGCTCAACCACGAGGGTGATGAGTCACTGGAACAGGCTGCCCAGAGAAGTTGTGGATGCTCCTTTTCAAGTGTTCATGGCCAAGCTGGATGTGCTTCGAGCACCTGGTCTAGTAGAAGGTGTCCCTGCCCATGGTGGTGGAGTTGAAACTAGATGGTCTCAAAGGTTCCTTCCTATCCAAACCATTTTATGATTTATGATTCTCCCCCTTTGACCTCAACAGTGAGAAGGACATATAAAAGGCTGAAATACAATTTTTAGGCCAGAATGTACCACTCAGATTTGCACAATAGCCTACAAAATGAGCAATAAGAAAGAAAAATACTTAAGCTCTCTAGAATTCAACACCAGACATGAATTTGAAAAATCACACTGCCTGTCTGAATCTGAAGGGCTCTTCTGGAACCTGGTGATGACAATAAATCAGGGATACCTTCACAGTGATGACCCTTACTTCTAAGAAAGCCACACAATCATTTGTTTTGCTTTGTAGAACTGTGACTTTAGTGAGGGAATACCTGTTTTACACTGCTATTCAACAAGCAACCCTTGAATGCAAACTCGTGAGAGTCAGAAGATAAAGTGCATAAATAGAAAATCTATAGGAAAAAAAAAACCCAACAGCTTGAAATTTGTCTAACAAATCACTTGCAAACTGACTTTTAGACACCTGAACAAAAATGTCCTTATTCACAGGGTTCTCCTTATGCAGAATTTCTTTCACTTGTGCCTCTGTGTTTCTAAGAAATCAGGACACCTACTCCCATGTTTAAACACTGGGTCAGTTTATGCCAGTAAATGCCATAAGAGTGAATCAGCATCTCTTCTAAGAAATGGTGTTGCTGGTTACCTCATGCATTGAATGAAACCTTATGGTAAAGCTGGCCCTCAGATTGGAGAATTAGTTATCTACAAGCTCAAAAGTATCTAGCCAAACGTTACTTTCCTGTCTTCACACAAAATGTTCCAACAAATTCTACATATGAATGCAATTATTTACACAGCCTCCTTCTGTAGACTTGTGTTAATGACAACAAAATCTTTAAAAGTAAACAGAGTTACCTAAGTATTTTTGGCATGCAAGAGCATATTAACACAAACTACTGATCTCAGATGGCTCAAGATCATTCCTGAAGTCCAAAGGAAAACTACAAAGTAAGTTAAGTATTCCTGCCATATTTCTAAAAGCACAGTTAAAAATGTTTGAACTTCTTCCTAGCCTTTAAATATTTTTGTTCACAACACAAATTAGCATTGTTTGCTCTTAATGATTTTCTCTCAGAGGATTTGCTCTCTGCATCCTGCCAATGGCTCCTGCCAAAGCTCAGTAAGGCCATGGAACAGCCTCTCTGCCATTTGTGGAAGCCTGCCAGAAGAGGCCAAACAGAAGTTAAGACCTGATTTAAACAACTCTCAGTTTCCATACAGCTGTGACTGGATCATTTGGTTACTTGCCACCATAAATCAGAGAATTACATTCTGGGGTGGGCAGAGTGAGAAAATGGGAGAAGAATCACTATGTATTCTACCTGGTAGATACATGAAGAATTTTAGGTGCAGGACAAGAAAAGTGAATTCATTTGTCCTGCTCAATGGTGAACAGCTACTTTTCTACAGTCCAGCAAATACCCTCTAATACTCTCTGCCCGTCTAAACTCTCTGCCCTTCTAAAAATCTAGAAGTAACATGACTTTGTGAGGATTCCTGGACCCCCTTAGCCCAGAATAATTCTGAAGAATGATGCTTCATCTGAATTAATTAAACTTCACACTAACAATGTGAATTAGCTCTCTTTCTTCCCAAATTAAGTTTCCAGAATTTTATACCATTAATCCTTTATATCACTTCCCAGCAGATTCTTAGTGTGAACTTACCAGAAGAAATCATGGGCAATATTAGAATGATTTTCAGAAGATACAATGAAGATACTGTGAAATTGTAGGGATTCGGACAGGAATTTTCTGAGGCAGCTGCCTGACTGGTATGTATGTTTTGATACCAAATCCAGCAAAGACTATTCCGTGATTAAATTATGCCAAGACACACAGTAAGAATTACAAAGTTAACAAAATTGTGTTGTAAATGACCATTTAAAAAATATTCAATATTTAGAAATTTAGCAATGAAAGGGACACCATCATGTCATGGGTTTGACACTCAGCATCTTATTCAAAACTGGACATATTTAAATGCTTAGCAAGAATACAAAAAAAAAAAATTTACTCATATCTTACTAAATTATCATTACTTAAGAAGTTAATATTTCCAAATATTTCCTTGCAAGTAGGACTGGAGGTGTAGGAGGTTCCACTTCAAAGATTATAAGAAAAATTATTTCTGCAGGATTAAGGAAAGATGCTTTTATGTATTGAAAACTGGAAAAGAATCAGCATAAGGGTCCATGATCCCTTCTGGGGATCTTTGTTAGAACCAATTTTTCAATATTTTCAATATTTTCAGTAATGACACAGAGAAACGAGAGGGTTTTGACATCTCCAAGTGTGAAGATCCATTAAACTCAGGTAGCCAAGTCCTGTCCCAATAATGAGGAACTACATTAAGGTTTCACAAAAGTAAATGTTCTAAAAGGTGGCAGGAGAGCTTCAATGCTGACAAACGTTAATCTAAGCCATGCCTGCACAGTGCTGAACCCAGACCCCAGACCTTGTAGTTACAAATTAGGAAGGAGATCCTGGAGCTGCCAGTGCTGAGGCAGCTCAGTGCACAGGATTAGGAAGCCAAGAAGCTGATGTGCATCTCTGGCAATGGCATCAGAAACGTGGCACCGGGAACCTTCTGCCTGGACATCAATCACTGGTGTTCTCCAGCTAGGGTACTATGTTCTGGTTTTTGCAGCTCAAAGACAAAGTGAAGGTACAAAAGGTACAGAAAAAGCCCACTAAAACAATGAAGGAGAAGGACAAAGTGCTTTATGTGGAGAGACTAAAAATGCTGAAACTTGTAGCCTAGAATTGAGTCTGCAGAGACTGTGAGTGAATGAAAACAGGGAACTAGGCATAGAAGAAGAAAGGGGAAGGGAAGAGGATATGGGTTACAAGTCAAGTGGCACATGGCAGACGAACTGGGAAAGAATTAAGATGGTGAGATGAAAAATACTGCAGCAGTTGGGTTGCAGAAGAGGTAGGAGTGACAGGCATAAGCACAGGCTGGGCAGAAGAATGTTAGGAAAATCTGGAAAGGGTAGCAGGAAGAAGTACCCAAGGCTGCAACAGAAGATTTTCTACAAATACAATATGCTTTCCCTAAGTCTGAAATGAAACCTGAAATTCCAGAACCTCAGCACTGAGAAAATCTCTCACTAATGGTTGCTCAGAAAACAACCATGAAGTATTGCTTTGCTGGTATTTCTTAGTCTTAATTGCAGGAAACATCTTATACCCAAATGTTCCACATCAGCTGATAACATGAAGGCTCGATACAAATTTCATCTTTCAATCTTTTCTGGATGGTTCCATGTGAATTAAATGGCCTGTAGTAACATACTGAAAAGAAATTTCTTTGACAGTTCTTGACCCCACTTCTCTCAAGAGGTGAGGAGGAGCCACCTGCACCATTCTGTTTTACTGCTTGGAATGGAATACAATTATTCAAACATTTCTGGCATTTCTTTTCACACACACATACCACTCTCACGCCCCCCTTCTGCATGAAAATAAGTCAAGTTTGCTAGTTTTCATTCTGAGTCAGAATAAAAAGCTGGATTATTTTTTTCTCAACCAATTCTAATCTTAATACATCCGAGATCAAAATCAATAAAAAAACCCACAAAACCCAACAAAACAACACAACAATAACAACCACCAAATTAAAAGTAATACCCCTTCTTCTGTTTCTTAAGTTCTAAAATTTTGGTCTTTCAAGTCTTATACAAGTTTTGTCTTGTTCTGGTTTGACAATACATATGAAGTGGGGTAGTGGGCTAGCAGAAGGTTGGTAGGTGGAAAAGAAGGGAGGAGTAAGGCATAACAATGAGACATATTTCTTAAGTTTTATAAGGCTATTTCTGTGACATTTCAATGAATCATTTTCTAACGCCAGTAAAACTTACAAAATACTCAAGCCTGTTTATTAGCCATTGCAATAATGGATAATAAGCCAACAAGGGATTCCTTACATCCCTAAGAGAGAGTTGTCTAAGTCCACATATGCTACTTAGTATACAGTCTTCAAGAAAATACAATAGCTTTTGTTCCGTTTAAAGAAATTTAAATATTAAGACTATGAAATACCCCTCTTTGAAAATATCTCTTTTCTTTCAGTTGAAATACCATACCATTTGTGGTGAGCACTCCTTAACCCCTGTAGAAAAATGGGAAGCTCTGCATAATCCTGATAAGATCTGTTTTACAAAACAATGTGTCTAAACACTGCTTACAGAAATTTCAGTTTACAGGAAAGAAAGGAAATCACCACTGAAGGAATTGCACAAGATGTACCAATTACAAGGTATAACAATTATGACATAAGGATATGTTTTTATTTTGATTTCTGATGACCATATGAACTGCAAAGACAAGACTGCATCAAGTTGCATCCTGGGCATGTAACTTGTATCAGGAGGCAATAAACTCACTTCAGCCACTTTATACAGACAGGAAAGTTTATAATTTGAATAATTTGTATGAGAAGAAATGGGCACTGAAAAAGAGAAGTAAAACTTGTAAATATAAAATACAAAACTCCAGGCAGAACATTACAGAATCTATCACTTACTTCTCTCATGGGAAAACCAGAAATTAGATTTATGCTGATGAAAACTGTGACAAATATTGATCTATGAGCTGCTTACATAATCTTTAATAACAAATATTCCGAAGTAGAAAATAACACTTTCCTATAACATATATGGCTGATATTTTTGCTGAAAGCAAAATCAGAAAAACATGGACATTAAAAATGTTGAACAATGTAAATATATTTGTAGGTCTTCTAGCACTTAGAATGTACCCTTTTGACCTCATGTCTAAATAAATAAATGTCCTATATTTTATTATTATTAATAATATTATTATATTATCCAAGCTATTATCAAACTAAAAATATTTTAATTTGATTATCCGCATCTAAATATAATTCCATTCATACTTATTCATATCTACAGTTTTGCCTTGAATAACAAAATATTTCATAACAACAAGTGGGATTAAATACTTCCACCTTGAAGTGCTCAAATTGCGCAATACTCTTCTGAAACATCTTGCTAGAATACTCCTTGACACCACTTGTAGGATTTCCTTTGTATTAAAAACGTGCAACTAGAAAGTATCCATCAAAATTTGCTGCCAGTCTGAAGTGCCCCTATATGTTCACTTAGATTTTATCTACTCCAAGTAGCCAACATAAACTATTTTCTGTATTTCTTTATTCCTGAATTATGATTCATTATACTGGGGTTTTTTGTGTTAAATTTTTATAAGTCTTGAAACCTAAAGAAGAGAGTAGAAGATGTCATAAAAAAAAAAATTTAATAGTTTTTTAACTTTCTAAAGTACGTCATTTCTTTGTTAACAGTATTTCTACATATCATAAAACTCTCAGGCAGCAAGAGAAATCTATCCAGTTGCTACAAAGAGAACAACAAACTCAATTAACTACTTCTTCCTAAGATTTTAATGACTACTCGTCTAAAACTCAGTGATGTAAAACATCAAATAAATTTTAATAACTGCTACACTCTATTCATTACATGAGAGTTCTCCAGTCCTCCGTTCCCATCACCATCCAAATATTTCGCAATCATTTTGAAGAGATGAATGGGAAGAGCTATCTAACTTTGACAAGGCTATCATCTCCTAGAAGGATGGCTTAAGAGCTATTTAATAGTTTTGAAGTTCTAGATGCCTTAGACATAACTTCTTGCATCAGTTGTTTCCCAACTACCCTCTCTGATTTTGTTTTGACTTTTTTCATATTAAAAGCTTCTATGGAAGCTTTTTAGTTTTGCTTTTTATTTTTTTAATTACGGCAATAATTTAACTTCTAGGCTTATTTTCTGCCTTATATTAGCTTATTCCTCTTATTTTGCATTTCTTATTTATCTTTCCAGAAAAATATATGTGTTATTCTTGTGTAATTATCATATATTTTTTGTATATTTTCTGCACTGACATTTAAAAAAACAAACACAATTATATCTGACTACATTAACACTATGAAGAAGAAACTCACTGATTTCTGCACTTTTTTTTCAGAATCCAAATTAGGGAGACTAGTGCTCGTCCATAAATTCTCCAGGAAGTTACGAAAAGAAGGAAAGCTAGTGAGCTTCTAATACACATAATTTATGGTTTTGCTTTTAAAAACCAGGTGCATTTGACTTTTGTACTTGAAGCTAGATAAATTTTTTATATTGGTTTTACAAATTTTGAATTGATTTACTTGCCTCTTCTGAACGACTACAGTGGAGCACATGAGTATTTTAAAAACATCACCCTCTCCTGAAGATAACCTGTCGTGTATTATGAAACAGTCCTTTAATTATACAGTTTCACACTTTTAAAAAATACAACATAGCCTGTATTATTGTCAGCACAAGAAGGCTGCAGAGCAATAAATAGATCAGTCTAACATTTCATTCTGTCACTGTGACTCACTCAGTGTGTGGTTCAGTGTCTCATTCACTAGAGACACCAAAACCAGAATTACACAAAGACCCATTTCCTCCTAGGTTCTTCCATGACAATAATCTGAATTCCAGATGCTGCACTGACTGGTGGGGTGACCTTCAGAAAACCACTTTCACTTCCAGCGTCTGAATTTCATTACATGAGATGCCTTTGTTGGTAAAACACATGAAGACCTTGTGATTAAAA
The DNA here is from genome assembly GCF_029582105.1 of Oenanthe melanoleuca. Classification (NCBI taxonomy): domain Eukaryota; kingdom Metazoa; phylum Chordata; class Aves; order Passeriformes; family Muscicapidae; genus Oenanthe; species Oenanthe melanoleuca. The sequence continues at coordinate 11,174,363 of NC_079335.1, forward strand.
ACAAGGTATATATGCAGTAGTAATTAAGTAAAAACCAGTTATCTTGTACTTATGGTGCCCATAGAGCCACCAGCACACTCACCAGTCTGGACACAAGGACCCATGACAGTGACTACTGGCTTTGCTATTACATGACTACCAAAAGAAGTTATCTTCTGTATAGAGGCTGACAAATACCAGATTAGAGTGAGGACATTCAACACGAGGTAAAGAGGAACACTCAAAGCAATGGACTCCTGAATGTTCATTCATCCTTCACTTTGTGCTCTCAGTGAACCTGCTGACAAGGAACTAATTTTACTACTTTTTTTTTCCCTGTTTCCAGCTTCTAAAGAAACTAAAAAATATACTCAACATATTTCATACAGTCATATGTATAACCTAAAGATAAAAATACAAACAGTAGCAGTGAAAGAAAATAACTAAGTAATGGGGCTTATTGCTGGTTCTCATCTAAAAAAGGCCAGCTGTATGTGGACTTACAGTGGTAACATGATGGACAAAGGTGCAAGAGGGAATAGAGGAGCAGGAATTTGCACCCACTACAACCTTACAGAAGATGATCTTTTTGCATGAAAATATATTCTGTAGTGCTAACACTTTCTGAATTATAAAATGAAAAAATTGCTGCTAGAAAAAGGGACTGCTGGATATTTAAGCATATCAAAGAGAGCTGGTATTACAAAAGACTTGGAAAGGATGTGAAACCTCATTTCCAAGTACTTATGAAATAAAGCATGCTTAAAGAAACTTCTGCTAAAAATGAGTAAATAGCACATGATTATGCTTTGGTTCTCTATTTTAATACAAACTCTCCAATCTAATAAGATGACTTCAACTGAGAAATTATTTCTATGACGCTTATCTAGTGTTCTGCCTTTTCATTTTTTACCGTATACCTTTGCTTATTTAATTTAGATTTGGACTTTCCATTCTCTGATTTCCACCTTGTCTTCAGAACATGACTTCAAAATAAGACTCCAACTGTGTAATAAAAATTACTTACAAAACCAAAAAAGCCCCTGTATACCACATTCTCCTCCTACAACCATTGCAAAGTAATAGTAATGAAAAAAAAAACAAACCAAAATAAAACAAAACCAACTCAAACACAAATTAGTAGAGGTTGTCAATATTAGTCCCAAGAATGTCTTGAAACAAGCATCAGTCTTTTGCAAAGGAATAGGTCGAGACTTAGAAGATCTGGGCATAATCAAGTATAACATTAGGTGTTGTGCCTTACAGAAATTAGGAAGATAACTGAAGTTCTCACTGTTCTGTATCTAGACTGTAGTTTATTCTGAGTAGGGATTATTTCTTGCAAAACATTGGTGCAGAACCCAGTCTGATGGGATAAGCATCTTAATTAAGATGGATGGAATTTATTCCTGTGAAAACTGCGAGTGCATACACAAATATGTATAGCACAGCAATGCTGGGTGGGTGGGGAGGAACTTGAAAATGCATGCAATAAGAACAACAAAGCAATCAGTCATGAAATCCCTCCAAACAATACTGATTTGCCTGTCTATGCTGACAGCAAAACACAGGTAGGGGGCCTTAGTTTCTAGAATTGGAAATCCAAATAGGTACATGAACAGTGCACAACTCAGTTCTACTCATCACAGCACTTCTATGGCACAAACACATGCAGCATTCATAGATTTCACAGAAGAAATCAAGATATTGAATTATCTTCCCTTACTTTTAATGTACATTACATCCAATTTTTAAAAAGTACAGTGTTGTTTTTCTCTCTGTAACCCTCCTGTTCTCTTATTGAAGCAAACATCTACAAATGTCAGTTAAAGGTTCATTTATTTCCTTGCTGATTTCCTGTAAAACTTGTGACTCAGCATGTCATCTGAACCTGTTGCTCTGTGTACTGGGAGGACATTGAACACTTTTGCAACTGTGTGCTCCAGCTGCACACTTTCTACCTCCTTTTTCTGTGAGCAATGCAAAAGTCATCACTGAGCCTGGGCTGATCATTACCCTGTGACTAAATTGAGCCCTGCATGTGTGAGTGCATGCACACTCTCTGCTGGAGCTATTGACCTTCTTTATTCACTAGAAATGCAGCTACTTTCTCTCTGATCACTACAGCAGAATGCTTTCTTTTCTCACAATAGTTCTGATGTTCACTACACTCCTGAGTGATTCCCTTGCATCACTATCCTGCAATAATTCTTTCTGAATGAGATCAGCTTTTAAAAATGTTTGTATCTTTTCAGATGCAGCCTGGAATGATCCAGATGTTAATTTTTGAGTATTTATTAGAAATATTTGTAAGATTCTCCTTCTCACATACTTATGATGAACCCCTTCTGTCCAAGTGGCAGCCTATTTAAGCATCACAGACGAAGGGCTAAAATCATTTATTTCACCCTTAAACAAACTTTCTCACATGACTTCCTCCTATTTGGTCTTTGAATTTCTAAAAAGGTTTGGCTTCTGGGTTTTCAGATTATCTTCTGTTTCCTAATGTAACTGTTTCTGGAAGCTACTTATAAAGCTTTTTGGAGTTTGAGGAGGCATTCAAACTTTAATTTTTGGGTTCAATATTGAATTACCCTAAGTTTCTGCATTTAGGATAAAGAGAGTGCTTCACTCTGCAGGTTTAAACAGAATCTACCTGAGTACTATAGAGCACATCTCTATCCAAATTAAGAAGATTGTGCTGTCTAATTTGTTTTCTTGGCACGATTTATCACTTTAAAAGCTTTTCTTCTGTCTTTTCATTTCCAGTCTAGATTTCTTCATATGGGAAAGTATTTTTACTATTTTTAATAGTTTTTCCTGCCTCTCTCTGAACTCTAACTGCCTTCTCTTTGAAGATAAAATCTCTCCAGAGGAATACAGCATTCATGGTGAGGATTCGTAATTTGTATATTGTCTCTCAGCTTTCTCTATTCATTTTTAATATGATCCTTTTCCTCTTGCTGTACTGTGATGAACTTGATTTTAAGGATACAGAAAAGAAAGCACTCATTATTTTGGGCCCTTCTTGTCCCTTTGTTAGTAACTAAACATCTTGCTGGAGAGGTTTAGGCTACAATTATTTGTGCTTCTAAAGAGCTTTGGAGAACAAGCCTGTGATCGAGACAGCTTTATGCAAGGGCCCCTGTGTACCTCTGGGATCAGTTCTTGGGCAGCTCAGAGCTCTCCTCCACAGAGTTATTCTAAAGAACACAAGTGCAGAACAACAAAACCATCTGACTGTAACATCTACTTGACCTCATGAGCTGACTCTGTCTGTCTGACTTAAGTAGGAACATTTCTGGCAGAAAAGAAGTTAATTTCTCCTTAATTTCTTCTGCAATGCCTTGATTTTCTTTGCCATGTCCTTTGGAAGAGGAAACTGCTGGCTGCCAAGGAGAAGCCCCTAATTCCACTCCTTGTACTTGTGCCAGGCTGTGGGACCCAGCTGACACTTCCAGATGTCCTGTGGACAGAGAGGAGGCTTTGAGTTTAATCACACCTATGCAGACTTGAAGTTCTCTTTTCTGTAGGCATTATCCCTAAACTTATCTGTACTAGCTTGAATTGGCCTATGGTATGTTTACTACAGCTCTCACAGCTTTCCTACTCTAGTCCAAATATTTATTTTTAAATTTACTTAATAAAACAAGTTATTGTGTTATGCCTTTTTTTCTGGATAGTCCCCCAAGTCACCTCAAATTGACTCTCTTTCATGACAAAGTGTGTTACTTATTTCTGTTTAATTTATCCTCTCCTGGTACATACTTAATTGCTTTTTGAAATAAAACACTTCTGGTGTGGCATAGAAAGGGGCTTAATTTTTCCAAATCTGATAAAGACTTTATTAACCACAACAATTTCAGATTTTGTGCCATGGGTCAGGAGACCAGACTAATTCCATGGTTCAATAGTACTCTGTTGAAATTATTCTCATGCTTAAAAAATTCAACAATGTTAACTTGTTCAGTACCTAAACAGAAATACTTTTGAGGCTTTCTGAAAGCTTTACGGGTTCTGGCACCCTAATTCTAAAAATATGAGTCTGTTCATTAGGACTAAGTTTCACTTGCACAACTTTACTCCTGGTCAGGAGGCATTTTACTGGGGCTCCTTAAGGCCAAAGTTACTGTGCAGCAAGTACTCTCCAGGTTTATGGTCTGCTGGTAAGGTAAAGAGACAGTCTAACAGGGGAAATAAAGAAACACTACGGCAAAAAAAAAGGTGATAATGAAAGAAAAGGTGAAACTCCTGACAGTTATAGCCCCTCAATTTTTTTTTTTTTTAAAGTAAATCTTCTTTTTCCATCCACAAAATAGGCATTACTGTAAAACAGCTTTTCTTCTAAAGCAACTCACATTCCATTTAATATCCACAATATAGAAAAACCTAGATAGTACTGGCTGTGTGTAGCAACTCAGAGAGGAGAAAAAGAGACCTAGAGAAATACATTTCAATCCCAAAGCTGCACTTGTCTTTTAAATAAACAGTTCCAGTGTCTCAGAAGTCACAGTTTCTCTGACACACACTGCTGCACTAAGAAGATTCCAGAAGAACAAAAAATCTTAGTGACTCTATTAGAATGGAAAAAAAGACTATCAGCAAGGGTATAGGAACGTACTCTTCCTTTAAAAAATTAATAGAAAGAAGAAACATTTCTACATTTGAAACAGAGTCAAAGATTTTCTGCCAAAATATTGCTGTCATTAAGTTTTATGCATTTGATTTACTGCTGCTTCCTGCTGCTCCTATTTAAACTCTCCTTTCCAGCAGGCATGTAATCAAAAACATATTATGTTCCAACAGCTTGCTTGTCATGGCTATTTATAGGAAATAATTACTGATAGAAACTTAAGAGAAAAATAAAGTCCTACACATGCAATTATTTGGAAAATACTGATCAAATTCAGTTGGATCAACACTTCACTACAAGATCTGAAGTTCAAGGCAGAATTGAGTCACATTTTATTTATTTTTAGCACCTATTTCAGATTGCCTCACTAGGAATCTACAGTGCAGTTGTATCCTAGCATGTCAAAGAGATGTGAAGCTAAGAGACATTTCTGCAGCATCAAGTTATCTCATTAGGCATGAAAGAAGTTTTCTCTTCATCAGCTCTCACACTGGTGAGAGCAGTTGCCATTTGCTCCATTTATTTACTATCTGTTCTAATAAACAGTGTAAAATGGGTCGTAGGTTTTCGAGAAGACATTCCTTGAAGTTTAAAGAGTTTGGAAACTTCATGTTCTGCTCGAAAATAAAATGTGCTTGTTAAAAAGTTCAGTAACATTAAATGCAACAAACCACCATGGTGTTCAACAGTCTGCTGAACAGATGGAGATTTAAGGCTGCAAGACTGCAAATTAAAGAGCACCCAAACATTTTCAAGAAGCATTAATACAGCAAGCTTGTGACAGCACTAAACCCCCTTATTTTAAGGCTTTTCAAGACTTAAGCCTCTTGTTTCATGATGAAATTGTCAACTGTATTTTTTCAAGCTAACTGTCTCAGTACACTAAAATTGCACCAAGAGACAATGATTTAAGGAGACGTGACAACAGACTGATGGAAGGCAGGTACCATGAGTACATGTGCCTACAGATGGAGCTAATGGAGGTTTCATGTATTAGATACCCTGATGTGAGGGAAATGAATACCAGCACGAAGAGCTCCAAGGAAACCGGCTGCCAGAATCCACTTTGTTATTAAGAGATTGTGTAACCCTACAGTTAACCTGTTTCTCTGGTAAGTAGTATGAGGAATCAAAACCCAAGTCTTATCCATAAAGATGCATAGAAGCTGGAGAGCAGCTGTATTGGTCAATCAACAAATTACAGGCAACAGGAAAATCCATCTGTCAATCAGAGCTCTGATGCATAAGGTATATGCTGCTACTCTGTTACCAGCAAAATAAACCACAGAGTACAAATTGGGTGGTGAGAAAAAATACATCCTAACAATCCAACAGATTTTCTGTCAATGGGGCAAGGTCCTAAGAACTGGGATTTTTAGCTTGGCTTTGCTACCTGCGAACACATAGTTATTAAATAAACAGGGAGACAAAGAATAAACTTCCCTCTATCAATGACCTTCACTTAGCAGCAGCACTTTAGTTTTTCCAGGGTTGAAAATAAGGCAGCTTTAACACAGCCAGCTGGCAATATCCCTCAAGTATGACTTCACAGGAGATGCTGAACTTACAGGTTCTTCTGAGTAAAGAGAGACATGTCTGTATTTCACCAGCATACTGATGAGCCTCCTTTCTAAATTCTGAAGTGGTGGCTCTACAAAGCATCATAATAAACTACCTGTGAGACAGAATATGGCCTTAAGGACTGTTGCATTTCAAAACAGTAGATGATGACATAAGAGTTGTCTGCCAGCACCTGTTAAGCCTTTCTCAGAAGTGCATGAAGAGCAAAAAGAATAGCCTCCAACATATCAGCAATGTCCCTCAGTCACCAAAGCAATAAACCACAATCAAACGTTCTTTTAGCCATTCAGCAGAAACGTGATGAGGCAACCTAGATCTGAGAATGAAGAAATTAAAGCAGACAAAGCACCTAGTACAAAATACACAGCAAAGCCAACCTTGGCCCATAGCCTTTCCAAATGCCCTTGACAAGCAAATTCAAACTATTCTTTACTCTTTTTTTCCAAATGGAAGAAATCTTAGTAATGCTGAAGTCAAAAGCAATACTCTCCATTTAACAGTGCCTGTAATTCAACTGCAGGAAATTAACAGTCAGGCTTTAAAGTATTTTTCCTCTTGGGTAATACTTGGAACATTCATTGACTCTGTAGCAGGATCCCAGCATTTCTGTTTAGTTTTCCTCTTGGTAGTTAAACATTGCAGCAGCTTCTAGGTTGCTACATTTATTTACATTTTTAATAACCAAATAATAAACTTTCTACTTCCCCTATCTTGACGGCCTTTCTTCAGTCTGAGCTCTTTGTGTTTCCTTCATGTTTCTGCAGCTGTTAGTAAGTGAGAAGCTGTTTTGGATCATTTTGAGTATTCTACCACTTTCTGCTTAAGAAACATGATTTAGGAACAGACAAGGCAGCTGTCAGATTATTTCACAGATGCACTTGGCATAATGTGAAGCCATTTTCAGCTGGCAGTAGCTGGAATAAAAATGTAATACCATCACAGAAAAACAGCAGGCTTAGGAAAAAAATGATGATGAAATCAAGAGTAGGCAACAACACAACTGAACTGCGTTTTGGTGTTCATCACGTCCTTCCAGAATTTTGCACATATCTCAGTTCTGTTTAGCTCTACAAGTCCACACTCCCTTTCATGAGACACCAAGCATAGAGAAAAAAGAGACTTAACAAGACTGGGATTGACGTAAGGTTATCGACAACCTAGGCCAGTGGCACATCAAGCTGTGCAGATTTAGTGCCTTGTTTTACCTATCAAGCTCCACATTTTATAGGGCAATAAAAATATTTCCTTGATTACACAATAGGTGGACATTCAGTTTTGCTGTTTACATCAGGAATTTGCTTATGCTCCAGTTTCTGCTGTGTTAACAATTATGAGACTCACAAGCCAAAGTGTAGAGAACAGAGATTTTGATGTTGAACACTCTCTTATCTTGCCATCCAGAGTCTACACTGCAGAGCGAGTTTGAATAAGACAGGTAACATTTCTCACAAGCATGTTTAGTAAGATGAAATATTTCTGGATCACTTTGTGCAGGAAGACAGTGAGTTTATTATTTGTTACTTTCCAGGTTTATCTGTATTCAGGTAGCACCCAGCTGTGTTCTACCTGGAAGTTTTGCTCATGTTCTCCCAGAGTAATTCCCAATCAAAGAAAATGCAATAGAAGAAAGATTCAGCTTATACATAATTCAGTTAAACACTTTTGGTTCAAATAAGAAGCTTATTCACAATGCTGTAAGAAGAGATTGAAAATGCACACTGCATTGTGTGGATACAGAATCCATACCTAATCCTATATAAATGCACTAAAGTGAAAATTCCAGAATTAATGAACAATGTGCATTTTCTCTTGCACAACACATTCCATAAAGTACTTGTACTGTAAGCTGCTTGGAGCAGAGACCTGACACTATTAATTAGTCTATAAGAACCATGTACATTAAGGACCACATTTAAGACTTTTTCTTCTTTTCAAAGTTCAGAGGAACAGATTTGATTTTATAGCTCTGCTATGAATTATAGACTAAGGAACAGAAAGCAAAATCACATTTTAAATAATGTAATTGATTACTTGGGTTTTGTTTTCATGATTTTTAAAAAATTTGTGATTTACCTTAAATTACAGTAAAACAGTTTTTGGGGTTTGGGTTTTATTTTCAAAAAGGTGTTCACATCTAAAAAGCTCCAGTGTCCTCCAGCTGTACCAACTGCCTACTATCTGGAAGGACATTCAGGATCATATGTTCAGGACACATACTGAGCTATAGCCAACATTCACAATTTCTACAGTCAATAAGAGGTAAATACATCTCTTAGAGAAAAAGCTTTTGTTAAATCAAACACTTGCTTGGGGTCCACAGAAACAATAATTATTGGAATGCCACATTTTGGTGAACTTTGCACTATATATATTTCTTCTTAGAAAGAGAAGGCAACATAATTACAAACTTCCTTAAAACTCAAGAAGAGGAAATTAAAATCTTCCGGTGCCCAAATTCATACCTATCTTTAAAAGTGATTTTTAGAACAAATAATAAAAATCATGAACATATTATGCCCTTGTTGTTCCTCCTGTTCTGGTGACCACACTGGCTCTTTCAATACAACTCAAAAGGAGCCAGTGCAAAAGGGCAAAAAATTGAAACCCAATTGGGAAAAAAACAAAAAAATGAAGAACCAGACTGGGGCACACATATTTAAAAAAAAAAGCTGACATTGTGTAAGTTTATAAATCATAATTAGTTATTGTTTAATAGTTTTCACATGAGTTACTTCCATACCCAGAGCAGAACACCAATTGAAATGTTCCAACTACAATATGCCTTTGCCCAGATACTTTCTTCTGAGATTGTTAAGAAGATAACACAGCATGGGCCAAATGCAAAATTCTTTGATGTAAAAGGTACATCTATGATTGTTTATCTTTTTATATCACCTCTCCTAGAAATTTAGTTTCCATACAGATGTAGTTGCAGCAAATCACTCTCTTCTAATTTATGATTAGAAAGGGTTCCCACTCTTTCAGCTTTGACCACATTCCCTTTCCAATCCTTTCTTTCTCAAGCCATTCTAGCATTCTCTCTCCACTGGTATCACTTGCTTACCAGAACTGCAGCATTTAAAATTCAAACCCAAACATTCCCTGAAGGAGCTGAATACCCTTTATTCCTATGAATACGTATCATTATTAATACAAAACTATCATGAACAAAAGCATTTTTCAAGAGCAAGCTTTGAGTGTATTTTGCTACAGCAAATAAAGAGCTATTGCAAAGGCAAGTATTTTGAACAATTGGTGTCTGCACACCTGAGAAGTTCACAGTCAAACCATAGGCAATTAGTAAACACAAAATGTAATGTTCCTTTAAAATACTCAATTCCTCAAAATACTAATCAGAACAATTAAATATAATGGCCTTTTATGTAGAAATATATGATCAGACTATGTAAAACACTTGTGAATTTTTCAATTCTGGAGGTTCCACTTGTAGTTTAGTACCATTTATAACACCAACCCTGAAATGCTATTTACTACTGCGGTGCTTTGTGCATCCATGCTACTTTAAAAAATATTTTAAACTAACATTTCTTTCTTCAAGGATTTCCAAGGTAAGATTCCATTCATTAGCAGGCTGTAGGTCAGTGGTTCTAACTCTGTGGTCTGTAACGCTGTAGGGTTTAAGCAAACACATCCTTGTGAGGCTTAGACTTGTTCTTGAAGGGCCAACACCTACAATGTGTGAAGGTTACATTTGAAATTGTTAACTATTGCATTAGCAAAAGATAAATCACACCTATATAAGCAGGATGAGAATCTATAGACCAGCCCTCCCAAAAAAAGAGAAGCTGTTTAAAAGATGCCAAGTCCTGCATTTCCCTTAATACTCTCTTCATTATTTAGTCCATACTATCTACTGGATTTACTAGCTTGTCAGGCTGTTTTATGGGATGGGTGAAGACTTTTGCTTATTGAAAAAAACGTCACTACCTTTGCCTTTTTCTGCTTCAAAAATGGAAAGAGATCACTGTTCTCCAAAGATGGACTAACTCTAACATTCTCTACTGTTAAAATACGGATAAACTCTGACATCTAATCTTTCCAAAGTGCTACGAGAGGATCACCACTGATCATCACAGCTACACGTGTACCAGCCCCAAGCTTTGCCTGCAGACACTCAGGTTGTACTGCCTCTTTTCTGTTGCACCTGTGAAGAAAAACCTAAAACACTCTACTGTATAGAATGTAATAAAATAGTAGCACTTTAATAAAAAGATATTAATTACTAAAGAAAAAGACATATAAATTTCTTTCATGCCCCCTTGTAAAGTCATTTGACAAAACTAGTATCAAATAAATTAAATTGATGGTACTTTGTTCTCAAACATATGCACAAACAGATTACATTCAGCAATTTAATCAGAAATAGCAGTTTTAATAATACAGTAAAATAGGGCTTAAAATTTTCCTAGACGGTACCAGCTTGGACAGAAACTGACTGAATTTCAGTCAAAAACATCTACAGTACATCTACACACCAAAATTACAGAGCCAAGGAAAATTATGCAATTTTACCTCATCATTCTGACGGCTTTTCTTTGGACAGTTCCATTACCCATTTGTCCTGAACCAGGGACCTGAAGTTGACTCCAAGTTTAGGGAATAAATGTTTGTCTTTCCTATAAGGTCTGTCCATTTTACTCAACATTAACTCTCTGAAAAGCCAACACATTTGCTTCTGGGCTTAGTAATATTGAGATATAATCTAGACTCAGCAAGAGTCCAGAGAGAAGAAAGGAGTATGATCATTCCCCTACCTAAACTAAGTGAACTAAGTGAAGAAATAAACTTTCTGATAAGGATAAGATCGAAGCCTTGAGAAGGAAATGGGAAGACTAGGAAAAGCAGCTTGAGGATGGAATGAATATAAGACTGGTAGGGAAAGGAAAAGGGAAGTTAGGAAGAGTGTTCCCTTATTCCAGATTTAGAAAAGGAGTGATTTGAGATGACCTATGAAACCTGATGCAAGACTGCAGTCTGCTTTGCATAAACCCTGAAGTCAGTGGGAACTACGTGCCACGTAACAACTCTGATACCATGTCCTAGGTTTCTCAAAAGCTACCCAAAACATTTATATTAATCTCTCTGAATTTCAGTTTCCCATCTGTCAAGTAGGAATAATAATAATCCTCTCATATGGATAATGTAAAAACAAATTCATTAATGCTTGCAGATACTGTAATAATGAGGATCATAAAAAAGCACAACAGAAATACTAACTCTGCATTAGGAACAGAGATTAATTAGTCTGTAGTAAACAACAAATGGGACTTTTGTTCTTTATATCTTGGCAAAATGAAATCTTGGCATTTAAGAACTCACAGACTCTGAGCAATACCTGCAATAGCAGTAAGTAAAGGGCACTGACCATACAGCCAATAACGTAGAGAATATGAAATACTGAACCAGAATTGAGAGGAAAAAGTAAACTGTGACTGTGTAACTTAAAGGCTATCTGATTGCTTATGTGAGGCAGAAGCAGGAATGGATAAAACAATAATTTAATTCAGACACTTTTTAAGATTGCCTTTGCAGCTTTCGTAATTGCCTTTAAACTCCACATTATGTGTGTGCTCATACTGACGTTCATTCAGGCACTCACGAATCTGCCACACTGACACTGTGTGCACACCTGTATATACATATTAAGTAATTTTCAGTTAAACCAATAAAACACATCTAGAACTAACATATCACTGCTACTACATAATGACGTTATCAAATTCACTTGTAGCATAAATAATTCATGTACAATAGCAGCTTGAAAATGTATTTTTCAATTCTTTTGAACTTAGACTAATCTTAAAACAACAAATGATGAAAGTTCAAACAAAAGCTAATTTTATTTAATGAACTAACCAAGGAGGTATTGTGAAAGTATTGTGCAACCAAATGCTAAGCTAATTATTGTGAGAACAAATAACTGTTGCCATAGTTACTCGACAGTGTTTTCCATAATCACTTTTATCTCTTCAATAAATCTTTGTGACGCAACAAATATAAAAAGTTGACTGTAAAATGACTATTATGTTTTGAACAGCATTTAGTTATGAGTGATCTGTCATTGTACTTGTGCTCCCATGTTTGTCAGAGGATAACAAAAGACAGGTATTTGCTCAAGTTAACAAGGAAACAATTACAGCTATAGCTTGGCTTCTGGACTGCAATTCAGATTGTTGATTTTTAGCATAGACTTTTTTTTTTTTTTGTATCAAACACATTTGTGTTGATTTATTTATATAAAGTATCAAGAAAGCTGAGTTGTTCTCTCTTGTTCCCCATTAGTGTGTTATACTTTTATGTTAGTTAACATGGGTGATGCAGTGAACTCTACAGTAAGTGAAAGCTAAAACCAAAATTTGGGTCATAAACAAGTCTTCATCAAAGCCAACATCAAAAGCTTTTATCACTGCTGAATGAAACAAACTCCTCTGCTCTGACTGAATGCTCCTGTTAGGGAGCCCAGTCTGTATTATGCTGTAGATTCCACAACTGCCTACTGCAAAAATTGCTACATTTTTATGTACATAGTTGCACCAGTGGATTCATTACTAAATCTAATGCCTGGAATTAATCCAAGTTTAAAAGGTTTTGAGAAAATACTAGTTTTGACTGGCAAACTCCAGATAATAAAGACAAATAGGGATACCACAGAATAGGTTATCTATTTGGAATTTTCCAAATTCAACATTTGACTACAGACATTGAAATGAAATCCCCAATATTAGAAATTTACTGTCTTTTAGACATTTGTATTAAATGGCATTTCTGTGCTTCTCTGATATCCTGCAATTTCATGTAACTCCTGCCATCTTTACATAGGACGCTGCAGGAAGTCCCACAAACCAGATGTGGCTTCAAATATGTTTCTGTCTTAAATTCACGAGTAACTGATTATCAGCTAAAGTTAGTCACAAAATCTAAAATGAAAACATAATGTCAACCAATTTTATATGTTTAATAAAAACACCTTGTGTATTCATACACCTTTTTTTCATGTCACCAGTATGTTTCTAATTTTCTGATGAGTTCCTGGAGAGGAAAGAAACTTCTCAAACACAAAACAATCTCATGGTACAAGGCATTCCAAATTTTCAGCTGCAGAGGCAGGAAATCTGGCTGCTGCAGGGTCCACAAGATCCAAAGCCATGTTACATGAGAGAGGCTCTGTTGCCTTTATAGTTTCTCTGACTGTCCCAACAGCAGACTGTAGGTGTTCCAAGACTAGGAATTTGGCAGCCCAGAGTGGCAGGAAGGAGGTCTCACAAGGAGAGGTTGTGTTAGAGCAGTCTTCAGGCTCCTGAAGCTGAAAGTGCCATTCCTGACAGTTCCATAATGTTACATAAAAAAGAACATCTCAGTTCCAGTCAATGCTGAGAGACTGTGTAGCATTTCAGAGCAACAACTGGTCCATTTTTGCCCAGCAAGTAATTTTCACAATTTTCAATGCATAAGAAATTTTCTATTTTGATCAGTTCAGCAAACAAAAATCCTATTTTGGCTGTTTTCACCACATTTGCCAGGCACAAGGACAAAAGAAATGAAGTGGAATTTCCAATCCAAAGAAATTTCAGTTCTAAAATAAGCCCTATAAAAAGTTGCACTGGTTTCTATCAAGTTTAGATCTATGCAGATTCCACAATGTTCTTTAAACTTGGCAGACCAAAACAGCACCATTGCTCCCTGAAGAAGCAGCACAGCTCACAGAGGGGATGACTGGCACAGGCCATCTTCACATTTCACTGATTTTTGCTGCTCCTATTGCCCTCCAAAAGTCTCATGGCACCTGTGCAGCTCAGATCTGAGCCTAGAATTGGGAATCAAAACTCTGCCATTTATCTTCCTGCTTTTCAGCTGCATCAGAATCTAATGTATTATATTAAGACAAAACAAAATATGTAAAAAAAAGCATGTAATCAGATGGTTAACAGAGGAACTGGGTAACTGAGAAGGCCCAGCATAGAAAATAATTGCTTATAAAATAAGATTTGAAATCAGCAAAGAACAAAGAGGAAATCAGTTCTGCAGTACTACAGTAAAGAATATTTTTAATAGTGCTAAAAGGGACTCTAAATGCTGAATTTTGGATCACATGTCAATGATTCATGCATTCCTGGATAATTTTTTCCTCCTTTCTAATTTTTCCAGCCTGGTAAGAAGCTTCATTATTAATTTACCTAAGTTTGAATGCTCAACTTAAACTAACCTTTAGCACGCTTTTCAGTGTTTCTGTAATAAAGCAACCATCTCAACATCACTGCCTGCACTGTCACTTACTAAAACTATTTCTCAGATAGAAAACAAAACACTGTATCTGTTGCAAGGATAACTGCTTAAAGAGACAAATGGTTAATTACATCCATGTCACCTTGTAACAATGAAATTTTAGAAAGCTAAAATGCCTTGAACAAATAAGCAATAATACATGCTGCTAGTAGCCTCAATAAATCCTCACAGTCCTTATGGCAAATGTGTTTTGTTAGAGAAAGGAAGAACTGTATTGCAAGAACTGTATTCCTAGGAATTACAGTATCAACTTATTGAACATTAATTCTACATAGTGATTGAGAGCATTCATTGTTTCAATCCAGGATATTCAACTTGTTCATTTGACTACAAGACTGTGCAGATCTCATGCTGTGATGGATTTTAGCTTTGCTGGTACTAATCTGCAAAGTATTCAGTGTATTACACAGAAATTTCACAAGGTAAAAAAATCCAGTCTGCACACCCTGTGCATGCGAGCACATTTTGTGCTGAGAGCTGTCATGCAGTTCTCCAAATATTTTGATGTTTTTTTTTTTCTTAGAACACTTAAGTGCACAAAGTTACACAGGCTTACACAGTGCATCTCAGAGACAGCATCTCTTTCTTCATGCACCACAGAGCCCTTGAGCTTTGAGAACTTTGAGCACTAGCTTGAAGGTGATATTGAAACTTGTTTCTCCAGTAACCTAACAGAACAAAATCCTTATGAACCCAGATGACAGGACTGGATAACCTCTGCCAATACAAGTCAAACCATGCCACCAGACAACACTAGGAAGAAGAAAGCATATGCAGTGAGCAAAAGAGGCAAAGTGAGGAAGAAAGTTTGAATAGTAACTGAAAGAAGGAATTCAGACTTCAGTGGCTGAGGAGATTATTAGATTTAGGTCAACAGCCTCACTGGAGTGATTCCTAAACTTTTCTTTCATAACCTCACTTCTAGGATTATAGCCCTATTTTCACTGCAACTTTTAATAATGTTCTACTTACAAATCTTATCTCTTAGTAGTAATTTTGAAGTTTTCATAAAATTTTATGAAGTTATTACAAAACAGAGAAACAAAATACTCAACTCCTAACTCTGCATGCACTTGCATCACTTATTTAACAGACTTTCCTTTAAATTCTGTCAGTGTAAATGAGAAGGGGGACAAGGCTCTGCATCTCTTAGATAAATAGAAAACATTCTTTGTATCATTACATAAAATTCACTTTGCGAAAGACTTCTAAAGTTTTCTTACTATTTTACTTATTTCCTTGCCTGATTAGCTTTTAACCAAATGTAGATGTTTTCTTTGACCTATTTTCAAAGTTAACTAATCCCTAAATCCCCCAGTTATGCAATTCTGAAGGATTAAATGTTTGTCATGAAAGAGTCTGGATTTGTTTAGACTGAATAAATTTCAGTGGTTTACATACAGTTCATTGATTAAACTACATTCATAGAATGCTGGCTCTTGTCACAGGAAGTCTGCCAAAGTAGCTCTATTTAGATGTATATAAGCTTCTGCTCATAGTTAAACACACAAAATATTAGCATGTGGTGCACCTTGGAAGAGAATGAGGCTCTTTTTATATATAACACTTGATCCACCTCTGCAGAAGTATTACCATAATATAATTTCTATACTGCAGTACCACCTGAATGTCAACCTGATCAGAAAACCCCTGTACTATGAAAAATGACAATCTCTGCTCCAAAGCAATCAACCTAGAGGGCAGGACAAACCAGGCAGAGGAGATAAACAAGTGGGTCGGTCTGGGGATGGTGGCAAGGACAGGGTAACAAATGATGGGATGCACAGGATTTGCAGCCAGTGAGGAAGAACAACCCCAACGTGCCATCTGCCCACCCATAATTAGATCAGAGTTTTCTCTATGCAGTGCAGCAGAGCAGTTTTGAAGAGACACTTGGAGGAGGACAGGACCTTCTCCCGTGTTTTAGAACCTTTCCTGTGCCCAGTAAGGTCTCATGTGACAAAGAATAAAGATGCCCAAGGAGATACCCAAGTGTCAAGGACCTAGTGAGGTAACAGATCACAGACAGAAAGGGCTAAATCATCACAAAGGTAAAATCTGCTTTTTTTCTTTTTTCTAAGGTTTTGCTCACAAAATAAGAACATTCTTTACAAGTCAACTTCATGGTGGTTTAAGCTAACTGGTTTTACTTCACATTTACAATGAGCTGGGAACTGCTATTTCCAGTTACACTATTTTAGTTAAAAAGGTAAAACCTCAATTTCTTGGCATTCAACAATAGCTTTTTACTTCTTAGAAGACACTGAGATCATCTGTAGAGAAATGAAGATGTCTTTATTGTAAATGTGAACACCAAGAGAGTGATTTGGAAGAACTAAAACCATTTTTTTAGGGTACATATGAACCTCTCTAAATGAGGAAGTCAATAGTATTTTTCTTCCTTAGACATAACGATCCCTGCTTGAGTTTCTATCCTTTCTTCTAAAACAATATGTCTGTCTCTCTTGAGACAGGAAATCAGAATGACCTCCTTTCATCAATTGCTGCTTTAACCTACTGTAGCAATTGCTGTTTTAAACAGCTGAAATAAAATGGTCATATACAGTTCACCTTCAAACCTTCTAAATATGCAGAGTCAGAAATTATTTAATGCATGTAAATTAGTGCCCTTCAATTCTGAAGCGAAGAACTTGGGATTTCATTTTCAATTCATTCTGATGAATAAATCACTCCATGATGTGAGCAGGGACTATGCAGTAAATGCCATGAAATTCAAGTTTAGTAAAAACAGTTACAACATTGCAACATATCTACTGAATATAAAATGCAAAAATAGCACTTTCCATGTTCTGTAAATTTTCTGTAAATACGGTGTTTTGCACAATGACATGCTCCATTCTTTCTGGAAATGTAAGTAATTTTCAGTTTCTACTAGGACAGGAAAAACAGCTCACTGAACTTGCAGCCTCAGTATTGCAAAATTCTGTACGGATAAGGCAGCTCTTAAAAAGAAAGTCACACTACTTGTTCACATTATGTGTGGATACCCTGAGTGGCTGCAAAATATGACTGAAACCATTACCCTGCAGATAACCACAGCTTTACAATAGGTACTGACAGCTGCAGATTTGCTGTACTTAAGACAAAATCTGGGGGGAATTCATAGCTGTCACAGCTGTGTGCCGGCATTTGTAGCATCCCGAAACAAAAATATTGATCGAGGATGAAAAATAAAGTAAAACTGAGTAAAACTGAGAGCAGAAAAATAAAGACAACAATTGAAAAAATGGAAATTAAAAAAATTAAAATTAAAGAAAGCTAAGCATGTCTAAGGCCTTGAGAAACAAAAGAAACCGTGCTAGTACATGTGTCTTTTGCTGGGCAGCCTTGTCATGCTAATACTCATCAGAATATAGCTTAATCAAAACAAGTTTAAAAAATCACAAGTGGTGGTGAGCAAGAAGATTAATACAAAATCTATTTCCTGGAAAATTAGTTCACCAAAGTAAATCTTGAGAATACAAGATTAATAAAAAAGATTAATACAAAAGCAGCAAAGGCTGCTTTTGTGTTTTACTTTCCTAACTTTTAAAGCAGGTATTTTGATCCTAAAAACTCTAGGTTTTTTTCCTAAATACATAAAGTCACAATACACTATCAAACCAGTTAGACTTATTTACTATTACACAAACTATTGCACATCAAACAGCTTTAACTGTAGGCTTCATATCAGCAGAATTAGCAGCAATCATCTGGAGCACAATTCCTGTTGCTCCTTCTTCAACAGTAGGCAGAATTTAGGAGTGCATTTACAGGACTTGTCATTGGGGATTTCTCAGTGTAACTCCAGGCTGAGGCATGACCCTCCCTGTGCCTGGGGACACAACACAGGGGCACTGGAGAGCCAGGTCCCCAGCAAAGGCAAACAAGCCTGCACGTATAGGGAGGGCTCTGGTGCCAGGCTGCTTCTCAAGGAAAGGATCTTCTACGAAGATCTCAAGCTGTTATCTAGGTAGAAGGCATTACCACTGTGAGAGCAAAACTTCAGAATTTATCAGCCAGTGACCAGAAGAGGAAAGACACAGGGCTGTAAAGCAGGGAAGTGAGATACGGGCACTGGAACGAAGTGAATCCCCAGCTTTGGGGGATTGGCACCACACAGCAGGAGTAGGTGGCAGACATAGTGGACGGGTACACAGAACATAACACACAAGTGGTATTTGAAGGAAGTAATTTTGATTTGATTGAAAAAAAAATAATTTTGATTGAAACAGGAAAAAATTCCTAATGAAGGAAAAAAAAAATTTGAAGGAAATTTGAAGGAACTTCAGGAAAGAGGGAAAACTACTGCTTAGACCGGTCCTACTATAAAAGACCATAAATGCAAGTTTAAAGAATAATGGTACTGGGTCAAGTCCTGCAGTAGATCTGGGTACATGCTTAGCTCTGTATTTTGCATTCTTCAGAGTTTCTGGACAGACTTTGAATTACTTGATAGTACACTCAAACTTAATGAATGTAATTCCTAACACTTCTAGCAGCTTTTCAAATACATTGGTATTTCCTTTGATGTGTGCTTAAAATACTTATTTCTGAATGTAAAATTCATTATCTCATCCAAGAAAAGAAAGCCATTTCTACATTTACTCTCAAACCTCAGCAGAATACGATACTTTGTTAGATTTTGGAGAAAGAGCAATCAAATAGCTTGAAGTTCTACTTTTGAAGAAAAGGTAACTGAGAAGTGAAAAAGATTGTCAATGTCAAGAGTTACAACAGGATCTGAGGAAGTGACATCACCAATGGTTACAAAAGAATTCACACACACAATGTCTAACCAGATGGAAGATGCAATTTCTCAAAAGAAAAAAAAGTATTAACATTTCTCTGCAATGTTTAAGTCACCAGGTTTCACTTCAATATTAATTTTCACCTGAAATAATGTTGAGAACAAATATTAAACCAAATGTACGTGGAACTTTTGGAAGATCACTGTAGAGTAGGGGTGACATTTACTTCAGTGCTGACCAGCATAAAATCTTGGCATATGTTAATGATGGTTTGAAATGCTTGCTGTGGCACATACTTCCTGTGCTGTCTCATAAGCTTTAGTCCATGCAATATGCAAGATTTTCTAGATTAAATTCTAGTGTTCCATATATGAAACATCCCTTATTATTTAATTATTGTTTATGAATTAATTTCTAGAAGGGTATTATGTTTTTGGATACCACAGTATCATTAATTTAAGGAGAGATTTCTAGAAAAAGAACAAGACAGAAAACATTATTTCAAGTCATCTTTTTTGCTCAAGACTTCTGTTGTTTATTTTAATAACAGTATCTTAAAACAATTTTTTGCCTAATAACCATTTTTCTATTTTAAACCTTAAACAATTTGTTCCATGAACCACATGGAAAAAAACATCCTTTCATTATAATTCCTGGAAAAATGTGATAGTCATTATCTATAATGAGACTTTCATATTTACAAAGGGTTAATTTAAATATCATGCTGATCTCCTCTCTCCAAGGAGCACTCAACGATCAGAACTCATTATGTTATAATGCTGTTGTTTCTTGTTATAATGAAGACAGCACACAAAAGCACACCAGAATAGAAGATACATCTGCTAAAACTGAAATGTCATTTTACACAAAAATCTTTTTTCTATTCACATACTTGGGTCAGATCTGCACTACAAGGCACTATGTGAGCACTGACCACAGCTTTCATGATCCACTCTCAAGGGTTGACTGACCCACAGAGATAATATCGGAGGTTTATTACTCAGCCACACATCCTAATGAGAAACTTTCCCATTTCTGCACCACAACCACTGACAAGCTGGCTCACAGACACACCTGTCTATGCCTCACCCAGGCAGGTCAATGGTTTGTACAGATGATCTGAGACTACCAAGGCAGAGGAGCCAGGGAATGCTGCGGTGCCTTACGTTTCAACACGGAGGTGTTCCGGGCTTTTATGCAACTGCATCTAAGGAGGTTAAGGAGCTGTAATTAGCACACATCACCTCGCTGTCACTGCACTAATCAGGCTGAAAAATCCCAAGTGTCTCCACTCCTGAGCAGTCCTGCTTCTTGCAGTGGAATTTTCAAGCTCTTCTTGCTAATTGCTTACAGCGATTTCAGACTCTCTGGCACCATGGAAAGCTTCTTTTTGGTGTGGAAACAGGGGAGGGGGAGGGGGGGTGAGATTCTCACTATGGAAGTGACCTTTTCTCTCTGCTAGGAATCTCAGAGGAGGCATGAACTCTTCTGAAAACTTCTGCTGATATTAACAATACAGACCAATTTGAAGGTATATTGATTTTAATTCTCACTGAATTCATGGGTAATCTTGGGCTCTATCTACACTGTAAAGTAAACAGCTACTCAAAACAAAATATTCTAGGTGTCACATCTGGTACCACACTGCCAGCTGCCAGCACAGCTGTGGCTCAGGCTCAAAGCATCCAAATCATGGTTACAAATAGCCAAGGTTATGTGATCTGCTGGTGAGCTGTGGTTGCTTGGTGCTCAAATCTTTCTTGCAACCGATCAGGTCAGACCACATGATTGACACCTTGGGGTCAGGATAGCAGCCTCAAGACTTCCTCATCCAGAGCATCTCCCAGAGTGAGATCTAAGTGTGCACCTGAGCACACCCAACATATACAAGGTGGATGATAGGCCAGTCTGTAGCTGAAAATGGGCTTAATAGTTCCTTTCTTATCTTGAACAGCCATTTACTCAAACTTGAGAATCTATATCCTATTAAATTGATGCCTGTTCAGTCTAAATTCCCACATCACAGACACATTATCTAAGACCCAGCTCTTTTAAGTAACCATCCAACCAGCTGCTCCTTCCTGGTTATGGCCAGTGTTTGTTGGGCTTTCCTCTTCCTTGCCTTCCCAGGACCAATGGTAAAATATTTTTCATTGCAGGTCTGGCCTTGTCAACCTACTCTCTTCAGGCTGTAGAATCAGGCTTCAGACTGATTTTTTACTGAAATAATTTTTAAGATTACATGACTGTTTCACAATACGAGGTACAAGTGTACTTGTAGCAGAGTCACTATTTAGGGAATGTCATAAGCATAAAATAAATTCTAACAGCCAAGAACTAAATACTGTTTAGATGTTTATATCCTTCTCATATAGTATCATGTTAACATGATTTTATTTTTGTTTTGTGGCTACTCTTGCAACTACACAATTTTTAGAAATGAGGTTTCATGAGTTCACCTTGAAAAAAAAGAACCCCTCATAAAGTAAACAACAAATTTTGTTGTGTTCCTCTGTCACATGGATAAGTTGCTACAGGAAAACATACTTTTAATGTCAGTCACTGAATATCAGAATTGGTTTTTTATGATTAGCTGTACTGCAAACATAAATGCAAACCTTAAGTAGATCTGCACATTAGAGATTAATAAAAAGGTAGAAAATACAAAAGCTTCTGAACGTTTTTCTGGAGGACACAGTTTAAAAATGTCAAGGGCAAATTTGCCATGTAAAAATGGGGCAGAGCACTATACAGTCACTGAATTTTTAAGTTAAAAAAAACAAAAAAAACCCAAAAAACCCTAAAAAACAAGCTAGCAATCTCCCTTTTTATTGAAAGGTCATTGTAATGCAATAGGACACAGTAAGCAGTTGTGAAATTAAGCCCTCCAGAACCTGGTTGCAGCTTTGGAATGTGACCATTGTTGTGCAATGGAGTTTGTCACCATCATATGAAAACCCCATTGGGAAATACATCTTTTGTTTACCTGCTCATCACAGATAACCATCAACTGATTCACATTCTGTAGTATTTTACTAAGGTCTAAAACAATACCCAAACAGCAAACATGATCTTTTTCACTAAACACTTCTATTCAAGAAATTTTAGAATAAGTTTCATCCATCTTACATACAGAATGTTTTCTCTTTTTTTGTGTTTCTCTTTAAAGAGGAGGTATGTCAACAGGCTGTGAGCCTATTAAAAGCTTCTCCATTCTTGCTACCTATTTTTACCCAAAAAAAAAAAAAAAAAAAATACAATAATGATGTTGAGCTAGATATTCAGTGGAATATTAATCATGATGATGTCTCAAGCAGAAGCTTGACCTCTGCTCAGGAGGAACAAGCAGCAAAAGCAAATTGACTCACAGATTGAGAGCACATTGTTCTAATTACAATCTCAGTTCTCTGGAATTCTGGCGAATCTCGGGCACATCTACACAGGTGGGTGTAACAGAGCTCCTCTGCCGGTTCCCTTGGTTGAACTGATGGAGACTAGTGCTGATTCAGAATTTGTATAGCCACATTTGCATGGCACTGGCCTGACTAGATGTAGAGACAAGGCAGGCAGAGGAACCCAATATGTCTGCACATGTCTGTAGACACTCATCCTGAGGTGCAGACTTTCCTCATCTTACAGAGGACAACATAATAAAGAAGTTAATTAAACTTCTCAATGAGGGAGCTAAAGAGATACTCCGAGTTTATATATCAAATAAAAATACAGCTCCAGACTTATATTCCTAAATGTGGGTTTAGGAAATTAGCTTTGCAATATGCAGTGTTGATGCAGCAAGTTAACCTTCAGTATCTTAATTTCCTCACATAGCACAATTGATCTGAAATACACAAGCTAGTTATGCCTTAAAGGAGGAGTTTTTAACTTGTTTAGTGAAAAGTTTGTGTCTTCACTCCCATTGTCTTTGGTGACAACTGCCCCAAGACTAAGGATTCTCATGATTTGGAAGATCTTTTCAATTGCAAACTTCTGTTTGTTGTTTCTGATCTGCTGAGTTAATCTCAGGGCAAATTTGTCCCCTAACACATCAAAGATACACCTGCTATCAGAAGTACAAAAGGTTTGCCATAGATTTTAAATGTGTAATAAACAAAAAACAGAGGAAAAGAAATCTGCTAGACGAATAACTTTAGAAAAATGAAAGCACTTGGCAGCTGTTTAGAAATGAGCATTTTAACATTCAGACTCTTTTCAAAAGGTGACAGTGATTAACAGTTCAGTGATGCCACTGGATCTTGTATGACTATGCTTGTGAATCAACCTCAGACAAACTGCAGCAAAAAAGGGCTATTTTTAAGATTAAAGGCTCACAGGACAACCTTAGTCAGAAAGGTTGGTTCTAATAGGGCACAGTCACATAAAAATAGTGCAACAGACAAAGAAAAGTTTTTTCTGGCCATCTGTAGCTCATGCTGTGCAAGTAATTTAATGGCAAATTTGTTTAGTAATAACTATATTATTCATAACTCCATAGGAATAACGAATTACACCCTAAGCATCCTATCCATTATTACATATGAAAGAGTTCCTCAGCTTAGATGTACCCGATAAAATCAATTTGAAGGGTGGGGAAAAAAAGCCTCTACTCTGCAACTGAAAGCTGTGCAGGATCTGGATATATCCACAGAACCTAATTGGTTAGTCCAAAATTCCTGTCACTTTTCTCTTGACAACTCACAGACACCATGGTGCCTATACTGCACCTCAAGCACACTTCAAGACTCAGGGAAAGAATGCAGCAAAATCTTCACCCTCACAGCCTGCAGTGGTTAAGTGGGTATGAATTCTCTTAGCACTCTGCATGATTTACAGCTTTCCATAATGTGTTCTGTTTGCTCCATCATGTGAAAATATTAAAGAAAATCATCTTGGATTCATAACTGGAACAGCAAGTGATTTGAGAACTGAGAGTTTTCACCTGTCATTTTAAGATGCACAAGTAACAGGACGTTGGTTTCACTTCAACACAGTATTTTGTATGTATTTATGGTGAAAAAGTACTTTGTAATAAAGTTCTCGTTAAGTTCTAGACTATGAATCTATGTGTCAATCTAGAACTTAGCACATGGTTTTCTGCTCTGTCCTACAGACTCCACTGCCTTGCCCTTACTCTGTCAATGTGTGAACATGTACATGGAAACAGGGCATACGTGAGGGGAATAATTTGCTATAGCTTAACAGAGACATTACTTACATGACATGTACAGAGATGCCCAAGAGATATCATGCCTTAGGCAGCTCCAATCTTTCTGATGATCCTCTGAGCAGAAAAACCTCCTACACAAAGCTGTCTTTTAAAAGGCACAGTCTTACTCCTATCATAAATTCTCATGTCTATATTCTGCCCAACATGCCTGGAGGTGGGGCTGAGGCACAGCCTATTCAGTAGCTATGAAGAGGTTGCTAAAGAGCATATACCATGAGCAACTACTGAAACCATTTTAATAACAGGGATTTGGGGGTCACTCTCAAAGATGTAACACAGAAAAAAATCAAAATCCTTTCCCACTTTATACTTACTGGGCTCTTACACTTTATACTTATTATATGTTTGAAACAACACAATCATTCTTTTATTCTAGGTATAGGAAAATAACATGGTATCATTTTTAGTAAGATTGTTAGTCAGGAAAACAAAGGAAAAATACTTTAGCTTATTTAGTTAAATTTACTGAACAATTTTAAATTTTAAAGAGAAGTCTTCAGTGCAGCGATCACAAATTCATGTTGAAATGAGAAAGAAGAGTGCATATCAGGACAATGCTTAGGATGTCACTGTTAAACTTAATTAATCATTCTTATTTCTCTCTTGAGTCATCATAATGAAATTTTTTAATAGGGAAACCACTTCAAGAGAAATTTTTGAAGCTGATGTTCTAAGAGATTAGACAGAGAAAATGTTTTAGCTTACAAAGATCCTGCACAGCACATATTATTAAATGTACAGATGAACGTTGCTTACAGTCTCCATTTCCATAATCTGTAGTCAAACAAAGAGATACATAGGAAGCTTTCTCTACATACCAAGGGACGTGGGATTTTACATTTGTAGCTGTTTTGAACATACATTATTAATATTTTAGTTTGATTTTTGCTACCTCCTCTGAACACATGCAGAAGGTCATATGCTGATAGTGTAAGATTTTTCTTCAATTATCACAGAAATATTCTTAAGTCTAAAAAATATAGCTAATATTAAAGCATTTCCTTATCTATTGTTCTAATAAGTGGCTTTTAGTTAGAAATAACATTTAGGTGAAAGCAAAAATTTAGCATAATGAAGAGGGATTTTCGGCTCTGCTGGTGTATTTCAGGATCTCATCACATGGTTGCCTCAGCAAGTTGCTTTTGGTTTCAACCCTCTCTCATTACCCCTTCCCATCTGACTGAAATCAGCTGATCTTTTTAGGCATTCCCACAGTCAGCCAATGAGCTACCCACTGTCAGATACCCAGCACCATATTTAGGGTGTGTCTTTTACAAACAGAGGCCAATAGGAATGTAGTTGCCTCATTTTGTCTACCCCTTCAGAGCTGTCTGCCCTCCCATCACAAACCCTTGCCAACTCAAGAGAAAACATTCTCAGCCTACATGCTTAGCTTCCTGATTCCACATACGGCTTTGCTGAAAATGCAAATCAATAATAACAATAAAGGTATTTTTATATATATAAAATATATCTTGCATAATCTGAGTAAAATGTAATTAACTTTTAACATCCATGCAGTGATTTCATTATTGCAGCTAAAAAAAATAATTCTCAGAATCCATCTCTTCCAGAATGTCCAAGAAAAATACTCTTTGTTTCACCATTTTCTGATTCATTCGACTTTGGAAGAAAAATAAACACATTGCTGTGTTCAATATTGTTGCACAAGAGAATTCACAAGAATGAAATGTGTTCAAAGTTCCTAGAAAAAATGCAGCAATGCAGGCTGCCAACTTGTTCAATGTCAAGCTCTAGGCAGTATAGCAGGACTAGCAGTAAATGACTCATAGTGAGTCACGCTTTAGCTATTTTTGCTTTTAAAGTAATGCCAGGCACTGTGTTAATATTCAACCCTGAGTAAATTTAGCAATGCAAGAAAACAAGTGTTTCCATGGTTGCTCCTTCACAATGTTTATGGTATATACACAGCCATTAGGCACAGGAATTAAGCCAAATTAAGAATATGGAAATATTCCTCTTTCATTTACAACTGAATTTTGCTACACTGGGTTTCATGACTCACTCAGCTACTAGTTTTTCCAACTCTAACAAAAACGTAAAGCCACAGCTAGCACACCACCGTACTGTTAGTGGTCAATAGCCACTACTTTCCTCTAAATTACAGCTTGTGCTGTGTACACTGCTGAGCTGGAAGCATGATAATGAAGTATTTTTTTCAGGACTGGCAGGAAGGCGTCACTAGTGAATCTAAGTACATCCATCATGGGTAAAATGTTCTGTGACACTTCTAAGGACGAGCTGGCAAAGCTAAAGCCAAAGAGGATGACTGAAGGGAGGAAGGAGATTGTGGTATCACCTGAAAAGGGAAAGCAGCTCCAGAAAAAGGAGGAAGGATTGAGGTTGGGGAACAGCTGGGTAAAATGAGAGAAGTGGTGAGGAGAGTATGACAGAGCTGGAAAATATCTTTTCATGACATAGCTGCAATGTGACGAAACCCATATGTAGGCACGATTTCAGTACACCAATCTACACAGCCATGTTTTCTTAGGTGAGCAGGTATTTGTGGAATATGATTCCGACTAATGTAGACATCTGACAAAACAGATGTAGACATCAAAACTAAACTCTTCTGGAGATCAGAAAAGAATTCAATCTGCACTGTAGGAAAAAAACCAAAAACCAATACCTACAAAAATCCAAAGCAATGGATGCTGCAGCAAAGGTTAGGTGAATAGCTTACTTTGCCCACACTAATAACAGAGCTGCCAAATGACTACATATGATTGCTAGTTAAACTTTTTTGCTCCCATTTTAATACAGTGCTTTATTCATTAGTCTTAAATAGCAGTAATTACTATTTTTATTGTAGAAGCTGATAAAGCAATCAGAAAGCTTTTTTGTTTTTTCCCTCGAAGGAAACTCTAGCTTTTCTGCATGAAGTCTTCCATCCTGTGATAAGCAAGGATTGTTTTTCTGCATGTTTTCCCATCTAACTATAAGCTAGGCACATAGTTTATACTGGGAGCTTAGATAGATACTGATGAACAACCTTCCTGCAAAAACTTCTTTTGATTTCACTAAGTCTTGGATTGACCCTTCAACTTACAAATAGGAAGTGAGGGAGAATACCTCAGATCCAAAGAACTGAAGCAAACTACTAAAGTGCAAAATGACAAAAAACTCTGTTCCATGGTCTCCTAACCCTGAAAGTATCTATCTCCAGTAAGTCTCTCCCAGGTTCTCCAGGGATCTGAAGATCTGAGTTCTGTACTTGTTCAGAGCTGCCCCAGACTGAATATCTAAGAATACATTGTTTGTCTTGCAACCTCTGGCTCTTTCAAGCACCATTCAAGTGGAAGAAGAGAAGGTGATGATGGAGATGTACAGAGCCCAGATCTTTTGCTCCAAGTAAATGATTGGAGTACACAGTCATGCACTCTGTTCCAGTCCTCCCCAGCCCCTTTCCAGCTGCAGATGGTGGCATTTTGCTTCAACTGAAGGATTGCAGAGTGCCCTCTGCACACCCGCCTGCAGCCGAGGGGTTGCTGAAAAGCCTATGAGCAATGCTGTGGTGTCAAATTCCATCCCATCCAGCAGCATAACCCTGATGATGAGTAATGAAAATTGCTACAGAGGGCACGAGGCAGGAAAAGCCAACAGCAATGTTTTCCTGGTATCGTCCAGTCTCCAGTAATCCAGTCAAGGGAAGATCCAGAGAGGAGTCAACCATGTCATCTTCCTCATAAGGGCTTTTTTAGGTGCTTATTTGTAAATTTATTGTCATTGCTTCCTGGGAAACTGCTGTAGTCACAAGGCTATGGTATAAAATATAAGCACTCTCACCTTCCCTCCATTAAGTGCTTCTCTCCCTCAACAGGTATTTTTAGTGCCTGTTGGAACACCTGTTAAGCAACTTGTCTTTAATCCTAAAATCATTCACTGCAAGCCTGGTAACAAATCTACAACCACGTTTGAGATGATAAGACACGATAAACCTATCCACACTTGTAAAGTCAGATGCTATGTCTGAAATCAGGGCTAATAACTGCTGAAAGGTGACAACTTAAACCACTCCTCAGTTGTGACAAAACATCTGAATGCTCCAAGTCTGTTTAAGAGTAAGTGTAAACGCCTACAAAGGTGTTTGATTTCTTTGACTTTGTGCTAATGGAGATTGAAAGCAACATCTCTTAGGCTACCTGTGAGAAACAGTACATAGAATTAGCACTTCAGCTCCCTGATAACATCAGTAATCATCTGAGAGTCTGAAATTCCTAAATCTACAGATTAAAGCCACGGTCCATTTCCTCTCCAGCTACACAATACAAGCACAGGTGCTCAGTCTCACAGTAAGAGAGATTCATTACCTTTGTGTTACTTTAAAGTTGGCACATTTTAGTCAGCTTATGCAATCCTGTAATTGACATACAGATGTAAAGCACTCTGTGCTGATGGAACAGATTTGTCACTGAATAAAGCTGTTTGAGCAGGTGTGCCCTAGCCCTCCTCCTGGAATCCAAAACACTTAACTCGAGGCTCCGGCATCCAGTCTGAGATCCACAGACCTAAAAGATGGGTGTTGCAGTTCTTTAGTGCTTCTCTAGCTTTATTGCTCCATTTCAGCTCAACATCTAAGAGATTTGGGGGAGTGTGAAGATGATCTCCAGCATATTAATGGCATAAAATTCAAATTGGAAAGAAACCATGCTCTACTGTAAGTTTATTGGTGCCTACGGTTTTAAGAGGGAAATGAAATAATGTGGATATCAAAAATTACGGTAAGCAGCCAATGCACATGAATATGGAATTAGAGGATGTTTATTAATCTTGCTGTGCACTACTATTTTGCATGTTATTATACGTTGCAAGTATAGATAGAAAGTATAGAAAGGGAAATTCCACTGATTTCAGAGCTACACTGGCACTTACCAAAGCAATATCTACCTCAACCCACCACACATCTGAAGGACACACCAAAGAGCCATATGGGAAATAGTTTCAGGACCCATAAAAACTCCTAGAGTTTTACTTTCTCAGAACTGGAATATTCTGAAGTTACCGTGCAGTGTGATATGAACTGATGGATTATTATTTAGTCAGCATTATCTCAGAACTACTTGCCTGTTTCTCCTCAAATTTGTTTTGTCCCAGAAGTCAATACAAATTCATTACTTGGAGTAGTAGAGTTCTACTTGAATTTGTACTTCCACTGATCCTCGTGCATACTAATGGCACAATCCCACCATATAAATCACTAAAATGAACATATGGAAACAGTGAAGAACATATAGAAAGTGAACATAGAGAAAGAGAGTCCCTCCAGATAAATATTCAAGTAACAGGAAAAAAAGTCTAAATAAAACTAAGTTTTCTAATTTTAAAGCTCCACTAGGCTTTATTTTTCTTCTTCCTCCTCAATATACTAACTTCAAAATGAGAGCATCTAATTTAAAAATTTTGACACTGAGATGTTTTCTGTTGCACCCTTCTTTCATTTTTTTCTCCTTGGACTGTTCTTCACCTGTTTTCTTGTTCTCACACTTAAAATTTAATCTGTAAGGTCATGAAAAAAGATTGGAATCCTGTATCATCTGACTTTTAAATCTTTCTGTAAAGTGGGCAGCTAAAATTAAATGGCAAGTAAAATTGTACTTAGCTGACAGAGGCAGTCCTTTTATTTTCACTGCTCAGATTTGCAAAATAATAGGTATTACTACACCAGGGAAGAAGTGAATGAAAACTCTAAGTTAAATCACTAGAGATTTATTATCAGAAAGCAAATTTCCCGTAGGGTATAATATAGCTATTTAACATTCCTGGATTTTAGACAAAGTCAAGGTTTAGTACCTATCCCTATGCTTCTCACTCATTTGGAATTTATAAAACATTTCTTATGAGTTCATGTATGGTCACAAGCCATGAGATTTTATAAGTTTCCATGTTTCATAACTGGATTATCATAGACGCAAGAAATACAGGAACTGATTAAATCAAACTAAACTCCACTGAGGGAGAGCATGTCCATACGCCAGGGTAAAGTGCTGGAACAGGAACAATGAGCGAAAACTTGGTCACAGAATTATTTTGCTCAAAAGTTTCTCACCATCTGAGCAATGTTCTAAGGTTTATCATCATCTTTGCAAGAGAAACAAAGGAGAAAAAAACAATATATTTTAAGATTTTATTAGATACTGTGATTGAATGCAATATCAAGGGAATAGAAGCAGCATCTAGAAGCTCCTGACCTATATATTCATACAAACAGTAAAAATGTCATGTTGGTAGCCATCAATGTGCTCAGTTAAGAGAGAATTATCCCATAGCAGTAACAATAAATTAACCTAAGTATTATCCCTAAGTGTATAATAATAATAAAAAAAAAATATTTCCATGGAACACTCTATATACTTTCTAAATTTTATAGACTTAGTGTTGACCTGAAAGCCAGGCTGATATAAAACCAAGAATTACATCCTAGAAAGCCTTTTGCAATAGAATAAAATGTAGATCTTTAAAAAATATATGCATAGATTAGATGACAGACATAGAGATAAGAAGATCTTATCCTCAAGCACTGCTGATTAGAAGGGCAGATATTTTTAACAGGAGAGATGCTATATCTGATGCTCTTTCTGATTTAGATACATGCTCCCTCAGCTGAGTGCTTTACTATAGGGCTGAAGAGTCAGTATCTCTCAGTATTTCCTTCTGCAGTTGTTGCCATTTTTATATATAGTTAAATATCCTGTGGACAGAGGGAGAGAGAGCCTGATTCTAGAGTTACAGATCAATCACTTAGTAGGCTAAGAGTCAGTCAAGTTCTAATTTTAAATCACAAAGACTGAAACTCAGGTCTCTTATACTCCAGGTTACTCATAACGGAGAAGAGTTGTTTGAGGGGGTAGGTTGATTCCTCTTTCATTTTCACTCTGAATTACATGTCAGAGCTCTAAATGCCAAAGCAAGAAATTTCTTATTTTGATCAGTTTCATCAGAAAGGCAATAATTTCATCAAAGAATCCCTCACCAGGTGTATTGGCAATTGATGTTCTTCATTAATCCACGAACATGGTTATTAATGCAAGCTTCTGCATTTTTAGCAGAAAAAAAATGTACCCTGGAGAAGTCCAGATTGCAGAAGGAAACTTCTGATGGTTTCATTCATTCTGAAGTTGGTCTTGACAAACTAGCAAGGACAGTAGCTGCATTGGTAATTTTGCACTTTGGATATTGTTCTTGGGTACCATTACAGCTCCCATTGCTATACTAGTTGAGCATTCCATTTATCTAATTTGTTTTTCTAGCTGATCCTTCCAAAAACTCTTGAAATAGAGTAACATTACCTCATTCCATTATCACACCCTCATCTATTAATCCTTCAAAACTACAAGTGGGCTAACTCACTCCTGAGCAAATCAACCAGTTCTTTCCAGGAAATACCCAGACAGGACAGTCCCAAAAGGAAAAGCTACACCAAGTTTCTCTTCTCGGGATAGTCCTTATGCCCTACCCAGAAGTCAGCTCTCACCCACACAAATGCCTCTTGACATACTCATTTCACTCCTCTGGGGCTGCAGTTTGCCCCCTCAGCATCATCATGCCATGAAAACATTACTCTGGCACACTAAAACACACTTAGGTTATTACCTACAGTTCTTTGAACTCAGCAAATCTCAAAAACATGTTTTAGTGCCTCTAGACAAGCAGGGCAATTGAATGTTTTGCACTCAATTGGACATGGCTGCTTTGCTTCATAGGCTACCAGCCCAGAGCAGCACAGATATGAGCCAGTCCAGGTCTCTTCTTGCACAGTCCACAAACACAATACACCCAGACTTGAATTCCAGACATGGGTGTAAGGTCCAGACCCACAAAGATTTTAGGGACTTAATTCCCAGTGATCAGTCCTGAAATTAAATGATTCAATCTAAGATAACAAGAGGGTAACAAAGCAAAGACCTAAACTGAGGTTTCCTAAACTTCAAATGACCTTTCAAATGGATCCTCTTTCATTTCTTTACTAGTCAAGGGGCTGTCTGTAAGGGATTTTGCGTAAATGAAAAGTGCATATCCCACACACACCACTGAACTGTCATAACTCCAATCCCACCTTCAGCTGGAATTTTCAACACTTGTGCTGAAGTTGTTTTCTCATAATTAGTCAGTAAGGGGATTTTAATTTTTTTTTACATTGAAAATATAAGGAAAAATACATTAACATTACTTTTCAGCTGATTCTCTGCCATAAGAGCTAAGTATAGGGACAAAAATTGGCCAACTAAGAAATCAACTACAACTGAAGAGAAAGCCAGATCTGTAAATCAGTCATGTGACTCTATACAAATAACTTAAACTATTTCTTCAAATTTCACCACTGCTGTGTGGCAAGAAGTAAAATTAGCTTGCCTACCTCAGAGTGATGTTCTGAAGATTAATTGGATTAAACTCATCAAGCAATATAATACACAGTATCTTGTTGCAGCTTGTTTTCTTACCCTGCTAAAAGCAAATCAAAGACCTTAGTCTTTCCTGGAATCTGTGATAGACTGTTTTAAAAATTTATAAATAATTCCTTCCACAGCAACATTTTTTCTATCCCAAACTGTATCTAAAAAAACATTTTTTCACATTGTTATTTCTCAGCATATGCATAACTTAAAATACATGTATCAACAGGGCATACGGCATCTACTTGAACATTAAATTTAAAATCTTCTTCTTTCAAAATATTTGCTTATTGGTAACAACTGTAAATCCATCCTAGCAAAACGATACATGCTTTTTCCTTTCAAAGACTCACTGACATTTTTTTCTTTAGTGAAGAATGCAAGAAAGATTCTTACAACTGCAGAGCAGCTACTTTCCAAACTACATTACAGTGACTGGTTTCCTATGACAAAAACTTGCCTAAATTACAACTGAGTCTCAAAATTATTTGTCCCCTGTTAAAAAAATAAAAATCTTTCCTACATTTGCTAAATCCAGAACTCAAACTGTTTGGCATAACCAGCAATATTGTCATTCACTCAAATCTTAGCACTTTCCACAAAATTACTACTGAAGCATGCATCTATTGTGTTTGCAGAACCCACAGTTATCAAGGATTCCAAAGTGCACGTTATCAGCTGCTACAGAAGGGCTATGAAATCTGCCATCCTTTGGGCACCAAATGTGACACTAAATAACCTTTAGCAAATACTGTAGGGGCACCTTGGGTCACAGGAGTAGAGATTATACCTTCTGATTAGCTCTCCGTACAAAGTATCATAAATTTAAACTGATACATGGAGAATAAAGACAGATCTTACTTTCATTCTGTGAAGAAAGAAATTCTCATATTTTCTGCCAGAAGATAGATGCCTTTGATATGTGTATATGTATGTGTATATAAATATATATATATTCTGGCATGAAATAAAAAGACTCAGTAATACAACTTCAAACAGAAGGTAGGATTTTAAACTTACAGAAGACACAAAATGCAGAGTTACAATTCCTGCATGCTTCAGTTCCTATGGGCTCACTCCTGCAAGGCTCTGTCCTGTGGTCATGCTCCAATAAGGAAGTGAAACATGCCAGAAATCTCACTCATTTCAAAGTATCTATAAAATTTAATTTAAGTAACTTGTTTAAGCATTTCACTTAAGCATTTCTCCTTTGGAGATCACTAAGCACTTTGCAGATCCAGGATCCTTATGTCTAAGGAGAACACCAGTCATGTAGAGTTAAGTACACCAAAAAATTTCCTTACCACACATGCAATCACTTAGAACTTTGTGGTATTACCAAATTTAGTGAATACTACTCCAAGAACTCAGTTACTTGGAACAGATAACATAGCCACTTGGGGGTACAAGCAATGGTTTAAAAAAAGGAAAAATTAATCAACTCTCTTTTCTACTGCTTACAGTCTAAGAAGGTTTGAGTAGACAAATGAAAATGTTTTCCATTAAAAATAAGAAGTGGGAATTTAGGAAACTAAGATAGTTCTGAAAACAGACTTCAGAAAAATCACTTGCTGTTCACATAAAACCTGTCTGACAGTGTTTTGACACATATCAGAGGTGAAGATTTTTCATTGCTTCACCAACTCCAGCTAAAGTAGCTGCATAATAAAGGCTCACAGAGAAAAAGCCTGAAAATTGTCTGAATGATGAGCAGAGCAGAAACTGCTCTGAGGCACGATCTCATCCTTACTGCCACACAGATGTACTTGCCCAATTTCATTTCTGCACCTTGGCTGCTGCTGAAGTTCAAAGCTAAGAAGGTCTCCTTCCCACAGAACTGCCAAGGGAAGACAGGCTGAAGGTGATACAGCACCATTCTCCTCCCTGAGAACTAGAGCTACCTATGGCACAGGAACAACCATGCAGCTTCCCTTCATCACAGCGGCAGCAAATATCAAAAGAGAAAATATATTAGCTTAATTTTCTGTTTAAGGTAGTATTTAACTGCTTCACATTTTGCACCATACCTAAAAACTGTGTTGAGAAAGCTTTTCTCTTTC
This sequence comes from Oenanthe melanoleuca, assembly GCF_029582105.1. Classification (NCBI taxonomy): domain Eukaryota; kingdom Metazoa; phylum Chordata; class Aves; order Passeriformes; family Muscicapidae; genus Oenanthe; species Oenanthe melanoleuca. The sequence goes on from NC_079335.1 coordinate 11,209,306, forward strand.
AAATCCTAGTTAATTTCTAAGTAGCAAGACAATTCCTTGTTCAGCTGTTCTACAATACAAATGTCAAAGTCTGCAAAAAAGATCCATAATCATTAAAGGTAACTCATCCTGGAAGGCAAATCATTTTAGTATCTACCCTATCTGCTCCTTTGAGATAGAAAAGATTGGGAAAAAACAAACAAACAAACAAACAAACAAACAGATAAAAGCCCCTCTGAGAAAACTTGGCAGGAATTTTTATGTTTTATCTAATTGAGCAATAACACCAAATTCCAGAAAACAGCTTAAAACCGAACTTCAACTATGTATGTGTTCTTGAAACAAGCCAGGAATTGTGAACTAAGTTGCACGTGGCAAGGCTTATAGTTGAAGACAAAATATTAACAAGTAGTGGTTTACGAAGTCATTTTGAAGTGTGTCCCAAAATCTGCAGACACATTATAAGATGTTGTTAAGATAAGGCCAGAATTGTAGGATTCACGCTTTTGAAATCACAACTCATACAGGAGAAGGTAAAGAATGCACAGATAACTTGGCTTAGGCATGAATGCTGAAGCTTTAACAGGATGACCTTAATTTCTTCTTACAAAACAACCCCACCAAAACCACATGTACATATGGTATATTTTGAGGTAAATCATCAGCTTATGGAAACTAGTAATGTCTTTTATAGATTTTATTAATCTTCAGCTCAGCTGGTATTGCAAGTCAAGTATTTGTAAGACAAATATGGATTTCAGGCAGCAGTACATGAGTGATGTCCTCAGATTTTTAAAGAATAATTTGTATTGTGTTTATTTAATTTGGGTTTCTTTTTTCATCAGGTCAGTCAGTTAGAACTTGGTCCCATAGCTCAAACTGAATGTAACACTAGAGCATACACCCCTTCCTCAGGCAATTACAAGGTGGAAAGTACATCCAAAGTCAGTTTCCAAAGTCAGTTATCAAGATTTTTATCTTCTTAGTTACAAACACCTGGAAATTAGAAATTACAACATAATGGTGGGGCAGTAATAATTTTATGGTTATGTAGGGAGTGAAAATTACACTGTTTTGTGGTCTGCAACTTGGTGTGTTCGTTCTTAGAGTAGTGCCAAGAGCTCTATTAAACTCAGAGATCAGTTTAAAATGCATGAAGATATGAAACAAATATATTAAGCCTTCCATCTCTAATTCTAGGAAGTCTTGAGATACCAGATCTGAAATTCACCTTGTCAAGCATGTCCTATAGATCTCTATAGGGAAGCAATTCAAAGTCTAGGGGAAAATTTCTTTCCACTAGTTTCACTGGATTTTAGATAGGGCTTCAAAAAAACCCAGAACTCAAGGAGAGCTCAAGGAGAACACCCAGAATATCATTTTCCAGTGGTATAAATCATTAATCTATGACTCCTGAAGTTTCTGAGATACCAGTTTATGTTGAAATCAAAATGTAAGATGGGAGGGATAGGTACAGGGGTCAAGGGACAGCAAGCAGAATAATATGATTTCAGAACATAATCATGATTGGGGAAGAGCAACACAAAGAGTGTCAGAACCCATGAACCTTCCAGTAATCCAGTAATCAGAGTGATACTTTAATGACTGCTATATGTGTGGGGCAATAAAAGCAGACAATTTTGTTGTGCTGCATAAATAACCAAACTGTTTACTCTCCAACTTTTCTGGTAATTTAAGCACAAATAAATTAAAATTTTAACACTTGAAAAATTACATTAATTTTTGAGTAAACGGATTTTAGTAATCTGCAGAGTTATCTGGTGCGTGCACAGAAGCTGTAAACCTGAGAACACATTCAGTAAGCATTTTCCAACAATACAGTTCTACGATTAAAGCAAAGGTCTTCTTAGTGTTGCAACACATCCTATGTTGTGAAACAGGAGCAATTTGTTTAAGTGACAAATGAAAACAGCTTACCTAATCCTTTTAGGAGATCCTATCAATTCAGAAAATAAATGTGAAAGGTCTTCAAATGAAAAAGCCCACCTTACCAAAAAAATGTGTTTTTCATGATATTTGTATTCAAACACAGCAAGAGCTGTGGGATTCTAAATAAAACTACCAAGGTAATTGCACTGGCTTTTTTCAACACAGATATCAATTTAAATAAGTTTTTAAGAATACTCACATCAGTTTGAGCCACAAGTGGCAGTTCTATATTTCAGAGCAGTTAGTCAGATCTTACTGCTTAGCATTCAACGGATTGTTTTTAAAAAATCTGACTTACATTGTTTTTTCATCTCCTTAAGTTGATCCTTAAAATATATATATTTTTCATTCCTTTGTAAATCTGAGTCACTGTTCTTGCTCTCCATTTCAAGGAATTTTTCTTGTGCCAAGTTTTCTAAATCTGGTAAATTTTCTGGTTTTTCTTGTTTCACCTGTAAGGAAGAAGAAATAGAATGTCTTCATTATGGCACATTTTAATACAAAGCAAAAGACATCAATCAGAACTTCATTAGCATAATCTCAGTTTCTTTTGACTACAGTTAGGCTTCCTGCTCTGAAGCCATAACCTCCAAGTAATTAATTTCAGCAAAAATAACTATGAAATGTAAATATTAGCTTCTCAGTGTCATTTAACTAATTTTCTAGGTATTTGTCACACTAGCAAAAGGGAAAACTGAACCTTGCAGTCAAGTGCACCTCTGTGAGGGGTGAAGGTAAACATGTTAACAGGAACCAGTGTAACACATAACCAGAATGAAACCAAAGTATACAACTCTGTCCATAAAGCAAGAATGTAACAGAAAATCTGAAATAACTTTTGTTAAGAGCTTTGTAAAAACCTCCACTCGCTCATCACTTTGGAATCAGGTTTACCGAAGTCTATAATCTACATGTAAGATTAGTATGATAACAACAGCAAGAACACTACAGCTAATGTGAAAGGAAACCACCTCCATTTATTTGTGCTGTGTGAACAAGAAGCATTAAGCCTTACAAGCAGGCAAAAACACAATTTCTTGAAAAGCACTTATTTACAGCAAATACATCTGGAATGATATGAAGAATAAATACCCAGAAAAGGGAAGTCATCACACAGACAATATTAAGACATTCTAAGAATGCAAAAAGCACTTTGGGAATCCCCTAAAATCAATAATTGGAGTTTCCTGTTTCTCAAGGCAACATTAAATTCTGGGGAACTGTAACTTTGACAGGCCTTCATAAGAACCAGCTTACAGGTAGTAGGGACTGTGCTGTGCAGTGAGAATAAGCAACAGCACCAAGTCAGGAAGAATGCTGTCAAATACTTAATGCTAAGAATTTTCTGAACCAGAAAAAGGCCACTTCTATCCTAAAATCATGTCAGAATATGACAATCTGAAAAAAAGGAGGTAAGCACCATTTCTGCTGAGCCACTCTTCCCCTACCACACACACGAAATTCTGCCCTTTACCAGACCATGACACTATTCATTGTGAAAGACATGAAAAAAAGGACCCAACTGAGGAAAAAAACCAGTCCACTTCCTCAAATAATTTACAGGTTTGAAAGTTTACAGAGACCTTGGAAATCCTTGGAAATTAAGTGTTCACATAAAAATTGACTTAGTAGATACATAAAATGAAAAAATACCAAACCAACTTTACTGTCCCTCAGGCAAAGTAATCCACAGAACTATTACTTCTCAAAGAGCAAAGCCAGTTTGGCACATTTACTTTCAGCAGACACAAGTTGCAGCATGAAGAAAAATATGAAAAAAAACATGCACTGCCAGGTGATAGCATGAAGTTTTCAAAGGCACCTGGAGATAAAAAATCACCTAACACAACATCCAGCTGTAAACAAGAAAGACTCAGTAACACTTTGGTACCAAAGGAGCACAGTGAATATGAAAGACCAGCAGCACGTCATCAGAGATGCTTAGACTGCTGCAGGAGCCAGACAGGACTGGAGTCCTTACCCCATGAAACCTGACCCTTTGGTAAAGGAAAACAGAGCATCCTGGGCCCAGTGCAGTGAGGACAATCATACAGACTGAAATGGTTTGCCTGTGCCAGCATCACAGCACACTGCTGCAACAGAAGGCCTATCACAACCCCAGCTAGCATTGTTCAGTACTCAGCTGGAGAAGAAACTTGGCTATAAAGTGTATGCAAGAACAAAAAGGCAGTTACTAAATCAAAATTCATTTAAAATCCAAGACATCATAAAAGAATGCTTTGATGTGGACTCATGCAGTGCAAACATACTCCTTTCTGCAACATCACGCTGTTTTTACCAACATTCTGTCTTTAACATAAAAATAACATGTAGACACACACAAGAATAGTCCAAATAAAAACCCACCACTAAGATCTGCCCTCATGACAAAAGAGAGCACTATGGCCAGATCCCACATAGGAGATCCAGCTGTGTATACTAAAAATAACCCTGAATTGCTTCTAAGTTGATGAGACTGGCACGAAAAGTAAAATAAATTATGTGGACATTCATCACAGGCATCCATCACTAGTAAAGACAATGTCAATAATCTTTTTCTCTCCATAGGGACCACATTACACATTGACAGAGTTACATCAGGATCTCTTTATCTTTTCCTTGACTCATGGAAGATTTGAGTGCAGATATGCATCAACATAGCATCTTCAATCATACCGTCAGACTGAGAGGTGAAAAGAAGGGCACAGCCAATGTTACTTCAAACAGTGATTCTCAACTCCAACTTCCAGAATTAAAAGACTTACACATATGAGCAGAAAAAAAAAAGGCAGGAACTGTAACTTACAGCATTATGCTACCAAAAGGACATATGTTTGAGAAGGTGCATTACATCACTCTGTGCCAGTACTACCTCACCTCAAGTGCTGTGTGCAGTTCTGGGCACCACAATGTCAGAATCTGTTGGTGAGCAGCCAAAGGGGGGCCATGGAGATAGTAAACAGTTCAGATGAGTTGTATGAGAAATGGCTGAGGGCAGCCCAGAGAAGAGGAGACTGAGGGGAGAACCTCATTGCAATCTGCAGCTTCCTAACAAGGGGAAGTAGAGGAGCAAGTACTGACCTCTGCTCTATGGTGGCCAGCAATAGGACCCAAAAGAATAGCATAATGCTGTGTCAGGGGGATTTAGACTGGGTATTAGGAAAAGGTTCTTCACCCAGAGACTGGCCAGGCACCAGAACAGGCTCCCAGGGAAGTGACCATAGCACCAGTCCTGACAGAGCTCAAGAAGCGTTTGAATAATTCTCACACATGGTGGGATCCTTGGGGGTGTCATGTGCAGGGCCAGGAGCTGGACTCAATGACCTCTTTGGCTCTCTTCCAGCTCAGGATACTCTTATGATTCTATGACAGGCACACAAATAAACTTTGTCTGTACCACTGTGGAGCTACAAAAATTTGCATGAAGACATCTTACTAATCTCAAGAGAATGCTTACATAAAACTCTCTCTCAGCACCTAACTAATCACACAGCTTGCTGCCATAGGTCTATCAAAGTAAGAGCTAGCTTGCTATTTGTTAAGGGCAACATAAACAATTCCACCAGCTATCAAGAGGAAAAAAGGTTAATTCACACCAGCTAGATTCCCAATAGCAATATATTATTAGATTGTGAGGACAGCCCAGCAATGCAGCACACATAACAAAGGCTGAGACAACCACCTCATACAAAAACGTAGAGTCAGATGTGAGAGATGCTCAAAGAATGCACTTTCTTGTAGTTTAACTTCTTTCATGTTTCCAATTTAAATTCAGTTTCTGTTCACCTCCACATGATTGCTTTCATTAAAATGATTAGTAGAGACACCATTCCTGACCACACTCACTACAGTAGCACACACATGCTATTACTGAAATGCCAGGTAGACCTTCTGGAAGGTCAACACATCACAGGTGAATAATAAGGCATGTCCATCCACTATAATAACAAGCAAATACATTTTGCTGTGCACAAGTAATTTCTCTTTGGTTCTGTATATCCTATGCCTTGAAGAGGGTTAGAATGGTCGACACAACATAATATGATCCTCACAGTGGGACAGAATTACAACATCTGATACATTACATCAGCACAACACCTTTACAGGTTCCCTAGAGTTTTCTTTAGCTCTCACCACCCACCCACTCCTACTCTACAGATTCTTGATGGATGTAGGAATGATGAGATCAGCATAACAAAATGTTTCAGGACAATACAAACACAGTGTATAGCTAAGGGACAAGGCAAAATTACCAGTGTTCAGGGCACCAAGTTGGGGTCTTCTTGGTCTCAGCAGCATGTCTGATTAATGTTTACCAGCAGACGTGAAGTCACTGACATTTTCAATTCCTCAGAATAAGTTACTTCACATGAGAACCGTGGAAGACACATTAAGCAAACAACTGTTCATTTAGCAGCACTGTCAGCCAAAACCAGCATGCTAAGTAACACCTTGCAGTCATTAGTCAATCCATTGAGAGCCACATCGATTTTGAAATGGGGTGGAGGCATACACACCCTACAAGGCATCCTGGAAATTACATGTAACGATGAACTGGGAGTGTTCAGGACATATGGTGAAAAGAAGTATCAGTCACAACAGCTTGTTTACAGCAACAGAAAAAGCAAAAGCATCTGCTATGCCATACCAGCAAAGAACCACACAGGTTTTTACATGAGGGCTCAGCAATAAGAGAGCAGACATGTTATATATAATATACATATATGATCTACCAGCAGTCCGGATAGGAAAACACATTTGCAAATGCTAAACACATAATTTTTTAGCAAAACGTAGCTGTAGTTTAATTATCAAGAGATGCATTTACTCATGGCCTCACACCACAACACCTCGCAGAGCCATACATGCAAAGGGGTTTCTGTGTTTAACAGGCAGTGCTTATGGAATGAGCAACTTCATGACTTGTCTTCTGCCAATATCTGTCTGTAAGGATACACCTTTCTCTCACGGATTCTTCTATTGGGAGTGTGTCTATTCTATGCCTAAACTGTTAAAACTATGCCTCCAAAAATCAGGCCTTTTGAAAGGCTTGCAGAGCCTAAGGGAAGAGTAAATGCAGGGTATTCCAAGGGACAGTCCGGGGAATTTTTCTTTCATCAATTACCATAACCACCAAGTCAAAAATAAATTACTCTGTTCCAGACCAATGTCAGAACGAGTAAGGTCAAAGGTACCATAGACTAAAATCGAACCAGTTTGCGGTATTAGTCTCCATACAGTGAAGGATCAGTGTCTATAAAGGCACCAATTAGCATAACCCTGCATGCTGCATGGCAGCATTTAATAATTGTCCTGCCAAGTCCCACTTCACAAACATTAAAGAATTTAGCCTCAGACACCCATTGTGACACATACCATGTATTTTACAAATGGAGAGGCTGTGGCATTAAGAGATTAATAACTTGGCCTAAGGTTGTACAAGGAGACTGCGGCAGAACCAAGAATAAATAAATCCCAGTTCTGGGCTTTGAGCATAAAGCCATCCTTTTACCTTCTCCTTTAGCCGAGGGAAAGTTCAAATTAAACATGTGCATTTGGTTCACTCTCTATAAAGAGGACTGAAACAGCTTGTGGCTGCTTGGCAAACTTTGTGATAAAAGAACTGCGTTCTGCCTGTCACAGAAATGCTCCACTGGTCTTTGCATTGCAGTGGTTCAGCATGTGACACTCCATAGTTATACTTTAGCCTTTTTGTTCTTCTCTCTCTAGCACAGAAGTCCTTTAGCTGCATATTTTTATCCTGTCACTGTTACAAGGTACTCTTTCTCAGGGCTATCTTTTATGTCCCTGGTATTCGGAAGCTTGCCAGCACCATCCATTTTATTTCTCAGAAATTTCTTGCCATACCTGAACCATGCTGCAGTTTCCTCAAATCTGTGATACAATCTACAAAATAACTATCTTTCCAAAGAAAGAATTCAGAATTCTCACCGTATGCTTTCAAACCATGCATTATTTGTTCCCTGTAATTTAATTTCTGCAAAATATGGACTTCTGAAGTTTAATTTATGGATATTATAGACATTTGAGTTTTGTGAAGTATAGAAACACTCCTGTTTACTAATGAATTTTTTAAAGACCAAGCAGGGCAGAATTCCTTCATTTTGCAGATTCTTTGTTGTTTCATTTATGAAAGGGAGGGGGATTAGTCATCAGTGCTATAAAGCTCAGAAGTATGTAGTTATTTAGATATTTGTATTCTTTTGGGACAGCACAAAAAAGGATATGGTGATGTTTCCACTTAACTCCAAACTCAGAATGATTTAGACTGTATTTACACTACAGCCATGTGCCCCTACACATGATTATGAAACACTGACAGCAGCTGCATCTTTTGAAGAAAAACTGCTTCTAGTTCCTGCTGGGACAGGATTTCTTACCTTGTGAATTTGCTTTTGTGAAGGAACTCCATCAATTTTTCAGACAGCCAACTTCAGGTCCTTCAGGACTAGGTGTGCCAGCCTACCACATCCTATGAAGACCCAGTTCAGAACCTGGGAACCTCACATCTTCTGAACTGACATCACTTTCTAATGTCTGAACCAGACATGGACATGTCTAAATCAGTTTATTTCAGAGAACAAATGCCAAGAATTGGCTGGCTACAACAGTAATTATGGACACTGTCAAAACAGCCTCTCTGAGCATCTCCTACCATAGAGGAAGGAACTATTCTTCCTTTATTTATCTCTGCTATGCAACAAAAGAAAACAGAAATGCGTGTCACCTTTCTTTCTTGTTTGACAATTTCTACATCCTATTATTTCATCCTTACCTTACTAAATAATTTATTATTACAAATATGCAGCCTTTCAACACACATTTGTTTTACCTCAGGGTAAGTCAAAGTTTGCTGTGATTATTTATTATAACCATTTTTTTTTCACTGAGAGGGAAAATAACATGGGAGCTAAGTAAATTTGTGGGTTGAGTCACCCATACACTTTGTGAATCATGTGAGAACCTACTGTGAGTCACCACTGTAACTGAATCAGGCTGCAAAATTTCAGCTCAACCTAAACAGTAATTTATTATTCTTCAATGGCTAGATTCAAACCCTTAGCAAATATCAGATCATTTGTCGGTGCACAAATAAAACACTGCACTTGGAAACATCTGCAAGGACAGTCAAAAAGGATATCATCATTCAGCAGGAGGAGCTGCAGTATGAGCACAGCTCAGCTGCAGCCAGGATTGCCTAAGGGCCCACATCTGATTCAGGAGATTCAACACCTCTGTACATCATGGCTGCAGGGCTGGGACTCTGGTTGAGCAACACCTTTGCAGACTGTTGTGAAATACCAAGAGAGGCAGATTTCTAAGGGCTGACCCACACTTATGACACATACTGCCTTAATAAACCAGGCCAGCACAACAGAAAATCGCTGTCAGCACAATTCAAATATCCCAAAACTCTGCTAAAGTAACAGTATGAAGGTGAGGCAGGGTTCCCATGGTTCCAAAACAGCACATCAGCATAGTTGTTGTAGCTAGGATGTCCCCAGAATAAAACTGCTGTACCTCCAACAGTTTCCTTTCCCTACTTTAAACACAGCTGCACATGTTCAACCCTTAAAAAGAAAGTAAGCACTGAGGGGCACACACTGCTTCCAGGCATACTGGGGTGTATCCAAGCGAACTCTCACAACTCCTGGCACTCGACAGTCATTTCAGCAAGGCTATTAATGGACTTTGGTCACCCTGGTTGCTTTCTGTCTCCTGTTTAGAAAGGAACCGTATCTATAGAGGGATTAATGTAAATGAGCACCAGGTGGAGAAACAAAACTGCCTATGTGCATGCAAAGTTTACAGCTTGAACAGCATCTCTGGGGGTTCCCATATGTTAGAAGTTTCACCCCAAGCAAAATCCTCTAATCCACACACATTTAAACAAAAAAAAATTCCACCTGTTTGTATTTTCCCCAGTTACTGACTATGGTAGAGAGAAGATGCTGAACACCCTTTTGTTTCTCTCCAAGACCCTTCATGCAATGCTTTTCAAAGTGCAAAGTGGTAAAAATAAGCAACAAAAGGGGATCTTATTGAAAAAACAGTATTAAAACTACCTACCAGTAACGTAAAAATGGCTCACAAAAACAGCAGTAAATGTGCTTTTATTTATTAAAGGTGAGGTTTTCCCAAGGTATCAAAGTGAAGAAAGCTCATGGATATTTAGCACCTTAATCCTTTCAGCATTTCTGAAAGCCTATCATTTGCTGTAAGGGTTGGACTAAATATTCTTGACAAAACAGAAGTCCGTCTTCATCTTGTTTTCCATATGTTTTTTCCTATATATTAAATATGAATACGACAAAGCAAAAACTTCTACAGTATTATGGTTCAACACATGATGAAGGAGCAAGACTATCTTCTCCTCTTACCTAAAAGTCTGCCATAAATTGAGTTTATATGAAAGTTAATTTTGCTGCACTAGAGATGCTCTAAGTAGTTTTGCCAGAGCACAGATGAAGGCATGTAACTGCAAAACCAACTTATAACGTTATTGTATAAAAATGTTGCTTTGTTTTAACAGTGTTTTAGAAACTGTGAGGCAGATGGTGCATCTGTTTTGGCAAGGTTGATTCAGCAAATGCATCAGGCTGTTGAACCAGTTCACCAAGCTGCTGATTAATTCACATATTTAGCAAATACATTAACATGGATATTAGAGCTATTTTTCTTTTTTTAATATCCCACTCAAACTGATGGGAATTTAGACATTGATTTCAGTGGGAGCAGAAGAAGGCCCTAAGGTGATTTCAGATTAACAACCTGTTTACTCTTGTATGGCTCTGCTTGTTTGACTACGATCACTAAAACCCATGTTTTCTACAGTATGGAAATAAAGGGCTAAATCCTAAAACAAGTAAAGTTCAGTGTTATCTTCAAAAGCTCCTATAAAACTCTGGTTTATGCCAGCTGTGTAGCTTATTCCTCTACAAATACAAAGTGTGACTTATCCTCTGAAGACCTTCATACATTGTGAAAATCTGCTGTTTTTCCAGAGGGATGTTTTCCATATTCTTTGGGTATGCACCCAGTGAACATCAGGCAAGCTTTTTTAATTTTTACCCCTTTTGGGTTTTTTTTTTATTCATGTGATTAAATTCTTGTCCTCAAAAAGTTCTTCAGCACTGACAGCATTTCTTCTTCATAATGTGAGTCATGTCGTCATTTTTCATTAGGAGTAAATGTAGCCTTTTCACTTTCAGGAAACAGCAATAAGATATCTTAAGTACAGATTCATGCTGTATTCTAATTGACATAAGTTGAAAAACACAAATCCTGGATGAAACTTGCAGTCTAGACTCACCAAATTAATATATCTTTATTAACATACAGATCAGGATGGCAATAATTCAGTGAGCTCCACCTTTAACACAGAACAGTGAATTCAGTGATAGCGCAGGGCTGCACTAAGTAAAAAACTCAACGAATGAAACTGTACTAAGCCTCCCAATTTCCTTATAAATTAGGAATACCAACTTTTCTTATACTTAGTGGGTACAAATATCTCACTTGTCTCAGTCTGTGTGTGGTGGCAGAATTGCCTTTTATTTTGCTCTTTACTGTAAATGCCATGGAGACAAGTCTCTCCTTTGAGCCTTTCTACATACAACATTCTTCCATCCTTATTAGTGATGTTTACTTATCCAGCTTCCTATTGGGACAGCCCTCAATGGAATTATTAGCACTTAATCCCAGGCCTTACTTCCAGTCTTACTCTTCTTGATTTACCAGCTCTGGCTGACAGCTTGTGCTCCTTCCTTTGTCTTGCCAAACACTAAGTGCTCTCCTAGTACATGCTCAAGTGATTATTTTCTCTTGCACTGCACACTCTGAAATGGTAACATACCCTTTTTTGCTACATAAATGTCACAGAATATCCTCTTTCCCCAGTTTTTACAGGTTCCCTGCAGGCAGGCAGAGAAGGATGTTTTCAACTGCAATTCTTTTCCTCCTCCTTGCTTATAGGTTCATCTTTGTAATTTAGCTTCAGAAAAAGAACTGGATCAGAAAATGAGCATTTCAACTTAGCTTTTGCCCCTAGTACGCTGGATAATGTTGCTGTTCTCTGTAGTTATCAGTTTTTGCAAAGAGAAGGTGTGCCGTGTGACAAGTCTGGATTCATCTTGTTTACATTGCCACCCTACGCATCCTTCCCATTGACCTTCCAAAATCCTTGGAGTCTATCCACACCTTTCCTGTTATCTATCACAGTATCAAGAGGCTGGTTCGTGCCATCAGATAACTGATGATACCAGTCTCTGACACTCCACCTGTTTGATTTTCAAAACAGATGCATTTACACTCTATCTCCTTGGTCCTCCTGCTCTCCGAAAGCTCTTAACACACACTTGGGAATGTATTTTTAAATTCTTCTTCAAAACCCTTGTTTTACACCATTTTTTGTTATTATGATGCCTTACAAATCCTTTCGCAACTATTTCTGTGCCAGCTGTGTGTCCTGCATGACTGAGCCAAACTTCCTGATTCCAGCGCATCCCTTTTGTATTGAGCCTCACAAAACTGGGTCCTCAGAACTCTGATGAAACCTGAGCAGCTTTTTGTTATAGGTCATTACATTAGTATCTGCATCTTAGTTCAAAGCCACCTTGCTTCATACTCTTCACAATAAAGGAAACCTGAAAAGTTGAACAGTGTAAGAAACTGCAATTAAGCACAATACTAACAACAGCAATACCTAGCAGTAAAGTGTACTGGATGGAATCTGGTAGTTGATTCTAGAATAGGAAGCATACAAGAAGAGTTTTTAAAAATTCAGGGATATTTGTTTTGTAACTCTTGCAGTTCATACACAATACCTTTATAGAAAGCTAAATGCAAATTATCAATCCAGGTTTAAAATTATTACTAGAAATTAAATCATATTCCAGATTTCCAGCATGTATAGACTCCCCCATTACACACAAGCCCTTGATTTTGTTGTTGGAAGCAATTAAAATACAAATTTAATTTTTAAATAGTTCATATTTAAAATAAGAATTTCTGTAAATGAGACTGTGCGACTGAAGCAGCAATTTAGTTATGTCTTCAAAATGTGACAGCAGGGTGAGAAGAAACAGGGAAAAAAGAGAGTCCTCATCTGCAGATCTAAGGCTGAAGGAAACAGTTCTGCCTGAGTCTGCAGGGCAATAGGAAAAACAGGAGCATGAACCAGAGCACTTCCTAAGTGGAGTACTCTTCAGATACACTGTTAAAGTGCTGTTTGTAAAAGAAAAATAAATTAAAAAGCTTAGCCTAAATTTAAATACACTTTTCTTAATACTGATTTGGCTGACAAAAGGCGTTAAAAATAGAAATTTCATTTGCCATTCCAAGAACTTACTGACACAGGAAGACACACCCTTATGAATTTGGACAAAATACTGAAAAATAAAATCAGTACTTTTTTGACCATCAGAAACATTCTCATAATCCTGCCTAATATCACAGAAATTTTATGCTGTCCATGATTAGAAACTGTCATTTACCATAATATTTAAAAGCATTAAAAAGTAATTTTCTTCTAAACTTATCACTCTGTGCCTGCAGGTATTTTCTTTCTGTTATTTTTAAACTCAACGGGCAGGTTTGTTTTTTTTTATTCCTCAGTTTTGGCAACACTATCACATTTGTCCCCAAGTTCTTTCAGACTGCTAGCACAAGCCCAATACCAGCCAACTCTTTGATAACACCTCTCCTGCCATTTGAACTTCTCCCTACATCTTCCTGAATGTACAGCCTTCTTATATTTAGGTTTTGAACTTGTTCTCCCTCTTTCTCATATAGCTTTGCTTTCCCTTTTTAGTTTCTTTTGAAGCTCATCTCATCACCATTCATCACAATTTTTAGTACTGCACTTTCCTTCTTATAACCTTATCAATCTTGCTCTTCCTTAGTTTCTCTGACTCACTGTATATCACATGCTAAACTGATTCCTGTCCTATTATGTCTTAGACATACTACCAGCCCTAATTATGGGATGCCTCCATTCTTTCTTTTATATATTACATTCTCACTGAACACCTGCTGAGTCACTGGTAAAGGATTTAGGGAGCAGATGCAGGTTGCCTCCCCTGCACACAGGAGTCAGCAGTCTCGCAAGAACAGCAGATTACACTGACCTCTTCTAGGGGTCTTGTAGTGCTTTCTCTTCCTAGTGCACCCACTGGTACCTAGGATTACTTTGTCTTGAGTGCTTCTGCTGACAGCTTCCTCACTGTTAGTAACCTCCTTAAGTTTACCTCATTATAAAGTGAAAATACATCATCCAAAGTGGAACAGTATAACTCAGTGTAAGTAATTAACCCTTGTAATTGCATCTCACACTTCAACTGGAATCTTCCTTATGGCACAGCAAAATACCTGATCTGATTCCACTCCGTAGTTAGTCACAATCAGATGAAATTTCAGCCACATCTCAGCCAATCACTTTATATTTTGGTCAGATCCTGTAGTTTAACTATTATCATTTCCCATCATAGAATCATTAAGGTTGAAAAAGATCTCCAAGATCATCAAGTCCAACTCCTGACAATCACCACCATGTCAACTAGATCACAGCACTAAGTGCCACATCCAGTTGTTTCTTGAGCACTTCCAGGGATGGTGACTCTGCTGCCTCCCTAGGCAGCCTGTTCCAAGGCTTAACCACCCTTTCAGTGAAGAAATTCTTCCTAATATTCAACCTGAGCCTCCCCTGGTGCAGTTTGAGGCCTCTTGTCCTGTTGCTGGTTGCCTAGGAGAAGAGGCCAACTCCCACCTGGCTACAGCCTCCTTTCAGGGAATTGTAGAGAGTGGTAAGGTCCCCTCTGAGCCTCCATTTCTCCTGGCTAACACTCCCAGCTCCCTCAGCCACTCCTCATATGATTGACTCTCTAGACCCTTCACCAGCTCCCCTGTCCTTCTCTAGACTTGCTCCAGCACCTCAATGTCCTTCCTGAATTGCAGGACCTAGAACTGGACTCAATACTTGAGGTGTGGCTTCACCAGTGCAAGGGGACAATCCCACTGCCTTTAGTTTTTGTCTTCTGCCTTGCCATATAGAGTCATTTTAACATCTCTTGCTTCATTAATTTCTCTTCTTCCCCAACCGGAGCAGCTCATTTCCTTTTTCAAGGGATTTTAGTTTTGACAGGAGATACAGATCACCTCTGAAAAATATAGTACAGTTGATACATGACCTTGTTTGTCAAGTTCATGACAGAATTCCTGTGATGAGCAATGAGGAATCTCATCTTGTTATATAAAACACTACATGCAAAAGAACCCAAGAAGAACAGGACAAACAACTCTCCGAGGAAGTTATGGATTGCAATCAGTAAACAAATGGATCATTAACTGGTCAACCATTGTTTGCATGACAGAATAAGACATGCCCACTGCAAAGCTGGGTAACACATCTGAAAATAAAAAACCAAAAAAGAATACCCAACTCACTGGCAGAAGAAAAAAAATACCTCTTTTGCAGAGTCACTAACTCAAAATGGAATAATTAAAACTCCCACTTCAGAAGCTGCTACTTTGAAGTGGAACTGCAGATCTCTATTTGCATATTAGGAAAGCTTGTGTCGATCTCTATGCTCCATCTGGCAGATGAGGATGACAAGGCTCTGAATTAGGAAAAATCAAATGGATGCGGACTCATGAAATCCTGCAGAGATAATTATCAGTCTCAAGATGATGTAATTAGTATATTAGCATGGTTTCCTCCTTTAGCAGTAAATACATTTTAACAATACGTAATGTCTTTATATCTGCTATTTAATATGTCAGCCTTGCTTAAATTCCTTTGCATCCTTCTGTTTGGTCTGTCACACTATTGCAACTCCCCACTTTGCTGCAGACAACTAAATGCACAAAAAGACTATGTTGTAGCAAAGATGCAAATTGTAGTACTGAAGCATTAGAGATCTGGATATCCAAAGAAATCTCCTCCCTAAATTAGACATTCAGATCTTGTATAAAATAGTGTAAAAAAACAGGAATCACAAAAGCCAGCTATCAAAGCAGACTGTCTAAGGGACAGGGAGTTGTACTCCTCTAATAGCAATAGGTGCCTCCTCCACAAATCCTTTAGTCAGTTGCTTAAGCCAGGCAAATCCTTCCTCATAAACAATGATGAGAGAAACCCACATACTATCAGATTTAATATCTCAGTGGTTAAAACAGTCATCAGTAAGGTGAGTGACCCGTTTTCAAATCACTGCTCATCCCATATTAGTTGTCCTAGCCCATAGGCTATTGGGTATTCAGGGGTAAGACATCTCGATCTCTCCTGTTTGAAGTTGTTCCACTTTGTATAACTAATTAAAAGATAATTGCAGTGAGTATTTGAACTTGACTCTCCCACATCCCAGGTTATTGCCTAACCATTCAGCTGTGGATTCAGTTTCTCATTTTGTTTCTTACATCATGTAAGCACTTTTGAAAATCCTGCTCTCTGTATTTTACATACAAATATTTACAGAGCAGAAAGTTATTTTCATTTCAGAATTACCACTACAAATATCTCCCACTCTTCTCCTATATAGTCCCAGAGCTCTCCTGCTCGGTGGTGAAAACTAGGTTTTTCTTTTTTTGGTTTGGTGGTGGAGAGTGTTCTTTTTCAAATCCTTTCTCACCATACAACCCCATTGTGAAAGTACAAAACCAATTTTTTCTGTGGTTCTTAGCTTTGATTCCTTGCTTGAAGAAGGCAATGAGAAGCCTCAAGCAGTATTCATAGATAGCAGAATAAAAGGATATTGATAGTTCACAATGATTGATGATTGCTCCTTGGAGTCTAAAAATACGGTATGTGCTGCAGCAAGCACATGAGGTGATGAGCAGCTCTCTGCCCTAAAGAGCTCACACAGTAAATGATGAACCTGGCACAAAAGCAAAGACATGGTATCAACCACACATCAGGAGAAACACAGATTACAAATCCAGCATAATGATGCACAAGTGAAAGCTTGCAAGGTGTTTCAAAATAAAGAGAGCCTGGCAAAACAGGCATTTGTTCAAGGAATATAAGGGCACTGTGAGCTGGTAAGAGAACGACATCAGACCAGGGAAAAAGTACTTCAAGGAGTAGTGAACATGACAATGTAATTCAAGGCAGGCTGTTCAACTGGTCCACACAAGCAACACATGTGTACACTTATTTTATAGTTATCCCAGTGTAAAACTTGCAGATCATTTTTATTTTATTTCAGCTTACATGTCCTCTATGAAAATTTAAAAAAACAAAATAAAGGAAAATCCTACAAAAAAAAAAAAGAACACAAACACTTACAAGAAAACCAAGATTGCAGAGAACACTGATATAACTATTTTAATTCTGTTACTGGCAAAATCTCCCCCATAAACAAAGCCTGAGTTTCAAAATGTGAAGTAAATATAGTCTGAGATGAGGGAAAATTTTAGAAATGTTGGGTGAACACTGAGTTAGGAAAAACTAAGACTGCAACACCAGCATTGTGAAATGTTAAATGCAACATTACATGGCAAGCAGCTGAAGAACTGATTTGGAAAAAAAATAATAATTTGACTGTGCAAAGACATACAGGCTCATGTATACTTTCCCAAAATGTTTTTGTGATACAGCAGCCTGTTAGTTTTCAGTTCAGAGGAGCTCTTCCCCTTAGCAGAGACTTTCGGTGATACAGGCACAAAGTCCCAGAACAAAATGCTAGTCTTTTACAATATTTAATTTTTGTAGAGACTTAAACATTTAAATATGTCATTACAAAATTAAATGACTCAGTATAGATGTAATTCAGATGTACCAAAATGTATTAGTCATTCAATAAAAGAGGCACTGAGGTTTTACTAAAAATACTTTACAGAACAAAATAACAACATATATTTATTTCACTGAATGATTTTTGTGAAAAGCACATAAAACTAAATCCTATAAACCGCCCTAATCTGCCTACCCTGAAACTAGGACTTCTAGTTCTTGACTTGAAGCAGCACAGCTAACTCACATCCATCTTCCAACTTGTGTTTTGAACAGCTAAGTAAGAGGAAGCAATGTGTGATACGATCCCAAGGCAAACAAACTGGGCAGGAACTCACTAAATCAGCAGCAGGGAGCTCCCTGCCAGGTGGGAGTCTCACTAGGGGCAGAGTTAACCTCCATCAGCTTCCTATTCACCTAGAGGAGATGGTATTCATTAGGAAACACTACAAACAAGGAACCCTGCCATCAGGGCACAAAAACAGAAGCAATGCACTTAATATGCCAGATGGATTGCAGGGAGTGTAAAAGAAATCCCAGAGATGCCACCAAGAAAAGCTACTCCCAAACACAGCACGTCACCAGTAGTTACTGCTGCAGCCTTCCTGGTACTTTGACAACTCAACCTCCTTGGAAGTGGTGAGGATACACTCTGCCATCCAAAGCTCGGACTGCTCAGTTGTCCAGTGCTCCTCCCAGGGTAGGCAGGCACTGAGCCATGCTCAGGTCAAATCACTGCTCTGTTCAGTGAGGAGCAGCCAAGAGAAGCCAGTGGGCTTCACTGCAGGGGTGCTGCTCAGGAGAGCAGTAGGGTGTTTGAAAAAATTTCTCCAAAGTATAAACTTAAGCTCCATTGGAGTAAGAATTATAGATGTCTGCTAGAAATACTACACAGAAGAGAAGGAACAGTCTAGGAGGTTCTGGGAGTGTGTGGAAGAGAACTTCAAGACAAAACTGATGAGGGAGTCAACAAGGAAAGGCACCTGCTGGACCTGCTGTTGTGAACAGAGAGAGACTTGTGGGTGATGTCACAGGTGGAGGCTATCCTGGGCACAGGGATCACATGACATGGTGAAAGGATAAAGTAAAAGACAGAGATATTTTATAACTTTTTTGCTTCGATCTTCAATAGCCAGACTCAGGAAATCCAGCCCCCTGAGCCAGAAGACAGAGACAGTGAGCACAGTGAAGCCCCCATAATCCAAGGGCAACTGATCAGTGACCTGCTATAGCACACAAATCCATGGGGCCAAATGGGATCCACCCAAGAGTACTGGGGGAGCTGGTGGAAGAGCTGACCAAGCCACTCTCCATCATTTGTCAGCAGTCCTGGCTCTATGGATAGGTCTCATTTGACAGGAAGGGAATCAATGTAACACCCACCTACAAGAAGGGCAGGAAGGAGGATCTGGGGAGCTACAGGCTTGTCAGCCTAACTTCAGTGCCAGAGAAGGTTCACCTTGAGTGCCAACACATGGCACATACAGGACAACCAAGGGATCAGGCCCAGACAACACGTGTTTGTGGTGACTGGAGTTAAATCCAGCTGGCAGCTGCTCACAAGTGGTGCTCTCCAGAACTTGGTATTGAGACCAGACCCATTTAATATCTTTATGATCTGGGTGAGGGGATCAAGGG